>NC_141990.1:123539731-123844419 GCF_049901715.1 Pseudonaja textilis | reverse complement strand
TTTAACATTCTGAGGGGAAAAAAGCATCAGGAAGAATCCAACCTAATCCACGGCACATGTTCATCTGAGGACAAAAATCCATATCCCATACGCACAGGATTGCTGGTGAGATTTACAGTGCATTCAGAAAGTATTCAGACCCCTTTAACTTTTGTCCATTTTGTTATGCTGCAGCCTGATTCTACAGTTGTTGAAAATCATTTTTTCTCATTAATCTGCATTCAGTACCTCATAATGACAAAGTAAAAACAGAATTCTCCCATGAGCTGTTCAGAGTATCCAATAGTGGGAGGGGTTCAGTCTCTGCATTTGTAGGCTGGGCTTAATTTGTGGAACGCTCCTCCTCCTCCACTGGACTCCTCCTTAGCGTTCCCCCGTTTTTGCTCAGCCTTGTGAGAGATAGGCAGTGCTTGTGATTCCTCCTTGACCGAAACAGGAAAAATTCTTTCGTGGCCAGCAGGTTTGATAGTTAATCAGTTTGT
This sequence comes from Pseudonaja textilis, assembly GCF_049901715.1. NCBI lineage: Eukaryota > Metazoa > Chordata > Lepidosauria > Squamata > Elapidae > Pseudonaja > Pseudonaja textilis. The sequence goes on along the minus strand of NC_141990.1, from coordinate 123,843,937 downwards.
CTCTAGCTTTCTATCCCAAATTGATCTCGCAGCCTGACAGGTCTGATTAGGGGAAGCACTGATTTGCACCCCAAAAAACAGCGGGAGGCTTTGGTGCTGCTCCGTGCCACCTCTTTACAGCCAAATTCTCTACCCCTGCCAGTTTGATTGCCGCAGCATGTCTCTCGTTTATTCTGTCAGTGGCGTGAATCTTTCTGTCCAAAACCGAGTCGTATCGCTCGTCCCCCTCTCCAAACGCCGTTTTGAAGTGGAGAACTTGAACTTGTGATAACTTCCACTTTTTCCCGCCGTTAGCTTAACAGAAAGAACTCTGGCAGCCATTTGCTTACAGGGCGGGAAGTTGCCACTTTGAGGAGCGCACCAAAAGTTTAACGGCCAGAGGCCATTATGAGCTGTCAAAACTTCGTGGCTGCACTCCTGCTTTTTATTCTCGAGCTGTGTGAGGTAGTTCTGCTCAGAGCAGCAGGTTCCCTTCAAGATTCTGGGAACTATTATACCCTTGTCTTGGCTTCTTTGCATTCAAGGCTATTTATTACGTTTCAAATCGTTGGCTTAACCCTCACAGCCTGTGTCCGCCTGTGCAAGGAAACTGTTGAAGGCCCCTACAATTATCAACCCGGGCCTTAGGCATTCGCAATTTGGCTGTTTTGGCTTTATATTATATTGTGTTACTCAATTAACATTCCTATACTTATTACCATAGATAGATAGATAGATAGATAGATAGATAGATAGATAGATAGATAGACAGATAGATATATTAGTGCTTATAAGAGCAATAATAAAAATAATCATAATATTAATAATAATTATAATAATAATAGTAATAAAAAACTCTTCTTCAGTATAATATTTTAATTTCAATAAAATATTATTACTGAGATACAACTCATTTTACATAGGTAATATAAAAAGGGGGGGCAATAAGAATATTATCAGGGCAACCGATCTTGACTCAGATCAGGTCCCTGGGTGTGCCAATCGCCTTCTCAGTATTTTATATCAAACATACTGTAATTCCAATTTGAATCAAAATGGCAGATGGTAGCACCTCTCAGACCTCATCCTTGAAGGCAAAAGCCAAATCTCAACACAAACCTAAGCAGGCTAAAGGGACTTCTAAAGCCTCAGAAAGGGACAGTATAAGGCGCCATAAAGCCTTACAAAAACAGATTGACAAGCGCACTAGAGAGGCGCACAATGTACCACAGGACTTCTCCTCTTCCAGCCCGTCTGTTTCTTCACACCCTCCTCCTCCCCTAGATCTCTCCCTCTCATCCAGGCGCAGCTTGGTTCCCCAAGGCCAACAGGCTCAAGTGCCCGGGACACTGGCCACGCAAAGAGCTCCTGAAGCCACATTCACTCCGATGCCTGCTGGTCTTCGTCAAGGCGATAGTCTCATTGAGGAGGTTCCAGAAAGGATGAAAGCCGGAATGGAGCTGGCAATTCGCCAGGGAATCGCAGCGGGGCTTCAACACGCAGTCATGACCAGGCAATACCCGGTGATCACCGATCAGGAGTCCCAATCGCTGAGGTCATTGACCAGGTCGGAGCAGCACCATACCCAGGTACATTTACAGGGGGAGACCCCCCTCCAAGGGCCGGAGGAGGAGGAGGAGGAGGAGGAAGTGGATCAAATTAATCAAATGGAAGAGTCTGAATCGGGATCAATAGCAATCCCTGTCAGAAGCAGACCCCTTAGAAAGGGAAATGTCTGAGGATGAAGGTCTTATTCCTGACCAACCTGTTTTTACAGGCTTATTCTGCCCACAGCTTTTCAGATCTCTTGTTTAAGGCAAAGAACATTGCACGCCTAAACAAGTTGACCCCTTCCACCACACCAAATCCTTCAGAAGAGGGACCAGAGGATCTGATCTTCAACCAACCAGTAGTTGAAGCAGAGGTGATCCCAGTTCCTCCTATGTTTTCGGACCTGGTACAGAAGCAGTGGGCCTCTGCAACGGTGTACACAGCCCCCACTGGATATGACAGGAAATATTTCAATCTGGCCCCTGATTTCTCAAAATTATTAAGTACTCGCGAGGTAGATGAACCCATAGTGGGATTAGCGTCTTCCTCCATTCCCAGTGATGCGCTGGAGGCATTAAAGCCGAAGGAAAAACGGGCCGGGCTAGCCCTACGCAGAGCTCATCCGTCTGACGCATGGGCCATCAGAGCAGCCACGGCCGCCTTCTTCACACGTTCGTCTCTCAGATGGCTCCGCCTCTTACAGGAACATGTCCCTAATTCTAACCTTAGAGCGCACCAAGATATTGCTAAACTTATTGCTGCTGCTGAATTCTCAGCTGATGCAACTTATCATGCAGTCAAGTTTTCAGCCAGGGCTATTACTTCACATGTCACAGCGCGTCGCTTGCTATGTTTAAAACATTGGCAAGCTGATTTCAAACATAAAACCAAGCTGGCCTCATCCCCCATTGTGGGAGACAGACTGTTTGGCCCTTCCCTTGATCCGCTACTAATCGAAACCCATAACAAAAAGAAAATTCTTCCTTCCCTTTTTCAGAAGTCAGATCCTAGAAACCCCCAGTCCTTTCAGAGGGGTTCCTTTTGACCCTTTTACCAGGGATCCTTTTTACCCAGATACCAGAGACCCCCACCTTTCAGACCAGGACAACTGTCAGATAGGTCCGACTCAGTGGACAGGAGCAGAAGGGATGGTCAATCCAAAAGATCCTTTCGGGGAGCAGGAAACAGGTCCTTTCGGCGTCCAAGATAACTCCTGGGATCTAATCCTCATTGATGGATGCCTTAAATTATTCGCCGACCAATGGGACTCCTCTACCTCTGATTCTTGGGTCAGAGATACGGTTAGATTCAGCCTTGCACTGGAGTTTCAATCCACTCCCCCAGATTTCTTCATGTCATGCCCTCTCTCCAGAGACCCGATTAAACGTAATCTCATGGAATCGGCTATCCAACATCTACTGGATATACGAGCCATCCAACCAGTAGCTACCACTCAACAAGGGTGAGGTTTCTATTCACACCTTTTCGTTGTGCCCAAAAGTTCGGGGGGGTGGGGATGGAGAGCGATATTAGACCTGAAACGTCTCAACCGTTTCTTAGTATATCGCAAGTTTAAAATGCATACCCTGCAATCAGTCTTACTAGGTATCAGGAAGGGGGATGTCCTCACATCCATAGATTTGATGGAGGCGTACCTGCACATTGCTATTTGGCCTTCCCACTATAAATTTCTGAGATTCTGTTATAATAACCACCATTTTGAATATGTGGCCCTTCCTTTCGGACTAGCTTCTGCCCCTAGGACCTTCACGAAGGTCCTCTCAGCGCTAGCTGCTCATCACAGGGACATCCCCGTACGACTCCAGTGTTATCTTGACGATATCTTAATTTTATCACCTTCCGCCCATCAAGCAGTCAAAGACACTCAGAACACATTACAATCCTTACAAAAGGATGGCTTAATAAATTGGAAGAAGAGTCAATTAACACCATCCACTCAGATAATCCATTTGGGGGCGGACATAGATACTGTGGAAGGTATGGTCTACCTGTCACCAGATAGACTAAATAGCATTCAGCAGTTAGTTAAGGAGATCAGGGGTCTTAAGAGGGTGTCCCTAGCTGAACTATCAAAATTGTTAGGCAAGATGATCTCATGTATTTCTATCATCCCTTGGGCCCGCCTCCACACTAGATCCCTCCAGTGGTTTCTGCTACCATACCAGCGCTCAGGCCGAAGCAAACTCCAAACACAAGGTCAAGGTGCCACCAAAGGTTCTCCTATCTCTCCTCTGGTGGACCAGACCAGTCATCAACAGAGGCTGTCTCTTCAAGGAGCCACAAAGACTCACCATCACCACCGATGCCAGTCTGTTTAGATGGGGAGCTCACTTCCAGTCGCTTACAACCCAAGGCCGCTGGTCCACCATAGAACAGTCGTGCAGCATAAACTGGCTGGAGTTTCGAGCGGTACACCTGGCTCTCCACAGCTTCCTTCCCCAAGTACGCGATCAGCACATACTGATACTGACCGACAACGTAACAGCCAAAGCTCACATAAACAAACGGGGGCACACAATCGAAACATCTCATGCGGGAAGCAGAGCGCTTGTGTCGTTGGGCGGAGACCAACTTACTCTCCATCAGAGCAGAGCACATTTGGGGTCTGTCCAATACACAGGCAGACTGGCTGAGCAGGGCCACCATCGATCGATCGGAGTGGCGCCTCCATCACTCCTTGTTTCAAGAAGCGGTCAGGACATTTGGACAGCCAGTGGTAGACCTGTTCGCTTCCCCCCTCAATGCTCAGCTCCCGAGATTTTTTTCCAGGTACCCATCGCAAGGGGTGGAGAACTTCAACTCCCTCCGCTGTCGTTGGCCCCCGGGGCTCCTGTATGCATTCCCTCCACTTCCACTGATTCCCAAGGTCATCCAGAAATTACTAGATGAGAGGGCGGAACTACTTCTAGTAGCTCCTTAGTGGCCCAGATGGCCATGGTTTGCAGACCTCCGCAGTCTCTCTCTATCACCTCCTTGGAGAATCCCGCCAGACAGAATTTTGTTAACTCAGGGGCCCCTTCAACATCCAGACCCTCAATGGTTGCACCTGACTGTCTGGAGGTTGAGCGGAGTGGTTTGAAGAGCGAAAAGTTTTCCAACAGAGTTATCGCCACTATCCTAGCCGCCAGACGCCCCTCAACAACTCGCATTTACAATGCCACATGGTCCAGTTTCTGCAAATGGTGTACCAAGAGTCGAATTGATCCTACCTCTCCTTCTGTGGCTCAAATTCTAGAGTTCTTACAAGAGGGACTTGACAAGGGGTTGTCACCTAATACGTTGAAAAGACAGGTGGCGGCCTTGGCATCAGTTCTCACTTGTGAAGGCCTAATTTCTCTTTCCCATCATCCACGCATACGTTCCTTCCTTCAAGGAGCTACTAATTTACGCCCTCCGGTGGTGCACCGTTATCCCACCTGGGACCTCCTTGTCGCATTCACTAAGGGCCCTTTCGAACCTTTGAAATTGTTAAGCCTCCAATTTCTGATGTATAAAGTAGTTTTCCTGGTAGTGATCACTTCTGCTCGTCCTATTTCAGAGATTGCAGCCTTGTCTATCAGACAAGATCTTTGTGTTTTCCATACTGACCGGGTGGTCCTTCGCCCTGATCCTACATTTATACCCAAAATTAACTCAGCTTTTCATAGGGCACAAGAGCTCATACTTCCTAATTTTTGCCCCAGACCATCACAAGGGATGGAACTGCAATGGCATAGGCTCGATGTGAGGCGTGCATTGCGAATTTATATCAGTTGCACAGGGCTTTCAGAAAAACGGATGCCTTATTTGTGTCCTTTCAGCCCAGCACTCAGGGATGCAAGGTTTCACCTGCTACGATAGGCCATTGGTTACGGGCTGCAATAGCGAAAACGTATCAGATTCAATCCCTGCAGGTGCCCAGGGGCATAACAGCTCATTCAACAAGGAGCGCCGCAACATCGGCAGTGTGGGCCACACAGGCACCAATAACTGAAATTTGTCGAGCTGCAACTTGGGCTTCCCCATCACCATTCATTAGACATTATAAAATGGATGTATTTGCATCTGCTGAGGCTTCCTTTGTCAGAAGAGTTCTGCAACGGGTCCACAGAGACCAGGAGGAGATTCCAGACCAGATGGAGTCCCTCCTGTAGGACAGGCCAAGCTTTGGTATGTTCCACTACTGGATGCTCTGAACAGCTCACAGGAGAAAGGGCGTTGGTACTTACCTGACACGCCCGTTCTCTTTGAGCTGTGAAGAGCATCCAGCCCCACCCCTTTCCCATCTGGTGGGGTCCTGTTTTGACCAACGAATTGTTAGGGCAATGAGAACGAGGGCGTTTATTTCTCTCGTCTTCGCCAAAACTGGGGAACGCTGAGGAGGAGCCCCGTGGAGGAGGAGCGTTCCACAAATTAAGCCCAGCCTATAAATGCAGAGACTGAAGCACCTCCCACTACTGGATGCTCTTCACAGCTTAAAGAGAACGGGCATGTCAGGTGAGTACCAACGCCCTTTTTATAAATGTTGGAATATATTAAAAAGAAAAAAACTGAAATATCACATTGGCATAAGTATTCAGACCCTTTGCAACAACATGTGAAATTTAGCTCTGGTGCCTCCCATTTCTCTTCATCGTTGCTGACATATTTCTATACCTTGAATGGAGTCAACCTGTGGTAAATGAAACTGATTGGACATGATTTGGAAAGGCACACAACTGTCTATAGAAGGCGTCACAGCTGACAATGCATACTGTAGCAGAGCAAAAGCTATGAGGTGAAAGAAACTCCCTACAGAGCTCAGAAACAGCAGCCTCATAGTCTTTATTCCAAGAGTGTTTCTGGTCCTCATGTATTCAAACAAGCACCTTGGGATATTAGATGGATGATAAGGCCTCAGTCTTACCAGTTCATCTTACAGTGAATGGGTGCTTTGTGATTGATCACACTAATAAAGACAGTGGTCAAAATATGTTTTCAACATTTCAAATATGCTAAGTAGCCCAAGAAATTGCCCATTTTATTGTTACACTTTAGTCTCTGAGTACTTACCTTGCCTTGTCTGTTAACTACTCAGTGTTCCTTGTTGCTGATTCAATCCATTGCGCCACTCCCCCCAGCCTCGTCACCACATTTTATGAATACCTGTAAAAAAGTATGGAAAACGTTAAATATTTACACTATTAAAATGGCCTTTAATTAATTATGGTGATTGTACTCTCCTACCATCATATTTTGCAGAATATGTTTTGAATTAATAGTATAATAACAACAGAAAGAAGAGTTGCATAAGAACTCTGCTAATGCACTGATTTTTAAAAGTTCATTCTAAATAGTTATTCCAAAGTATATGAACAATTTAAATAAGCATTGTTTTTATTTTTTAGCTATCAAATTTTACCGTCTGGCTATGCAATTGGTCCCAGATATTGAGTTTAAAATTACCTATACCAGATCTCCAGAAGGCGACAGTATTGGGAAAAGCTAGTAAGTATATATGTATGCATACATATATGATTTAAGATGCACCTAGCTTTTGGGGAGGAAAGCAAGAAAAAAAAATCTGCCTCTGTCCCCCAGCAATTTGCCTCCTTGCAGCAAACAGCAAACAGCTTGTTTCAGTTTCAACACAGCCTGATTAGCAAAAGCAGCTGATTGCCAGTTGGATCGGCCTTCTGATGATCAGCTGTTTCAGGTTGCAGGGATTGCCATAGCCTATTGCTGCCTCTGCACCCCCATTTTCAGCCTCCGCATGCCCCATTTTCGGCCTCTGCGCGTACTATTTTCCACCTGTTCTGGGCGATGGGGATCGGAATGGGCGGAAAATGGGGTGTGCAGAGGTGGCAATAGGCAATGGCAATCCCTGTAGCCTGAAACCAACCAAACAATCAGCTGCTTGTGCTAATCAGGATGTGCTGAAACTGAAACTGAAACAGGCTGTTTGCTGCAAAGAGGCAAATTGCTGGGAGGCAGAGGCCAAAGGGTAGAGGCCGGTGGGTGGGTGGGGCTTCGGCAACATTTGCTATATAAGATGCACAGACATTTCCACCCAATTTTGGGGGTGGAAAAAGTATGTCATACTCCGAAAAATAGTGGTGGTATTAGATGGACATGACCCCAGTAAACCCATCTTAGTGAATTAGACTATTACTAGACTGTAAATTCACAAATAGCTGAAGTGTAGTAGATACTCTTCTGAATTTACATGGTAAAAACTATCCTCCTTTGGTAGTTTCCAAAGGTTTACTGTTACATATATATTTTGGTCTAATTTTTTAGACCAAAAAATCTATTGAATCATCATAATTTTTAAGGGTGTTCTTGATCTCAAATTACCACTTTTGTAACAGAATTTACTTTGTCCTATATTATTGGTGACGAAACTAGAAGAAGCAAAAAGGCAGCATTCCCAAATGAGGCAAAAACAATGTGACACAGTTATTCCAATATGGAAAATCCAATATGAACTGAAGGAGCCAACCCTCCTATCACAGTTAAAAAATAAAGGTAGCCCTTGACTTTGTTTAGTGACCATTCAAAATTACAACGGCAAAAGTGATTTATGACCATTTTTCACACAATCGTTACAGCATCCCTGTGATTACATGTTCAAAATTCAGATGCTTGGGAACTGGCATGTATTTAAATAGTTGCAGTGTCCTGGGATTATGTGATCACCTTACGCAACTTTCTGACAAGCAAAGTCAATGGGGAAGCAGATTCACTTAACTGTGTTATTAACTTAATTGCAGTTATTCACTTAACAAGAAGAAAGATTGTAAAATGGAGCAAAATTTATTTAACAACTGGTGCTTAATAACAGAAATGTTGGGCTCAATTGTGGTCATATTCGTTCTCCCACTCACAAAATCTAAATGTGTGTTTTTGTAGTAATAAAAGAAAACTCTTTGAAAGATTAAAAACTGGAGAAAATGGCAATTGGAAAAGCCATTATCGCATTATAGCCATTATAGCATTCTCTGTTAAGGCAATATTATATCCACCAGTGTGGTTGTTTGTAAGGATGAACAACTGCCATGGTACTGCAAGATTTGTTACTTTTGGGACTTCGTAAACGCTAGGGAGCGCTTATCGTGTAATGAACATTTGCAAAGGGAACACTCGTAACCCAGAAATTCCTGTATTATGATTTTCTGTCTTATATTATGCCTGTGTTTTCTAGCATTGAAGATAATGAAGATGATAGCAAAATGGCTGACCTTCTCTCTTACTTTCAACAACTCACTCTTCAGGAATCATCCATCAAACTATGTCAGCCTGAGCTTGATCTGAGTCAGACTCATATCTCAGGTAAAAGAACATTTTCTGTATGCAATTAGTGAGCATATTTTAGTGCAAAAGATCATGAAAGGGATGTTCAGAAATCATGCTGAAAAGGAGAAAACAGTTTGCGATGTTTAACAGGAACTATAAATTTTAGCAATAAAATAGTTCCTTCTTCATTGTTATAATTCATATATGTTGCAGGCTTAACGTAATGCTTTCTTGGTAGTGAATACATTTAGCATAAGAAATTTATTCTAAATACAGTGATCCGTAGAAATTTTTTTGTTTAAAGTTATTTTATAAATTATAACAGACGTTTTGTACTAAATTTCACTGGGTCCTAATTGAATGCCGATTTATAAAAAGAATCTGTTAATTGTGACAGTTGCTGTAAGTGCTTGTTCTAGAATTCTAAATCTAACAATTAAAAAAATAAATACATGCTGTTACCATATATTTTGTTATCTGAAATTGAAAGAAGAAAATTTAATTTTTAGATATTCACTTCCATTGTCATTAGAATACATGTAAACATGTTAACATGCAGAGTGATTATTTTTGTAAAATGAATGTTTTATGAAAGATTCAGCAACCTGCAAAAATAGCTGTTTGGATGAAAATACCATGCTCAATGTAATTTTTTAAAAAACACTATATTTGAAGATGCATTAATGTTTAGTATAATATAGTACCACATTAAGTGTGGAATCCTTCATTCAATCTTGGAAGCAGAAGGGACCTTTCCCTAAAGCCTCTCACATCCCCCCAAATTTACTTTGGAGAGTTCAGTGATTCTTCAGTTGCTTTTTGTTGTTTGCTAGCTTTTGGTGCCAAAGGCTATAAGAGGGAGGAGAAATAATAGCAGTATTAGATTCCATCCCAAGCCAGTAATTTGGATGTCAAGAGCCTCCCCCACATTGGGATTTTTTTTAGCATGGATCCAAATCAGACTACTGGAATTATTCTAATTTTTACATTTTCCCCCTATAGTGTTGCCTATGGAGCTGTTAATGTATATTTTTCGATGGGTAGTTTCCAGCGATCTGGACCTGAGATCTTTAGAACAGTTATCACTGGTCTGCAGAGGTTTTTACATTTGTGCCAGGTAAAATTGAAACTATCATGCAATAAAAATTTCATTTGTACAGATACAAGTGAGTAATTTTAAGATTTTTTAAAATAAGTGGTGACAACTAATTTTTTGTGATTATAAAAATAAGGTCTTTTCTAAAAGTTACTGAGCTTTTTGAAGACTTAGGTAAAAGGTGTGGTCAGTCAACTAATAATACACAAAGTATTTTTAAAGAAGGGGTTCTGGTTTGTAGCGCTTCGGCGGCAGGCAGGAATCCGCGATCGTGCGCGGTTTCTGCCTGGGCTCACCGCTGGAGCGTCCCGAGCTACTCGGCTTTGGGGCTAAGCCACCCCATAGAGGTGTGTGAAGAGGGGGGAGATTCCAGCAGGGTCGAGGGAAGCCGCATCTTTCCTCCCGAGCTGGCTAAACTCCCTTTCCCGAAGGCGGTAGAGCGGCGGTCAGAAATGGCCACCTCAAAGAAGCACTCATCTGGAAAAGAAAGTGCAGGAGGAAGTTAAGAAGTGAAAGTTTTTGCTGACTGGGACAAGAAGCAACAACTGAGATATCCTGGAATTTAAATCTTATAAAAGATACATTGCTCCCAAAGAAGATTCGGAAACAGCAAATGAAAATGAGAAGGGAAAGGTTTTTTTTCTCACTCTCCTTCCTTACGTTGACAGCAGATGAATGAGAAATCGGAAAAATTCCCTTTGGCACTAACAGGTAATTAAACTGGATTAAATGCCAAGGGGATAGTAAAGATTTCTGAATACTTAAAAAACTTTTTTTTTTGCTGTAAGTGGGAAGGGAGAGGAAAAGAATAAGAGCAAGATTTGGCTGGAGGAGGCTGCTTGGAATTTAAAAGAATCTAAAGTTAAATTGTAACAAGACTTCTAAAAGATACATCTTAACTGGAACTTTGTAACTAAATAGTAACCCCAGGAAGAGAAAGTGAAAAAAGAAGAAAGTGTTAAATGAAACAGCTTGTGTGTATTTGGATTGTTTGGTGACTCTGGGACTTCTGGAAACTATATTTGAATGATTAAAAACAATTGGGTGGTTGTTTAAATTTTTTTTACAATGGCATTACTTGGGGATGAACTGAAAATGGAATTTAAAAAATACAAAGAAGAGGAACAAGAAGGGAAGGGCTCTTTTGGCTCCGTTTTTCATTTCTTAGAAATGGCGATCTGCACTTATCGAGAAGCTACAAGAAAGGACTGTGCAACAAGAGGATTGGGACAAAGAAGAAGCCATCTTTAATGAACAAGTAACTGTATTTGGGGAAGAAAGGGGAAAGGGGGGAAAGAGAATGGAGAATTTAAGACCTAAAAAAAACAACCAAAAAAGGGAAAAATAAGGTGAAAAGTGGATATAATGTCAGAAAACAACAGAAAAGGGGAACACAGAAGAGGGAAATAGAGGTGGAAAGGCAAGGGGGTAAAAAGGGCTGAGTGGAGAAGCAAGGGAGGAAGGAAGGAAAGAGAAGCTATGAACTTTTGGAACAAGATGTAAAGAAACAGGACTTATTCAGAGATAATGGGTAAAAATATAACTGAAAAAGAGATTCTGCAAAGGTACATAAGATTGTATTGTTATACTTGTATTAGAAATAATGTTAGAAAATTGGAACAATATATGATTAAAAAATGGGATAAAATACTCAGTGTAATTTAGTGAAACTTTTTGAACAAAATAAATGAAATGAAATAAATGAGAGAATTGAATTAGGAAGGAATGGGAACGTTTTAATTACACAGTGTTTTAAAATATAAGTGAAATGGCAGGGAAGTAACTACACAAAATTTATAAGTGTTCCCATAGAAGCATGATACCTATTTGAAAAGTGTAAAATGTTTAAGATTTAAATGAATATTAACTTTAATGATAGAGTTGAACTGGTATGGATTGTTGTTTTAATTATACATTTATAATTTCTTTTCTTAAAATATAGTGTGTAGCTTTAGAATGTACTAAGCAGAATCTGAATGAGTTATTGTATTATATTACATGTTATAAATTTAGGGGAAAGATATAAAGGCGTCATATTCCAATCAGTGATTACAGGAGAAATTTTGTTTTAATGAGAAAAGATAATAGACAGCTGAAACAGGACAGACAAAGGATATAAGTAAAATGATTTAAATTGAGATGAAATAAATAAAATAGAATTAAGAGAGTTAGAAGAGGGGAGAAGCTATATAGAAAATGTAGAATGGTAATAAGATATGGAATGGTATATAAAAATGAGCACGAACTTGAATTTGTGTCTGTACGAAGAGATGTAACCCGGGATCAAGCTGCTTTCAAAAAAGATGTTTTATGTTTTCATGTTTTGTGTTTTGTTTGTTTATGTTTTTTAAAAATTAATAAAACTTTTTGGGGAAAAAAGTATTTTTAAAGAAGAAGCTTCACTAAAACTACTAAAAACTTATTTATCAGGCATCATTCCCAGCCAATTACCAAATAAACCTGTTAGTGTAAAATAATAAGTTTATTCCTTAAAAATAAACTTATTTGAATTACTATTACTGCAGTTAAATGATGCCTTTATAAATGTAAGTAATTCAGTCACTAATTCTTTTAATTTTGTTCTGGAAAAATAAGGTTACGTTAAGATTGTAGTTTTAAAATCATAAAAGTAAAAAAATTACAAAATAAAAAGCAAGCATTAAAAAACTCCAGAAAGTTCCGTTATATGTTATATGTTTCCGTTAATGGAACAGTATTGAGGCAATTTCTCTCTAGTTCTCTAAGCAATCTTTGGATTCTCCTCTGACAAATTTATTGGAAGTTTTCAGGTTGGTTCCATTTCAAATAGCTGATTTCATTCCATCTGTTAAGCTAATTGAATATGACTATTCAAATCAATTTGAAAAAAAAGTTGTTTTGACTTTCCTATGCAGTTTAATTCAGTTCAAAAATTTGATAAAAGTGACTTTGAATTAAACCTCTGAATAAAACTGTGCCGAACCTATTAAAACCTATTACTGTATTCCATAAAGTTTTGTGGCATGAGAAGCTCTGTTATTCTGATTTGGCATGAATAACACTTATGCAGTCATATATACTAGAAAGAGGGGAGTTTTAAGGATAATTCTAGCATAGATTGTATATTGATTCTAGTCTAATTAATTTAAAAGCATGTGTCCATGTACACCCACAATACAGAACTGATAAAGGGGGAAGTAGGATGAATTAAATCTTATCAAAGTACAATTTTTCAGAATTTATTAAAAAACTGAATAATAAAGTATCATTTAAAGACATACAATCATTATTTGCAGTGTTTGATAACCTGTAACACACACATTTCTGATACTCTTGCTTGTGCTAACATTTTTATAATCAGATTACACTTTCTTTTCCAGGGACCCTGAAATCTGGCGTCAGGCTTGTTTGAAGGTTTGGGGCAGGACATGTAATAAAATGATTCCTTATACCTCATGGAGGGAAATGTTTGTGAAAAGACCTAGAGTTCGATTTGATGGTAAGAAACAGCAGTGTTGTAATGATAATCAGGAAAGGTAGGGGCCATATAATTGCAGTAATAGTTTCTAATTATATATAGAAAGATTGGTTGAAAATATGGCAAGTATATTTGGGATTACTAATAATTATTGGCATTCTAAATATATGCTTTGGCCTTATAACATAGTCCCACTTAAAGAACACATAATCACTTTTTTAATAACCTCTCACTGAATAGAATAATTGTGATATTTGCATTTGATGAGCTATTCTTCAGGAAGGATCTTTCCAGGAATTGCTAATGAACCCCCCCCCAAAAAAATGTGCCAAGGTCACAGTTTTCCTGGATGATAAGGAAAATTTTAATTGAATAAGGATGTTTCAATTGTGTGTGTGTGTGTATCCAGAAGCTGCATCACAATAAAAGAAAGGATCATGAAAAAAATTTATAAATTGAATTATTCATTAAAATAAATGCTTGTAAATAAAGTGCCCCATTTGAAAATTTAATTGACTTTTCTGTGTGCAAACAAAAACTACTCATGCAAACACTTAAGTATTCTTCTGTTGGAAGAAACACAAAAAAGGAATCGTACTCTAGAGGAAATGGCAGGAAGGAAAGAAACATTTCCAATAAGACACGAAGGAAAGTGAAATGAGAGAAGAAGGAAAACTAATATAGAGATGAAGGTACAAAGAAGAAAAGACAAGAGAAAATTGTAAAAAGCTCAGCAGAAGCCTTTAGGCACAAGTGCATGAATTATTACTATATGTGACTTCTAATAATTAGAAATACTTTATTCTCAGGCAAAGTATGCCTAGCACCTGTCCATTATGCCTACCCTACTCTATATGTGACCATTTCCTCACATTTAAAGGAGAATAGTACAAAACTGTACTAGTCCCACCTATCCCATTCTTGCCCTTCACTTGTTGAGGTGAGCCTACAGTGGAGGGTGAGGAGGAACTGTTTATGTAACTCTTGTCTCACTGAGACAACTAATCTCTGTGTAAACACCAAGGATCTGTCTTTCTCCTACCTCTGTAGAATTCAGTTTCTTGTATTTCTTGTATTATTTGCAGTAGATGCACAACAATCTTTATTTAAAAAATGTAACAAGACTTTCCAACTTAAAGATAATAATTTGAATTTTCAATGCATGATATAGTAATTGAAATCAGTGTAATTATATAGTAATTGCAATAGATGAGATTATAATTGGTAAATTTAATGTGTGCAAAGAAGATTGAAAATTGTAATATGTTCTCTATTTCAGAATCCTAAAAGATATATAATTGAATATTTGAAGGTTAACAAGCAGGTAACTCTGTATTTTATAGGGGTATATATCAGCAAGACAACATACATTCGTCAAGGAGAACAATCTCTTGATGGTTTCTATCGAGCATGGCACCAAGTGGACTACTACAGGTACAGTCATTTTAAAATAACTGAGTTAAATATGTCTCTTGCCTTCCTTCCAATGCATTTCACGTATAATGCTGCAATCCAAGATATACAGTGAATTCAAATGATTACCTGTGTGTAAAAAGTAATGATGGTTTAGATAATTGGAGCCATGTATTTTATGACTAAAGTTTATAATTCTGCTTTTAGACATATTTAAAAATTACTAGGAGAAAATTGTGTGGGGATTCCAAACTCTGAATCTTCCACGACTCCCAGGCTATGAATGAATATATGGAGTTTGCTTAAAGTGTGTAAATTAAATCCTGAAATGAGCTGCTTTTGAATCATAATTTGATACCCTAGTATTTAATCTTCATGCTGATATCTCACTACTGGAATACTTCTAGTAACAAAACTGAATCAACATAGTTAATGAAGTTCTTTTGACATGTTCTTTCGGTGCATTCTGTGATAAGATTCTTCGTATGCAGTGAGATTTCAGAGCTTTTTTCTAAATGCATATCCAGATCATTCACTTTAATTTCTTTATACTTGGAGACTTTGGGAAAAGCCACATTAAAAATTGACTTTCTCTTGTACTCAGAAGATACAAAACACTCCTGGTTGATTAATACTTCATATATTATCTGCTTCTTTTGGTGGACAAAGCCAGAGTCCCACATTTGATTGGGATGGCATTTTTCTCATTGCATCCATGTGGGTAATATATGCATATGAGCATGTTGCTTCTAATTCAGGCATACAACTAACCTAATTTTTATATGAAACTGAGCAGGATTTGATGGATTTAGGTATATTTGGAAGTTAGTTCAAGGTCTTTTGGATCCTTACATTTATCATTTATACATTAATATTTGTTTTTAAATTAAATGTGTATGTTGTGAAAGATGTTTCTTCATTTTATTGTTATTTTTAATACATTTTTGTGAACAAACCCAAATGGGGAAAATCTTGAAAAATTGTTTTAGGTACCTGAGATTTTTCCCAGATGGCCAAGCAATGATGCTAACAACTCCAGAAGAACCTCAGTCTATTGTTCCTCGATTACGGACTAAAAACACAAGGTACCTTCAACATCTGTAATAAAGAATTATATTGTCATTGGATCCTGATATTTTTAATGAAAAACAATTAGGTTAACTGTAAAGCTACTATTATTTTTCATTACTTAGATAAAGAATGCATTGATCAAAGTTAATTATAATTTCAGTAAGCTCTTTGAATCATAGGGATTTAAGTTGGTCATTATTAATTTAAACCCTATGTATTCTAGGACCTAATTTAATTTCAGCAGTGTTTTTATTAGCACTTGAATGGATATATTTTCATGAAATGTTTTCTTTTTAAATCTCAGAACTGATGCAATCCTACTTGGACATTATCGCCTTTCCCAGGATACGGACAATCAAACCAAAGTATTTGCTGTAATGACAAAGAAGAAGGAAGAGGTATTTATGTAAGAAAATATTAGATGGTCAACAGTAATCAACTGATAATAGAATAAGAGTGCAATAAATAAGTATTGTACTTTAGGATAATTTGTTAAGTAAAAATACAGCTTTGGAGTAGTTCCAAATATTCTTCTTATGCTCTGAATTTAAAGGAAACTATCTTTCGGCATAATTTTTTCTTTTTAAGTTCAAAAACAAATTTAAAACTCTTGAGGAAATTACATCCAGAAGGTAGTGAAATATAAGGGTTCTGCAGCCATCTTTGGACATTGTTTTATCATTTTAATTGCTCTGCTTCCTACTGCCTTGTACTAGCGAATGCAAGCTATAGATTTAAAGAAAAGACTGATTATTTTGCAATATATATGGATTTTCTTTTTCCTACCTTCTGGAGGCATAGGAATTAAGATTGGAATTAAGGGCTAGAAGGTGAACAAGAAAAGACTGAAAGGAAGTGTTGAAAGCTGAGGGGGAAATTGAAGACTAAGACTGTTAGAAATTAATAAAAAAAACCTTTTGTTTTCTACCACTCAGTAATTTTTATAGATGCTTAATAATTTCACATCAACATTTAAAAGTCTAGTAGGATATTTATATTACCTTTAAGTATCATGTTATATTTTATATTACTGTAGAAAAACACACTTTATTATAAACACAGACTTTGTTTTTGTCTGAATCAAAATCAGCATTCATAGACTCATAGAAGAAACTGATGTAGAAAAATATATCTTAACAATTGTATGAATACTAATTCTCATTCAGACAATAAACATGTTGTGTGTTTATCATTTCTCACAATAGGATCATTGTATTTTGATTGTATACATTAGCATAGAATATTGCTGATTATGGTTGATTAGTACCAGAATATTTTGCAGAAATAAAAATGTCTTTGCGATGTAACATTTTATTTTTTTAACTAGGGTACAGATACAGTAGCTATCTTTTGCTGCATATTCTTGACAGCCCATTCCTTTCTTGTTTGTTATGTAGAAACCAATTGACTATCACAAGTTCAGATATTTCTGTCGTGTCCCTGTGCAAGAAACTGATCACAGTTTTCATGTAGGGTTACAGCTGAATTCCAGTGGCCGTCAGAAATTTAATAAACTCATTTGGATTCATCATTCTTGTCACATAACTTACAAGTAAGGTTTTTTTCCAAATGTTATAAAAAAACTTGTCCTTGAAATCTAATCTTTCAGTCCTAGCTAATAGAATATATTTTCTTTCTTCCTTTTTACAAGCTTTTTTAATGCCTACATACAACATGTAACAAAACTTGGCAAAAGAAGGAATCTTGTGAACATTTACAGCACATAATCATACCACTTATATAATAAGAAATGTCTGTATCAGCACATTTTAAACTGGAGCCTGAAAGATTAGAAAGCAGACTAAATTTTGTAACATAAAAATAAATGCAACTATCTGAAAGGTGATAGTTGCCCATATATTTCCTTATTTCTAGTTATTTCTATCCAACTGACCAAACAAATATTGCCAGCAGAATAGAGTGACTGAGGAATTTGGTTGTACACAAATATGTAGGAAGAAGAGAAGAAGGGGAAATTCCATTGAGTGAATTTAAGTCCTTTTGTAATTAGATAGTTTGAAATTTTGCCACATACTTTATTTTCTCATAGATGAAGCAGAATACCAATTTTAATTTCCCAGGCAAATAAATCTAATTCGGTCAATAATACTGAACAGATCCACCCAGGGCTATCAAAATTCAAAAACATTTACCAGATTTATCTCACTTCTTTACATGGACAATTTGAAACTCTATGGAAAAACACCATCCAAAATAGAACCACTGCACAACACTGGATGAAGACAAACATTACAAATACCTGGGAATCCTTCAAGCTGATAACATCAAGCTCACTGAAGTCAAGGTTAGAAGTGAATACATCAAGAGAGTGAAGAAGATCTTAAAGTCTAAACTCAGTGAAAGAAACACCATCAAGGCAGATAATATGTGGACAATTCCAGTCACTAGAGCCAAACTAAAATGCTGGGCTAATTCTGGCTGCACAAGACCAAGCCTTAAAAACAAATGTATACAAAATCAGAATTGAGAAGAGAGCAAATGTCAGCTCTACAAAAAAGCTGAAAAAATACTGGACTACCTACTTAGTTGTTTCAAGAATATTGTACAGGCTGATTATAAACAATAGTTTCACAAAGAGCAACAATAGTGCATTGGAATATCTGCAAAAATATCACTTGCCTGCAAGCAAGAACTGGTGGGACCTTATAGTAGACAAAGTAATAGAAGGTGACGAAGCCAAAGTGCTATGAGACTTTAGAATTCAAATAGACAGTTGCATAAAATCCCAGACTTAACAATTATCAGTAACAAAATCGAAAAAGTCTGGATATTAGATGCTGAGGCAAAAGAAAAGGTGATGTCAATAGTAATAGATACCTTGGGTACAGTTCTGAACATTATATAAGGCATCTTTATTTGGAATAGTTTTAGTCTTGCAACAATACCTTTAACACTACCAAACAACAACTGCCTATCCTAGCTCCTTGGGAAGGACCTGATAGATAGATAAAAATACCAAATCCAGAATAAACATGTGCTTACTGTTTGACCATACAATAAATGTATGTTGTGCCCAATTCTCAGTGACTGGGTAGATTACAGATTGTTAAAACTTTTAAAACAAGGAAAAAACAAAAAAATAATAAAGTTGATAAAAATGACAAAACTGAAGAGGAACAATAGATAAAGGGGGCTTCAGCTACCCTTGACGAAGGCCTGGATGTAGAACCACTTCTGTAGGACCCTTTGTCACAATACTAAGATGCGAAACATTCAGATTTTAGAGAAAACCTCATTCCAGAGAGCAGCAGTTGCTACAGAGCAGGTGGCTTCTGAGGTCTTGATAGTTGACATTGTTTAATTAAAGAACCTGGAACATGCCCACCCTGCCAGATCAGATAAACAGATACTAAATTAAACAAATTAGTGTGATATTCTTGTTGAATTATTTTGCAGTATTTTAATAATTTGCAAATTTATTCTCTTAATCATTGGCATAGGAAAGTGGTATTCATGCCTCAAAGTCTCTCTTAACCATGAAAATCCTATGCAGCCATTTATTTGCAGTATAATTACACTCATAGGGGTTTTTTTGAACCATGCTGGGGGTTTTCCCCAATAAAGCCTTAAGGTCTGCAGAACTTTGGTGTCTAATTCCATTTTGCAAAATGGCAGTATATGTAAAAATGCTTGGGTGTCAAATAAAATATTTTCTTACATAGCATGCAAAGAAAATAGGTACAAGTTATATTATTCAGGCCAGTTCTCTTCCTTTTAGTCCACAAATAAGACAGACAGGTTTATCATTTTTTCCCCTCTTTTTTAGGTCTACTGGTGAGACAGCAGTCTCTTCTTTTGACATTGACAAGATGTACACCCCTTTGTTCTTTGCACGCGTGAAGAGCTTTACTGCAGTTTCAGAAAGGCCTCTCTAAGAAGCTTATATTTCTTGCATGAAAGAAATTACAGCAAACAACACTTAAGTTATAAATGTGTGTGTGTGTGTGCGTGCATGGATGGATGGATGGATGTGTGTGTGTATACATGTGTGTGCACGCACACATTATATATATATATATATAAATTTTATTTTAAAATTGGGAGATCTTTTTGGAAGAATATATACTGGAAATACATTTAATTTAGGGTGGCAGGGTTATCTTTCTGGTTTTGATGTCAACTTTACACTTTATTTTAAACTTGTTTATGTTGTGAAAAGACTTTGTAAGATACAAGGCATTTTTTGCCATCTCATTTTATGAGCAAAATTTATAAGCTGTTCTCTTTACAAAGTAAGGCTTCATCTGCCTATGCACCTTAAGTTCAGGAATTGTTATAAACATACTGCTGTACATAAAACATTGTGTGCGTGCTTGGGGAAAGCTCAAAATGTGAAGAATTTGTCCTGCATCTGCGTGGCCTATAAATGTATAATAGAAATTCATGTATTGGGATTACCTTTCAGGAAGAAATGCTGATTTCAGTATAAAAGCTTTATGGAAAAAAAACAAGAAAAAGCAAAAGGTGAAAGTTCAGCTTCAGATGTCTTTTTTTTTAATTACTTGGTTTTAAATAATCATAATGACTTCAGATGTTATTAGGTTTTAAGTAGATTATGACAGGACAGCCACATTGCTGGATTGGTTGCCTTTGTCTTCTGGATCCTGGAAATGTATTATCTGAATTCTCTTATGCAAACAAACAGGGCTGCATTTTGCTTTGTTTTGTTTTTAGCTCTTCTCCTAACTGCTAAAAATACTGTACACCTCTTGGGTGTTTCGTAACACTTAACCTTTTCTTTTGGGACTCCTACAGATGTTCAGGTACTGTGTGTTGCTTCTCCTGCGTATGTAATTTGGGAATTGGATGTGACTGCTGTATTTCATCTATCATAAATACGTATTTACTCATACAACTCACTGTTCTAAATGTTTTTCTTTTACCAAGTTGTGTCATTTTTTTCATTTTGGGGGGAGCATATGAATGAAATAAAGGTCACTTTGTTTGAAATTCCATGATCTGTGTTGTCCGCCATGCTGAGTGCCAGTTACTAGCCAGCCTGAGGAAAAATCAGCCGAAGGCCATCATGAAAGTAATAAAGGACTGCAGGACCGATATGCCATTTGCACTGTATGCCATCAATTCCTAAGGGAAGTAACCTGTTGGGAAGATTGGAGAAGAAGCCTGATGAACATGGCAAAGGGGAATTAGGCGCTGAGAGAATTAATAGGTACACATGCCGTGTAGAGGAAGAGAGTGAGGTCCACTAGCCTTGGCCTCAGTTTGTAAGATTTCTCCAGATTTTGCCTTGGCTGAAATCTAGAACAACAAAATGGATGGCGTCTTTTGATTCAGCTGAATTATTACTTGCCCTAAAGCAAGGGTGTCAAACTCAATTTCATTGAGGGCCACATCAGCATTATGGTTGCCCTCAAAGGACCATTTGCATGTAAGATTATAGCGACTCACAGCAGCCAGGTCGTTGTGGTTGGGTAGGCATGACTGGGTGGTCGCAGCTGGGTTGCTACGACTAGGTGTGTATGGCAAGCTTGATGACACTCACTGGGCGCAGCTGATTTGGGACGGCTGGGCTGGGCTGGGACAAATCACACCAGCTAATTCAGTGTGGGGACACCTCGATGCAACACAAGCTCCTTGCCTCTCCAAACTGCTGGTAGCCAAGCATGCATGTATACACACACACCGCATTCCAAGTTTGGGGTCTTTTATCTTCAGCGGAAGGAGAGGGCGTTCTCCCCAAGCCCAGGCATGATTGGCAGTTTGCTATCTCAGATGTGAATAAGTCTCCCAAGCTTGGAATGGTATGTGTGTGTGGGTGTGCGTGCACACAGAATGCTAAAGGCGACGGTTTTCTCCCAATTCCAACGATGTTGGAAACACTGACATCGTTGGCGTTTCCCTGTTGGGTGCCCCCTCCCAGCAAAGCAGGAAACAGAGGGTGATGCTGCATGTGGAAGCATGGAGGAGAAAGTTTTCAGGAAGCAGTTTCCTCCGAGTCCAACTTCTGTCTTGACAGATCTCTGGAGAGCCAGAGGAGAAGGCAAGGGAGCAATGCTCCCTGATCCTGCACAAAGGAGGCTGGCCCTTCTCAAAAGGGAATCCCCATTTCCAATTGTGTGTGGTAGGAATGCTGGCTTATTGGGGCAGACTTTCCTCACATCGCTCCCCACCAACCCCTCCTCATCTCCAGAGATCTTTCAAGCAAACGATATAAGAACATCACAAATAAAATAAGCAGCAGACGTTAAAAAAAACCCATCAATGCAACTGTTGCATAGACCTTGATACAGATGCATCTGGATCACCTGGTGACAAGCCATGTCTTTAATGCCTTGTCAGGGCCAGTTCATCTCCAGGGCGCAGTCACAAAATTTCCTACAACTATACCTTATCAAATCAGGAGAGGAGACTTTTAAAGTTCTAAATCATAATTTAGCTCAGTCTTGTCCCCTGATTTGATAAGGTACAGTTGTAGGAAATTTTGTGACTGCATTTTATACACTTGTGAATCTTTCTAGAGACATACAGAGAGGAAAAAGATTTCTAGAATCATAGAATTGTGAAGGCACCACACAAGGACCATCCAATTCAAGGTTCTGTAGTATGAAGGAAAACCAATTAATCCATCCTTAACAGGTGGGTTAACATCTTGTTTTTTCTTAAAAATCTATAGATGAGAACTCTAAAGCTCCATATTTAAGCTGTTTCACCTTATATATCAGGGATGTCAAACTCATGGCATCACGTCATGATGTATCATGATTTCTTTTCTCTTCACTAAACCGAGATGGGCATGCCACGGGTTCGACACCCCTGTTATACAGCTATCACCATCAAGTTTTAAAAAAAACAAAATCTAGGCAGCTGCAACTTACATCACCATTTCTGGTCCTACATCCTGTGTCAATGGAAAATAGTCCCTGACCATTTTCTTTTTGTTGCACCTTTTTTTTTTTTTGGCAACTGGAATTATTAGATGAAGTCTTAGACTGATGAAAAAAATATCGAGGCAAAATGTGTAGCCTGGTTAAACATGAAGACCATCTTGAGGTAAAACACAACCAACTTGCACACACCTAACACGGATCACCTCCAGTAACATCTAAATGTACCGTGAAAAAGGTTTAGCCATCTTTAGTGATTTTTCTGATTAAGATACAATATGTTGATCCATATGGCATGGATCTGTTTGTGCCATTGTGATCATTTTGGCTCGGTGTGTTTGCTCTCCCCTATCTTCTGAATCTCCTACTGTTCCAAGATCGACAGTTGACCAAATGGTCAAATTGGGAGGGAAAAGGGCAAAGACCGAAAAGAGTGGTAGGGCTGGAAATGCCTGCTCCTAAATGAGGTGAGTGACCCTGACTCTTAAAGGTCCGGGATGAAGAAGCCCTCATTTTTGCCACTGCTATCAGATGACCCTACAGGATAATAAAAATGGTAAGCTGGTAAGTTTCAGACCTTTGTATTGCAAAATAAAAATACAGAAGAATCACACAAAATTATTCAACAACGAAACTGTCACTCTATCAGAATGACATTTTTACGAGTGAAAATCATGTGTTTTCATGCTTCACTGCTACAAATGCCATGTGACCAGAAATATTTATTAATGTGAAGTATTTCTCCTTAAAATCATATGTCTGTGTATCTCTCTGTCTCACTGATAACAAAATAATGTGTTGTGAAATAAAATATCTGGGGGGGGGGAACGCCCTATTGGAATGTGTTCTGGAGAATGGAGCCATAGGGTTCTTAGCTGCACCCTTGATTAAGTTTCTATCATATCAAATGGTTCGTTCTGGAAAATTTCAGGTCAGCTTTTATTGCAATAGCTCCAGTTCTTTTTTAAAAATAATAATAATAATAATAAGTGTAATTAAAACAAGCCTTGTTTGTGGCCCAACAGATGGGATTTTATTTAACTATAATGAAGAAGAGTTTCAGGCTCCATGATCCCGCAAGTGGGCCTTCTGCTAAGTTTCAATCTTTAGAGGTATTTCTACCTTTATTTGCTTCACATTTGATCTTAGGACGTACTAACATGACTTAGCACTGGCCAAATTTGGGAGATGACAGTTGCTTGCAGGGACCTTTATAGCATCACTTGCTGGTAGGAAAACACCCTTAACTGTCCTCTGTATGTCAGGCAGGGTAAAGTAGATGAGGGGCATGTTGTTGTTTAGTGGCTTGTGCAGTTGCCAGAATAACAGGTTGCTACCTCACAACTGCTTGGCTCCTGTTACTTGTTAGCTGGACTATTTATAAACATGGCTCTAGCAGGCTCCTTCTGAAAGAGTGTTAAACCTTGAGCAAAAGATTCCCAGATCACAGGAACCACATGAGATTAAGTGGCTTTGAGGCCTATGTCACTCTTCCTTCCTTCCTTCCTTCCTTCCTTCCTTCCTTCCTTCCTTCCTTCCTTCCTTCCTTCCTTTCTTTCTTTCTTTCTTTCTTTCTTTCTTTCTTTCTTTCTTTCTTTCTTTCTTTCTTTCTCTTCCTCTTTCTCTCTTTCTCTTTCACTCTCTTTCTCTTTCTCTCTCTCTCTTTTCTCTCTCTCTCTTTCTTTCTCTCTCCCCTCCCTGCTAATCAATTTATTTGAAGCGACAACAAACGTGAGCAAACATCCATTTCAGACTGTTTTTTTTAAATGGATGGGATGAAGGAAGGAGTGGAATAGGTGAAAATACCCCTTGACCACATAGAGAAAGGGAGGGGCTATACATATTCTAAAACCAGCTTAATTACTAGACAACTTACCTATTAAGAAACAACATTTACAAATAATATTTGGAGATATTAACATGTCAAAAATATGAAGGGGATTAGGAGCTCAAGTTTAAAAAAAACACCAAGAAATGTAGGTAGCAAGACTGTGATATATGCAAAATGTACAAAATAAATTATCAAACGGAATAACTGAGAACAAAGGTAAATGAGTTTACACTGAGAGAGATCTAAACATCAGTCACCTATGCAATAGTGGCAAATATCTGTACCTTGGGTGTGAGATGAGGGATCCCCCAGACTCCACTGAAGATGTTATCTAATCTGATAATGAAACATTCAGAAACCAACCCACAAGTTCGGAGAACAAACCCTCAACTAGCTCAATAAAAAAAAGGGATATGGCTGGGTGAAAATAAAATGGGACCACAGAGCTGATTTGTTATAAACGTGACTATAAATTGCCAGTAGATGGCAGTCTATGATTTAAAGACACCTAATATAACACCTCCGCATCATTCCTTGGCCAACTTAATGGCTTCTAATAGAGAATAATAAGGTTGGAAGGGACCTTGGAGGTCTTCTAGTCCAACCCCCTGCCTAGGCAGGAAACCCTATACCATTTCAGACAAATAGCTGTCTAATCTCTTCTTAAAAGCATCCAGTATTGGAGCATTCACAGCTTTTGGAGGCAAGCTGTTCTACTAATTAATTGGTCTGTCAGGAAATTTCTCCTTAGTTCTAAGTTGCTTCCTTCCTTGATTAGTTTCCATCCATTGCTTCTTGTCCTGCCTTCAGATGCTTTGGAGAAAAGGTTGTCCCCCTCTTCTTTGTGGCAGCCCCACAAAATATTGCAACACTGCTGTCCCGTAGCCCGTAGCCCTTTTCACTAGACATACGAATTCTGCAATTGTTTGCAATTCTGCAATTGCATATGTTTTAGCCTCCAGTCCTCTAATCGCATTTGTTGCCCTTCTCTGCACTCTTTCTAGAGTCTCAACTTCTTTTTCGTATCATGGTGACCAAAACTGGACTCAGTGTTTCAAGTATGTTCTTACCAAAGCAGTATAAAGTGGTACTAACATTTCACATTATCTTGATTCCCTCTGTCAACCTGCCAACCTTTTTGGCAGTTGCAGCACACTGCTGGCTCATATTTGAGTGGTTGTCCTTAGGACTTCTAGATCTCTGTCACAGTTACTGCTGTTGAACAAGGTGCCTCTTATTCTATATCTGTGTATTTGGTTTTTCTTGCCTAAGTGTAAAATCTTTTAGAACTGTTGCATATCAACCCTGTGAAGTCTAAGGACTAGATGACTTAGGGCTTCAGTGGCTCAGTGGCTAAGATGCTGAGCTTGTCGATCAGAAAGGTCAGCAGTTCGGCAGTTCGAATCCCTAGCACCGCATAATCAAGTGAGCTACCGCTACTTGTCCCAGTTTCTGCCAACCTAGCAGTTCAAAAGCATGTAAAAATGCAAGTAGAAAAATAGGGACCACTTTTGGTGGGAAGATAACAGCATTCTCTGCGCCTTCGGCATTTAGTCATGCCAGTCACATGACCATGGAGACGTCTTTGGACAGCACTGGCTCTTCGGTTTAGAAAAGGAGATGAGCACCACCCCAGAGCCGAAAACAACTAGCTCGTATGCACAAGGGGAACCTTTAAGAGCTGAAAGGCACTAAATTCGAAAGGCCTGAGAGAATTCCAGTTCTTCAACTGAATAATAGACCTCATAATTTTCAGTGAGCCAGAACTTTGGGCCAGAGGCACAGTGAGATTTGAAGCAGTTGAGAGAAGTGGCATATATGAAGACAGGTTGTATATAGATTGTATAAAGGGAGAAGAGAAGAAATTTAAAGAAACAGGGTGCAGTAATTCAGGTTGTATTCACACTAAGACATAATTCACAGAATGATCACAGTGATTTGGACTTGCACAAGATATTGAACCATAAAATAACTGTATGGGTAAAGTTTGTACAACAAACTATCAAAAAAAGAAACACAATGTAGCAATCTCTGACTTCTGGAGTTTCTCAAAAGGAACAATATAGGATTCCCTTCAACATAGCCAAGCTTACTTTTCCCAGAGATGGATCAAGGCTCAGAATGGTTTGTACCCCACAAAGAGGCACACGTCTAATAAGGATGCATTATTGTCGTTATGAGCGAACCATATTTTAAAATCATATTTGAGTAAGAATGCCCTTGGCTTATCTTGCCAATGTTGGTGGAGGTGTAGTTTTCTTCTCAGTAGTTCCTTCATTGGGGAACTGTTTTCCGTTTGATCTTTGTCTGGTGTTAATCCCTGCTTAATCCTTTCTTAAGGAGAAAACCACAGCCCCAACCAACACTGGCAGGGAAAGCTACTGTATATAAATAGGCAACAAAACACTGATGATGTTACTTAGTCAGGTAATGAAATTTCTACAATCTAACAACCAAGCTCAGAGAGCACTCAGGACTCCAAAGAAAAAATGTGCAGCTGTTCTGTACTTGCAATACTTGGTAAACCTCTATCCACTTTGCCAGGCTTTAAGAAAGCCATGAATTCTGTTGAGTATTGCCTTATAGGGCTATCCAAGTGGAGTCTGATGCCAGGCTCCACCAATTGGCCCAGACACTGGCGGTGGAAACAAAGCCCTGTCAGTGGCTGAAGCTTTGGACAGTGCCGGCTACATAAGCTGGCGCCAGCTGTGGCTTCACACTCGTGTTTTCCAAACTGCAATAAAGACATTACCTGTTCATCGCGTGTCCTCCTCTTCATTCGCCCACATCTAACAAATTAATTGTGGTAGACCATGGGCTCCTGAGAATTTTAACCCTAAAGCATTTCTTTTGGTGCACTTTTGAAATCCCAAGGAAGTTAGCCCTACTGTTCTCTTGTTATATACAATTAACAAGTAGAACCTCAAGTTTATCTACTTTCTCTGTTCTTCTCTCTCTTCCTAATCATAGGAACAGTCAAGTTAATTTCAGGTGAATAACTTGATGAATAAAAGGTCAATTCAGTCAAATTCAGGTTGTCATTTTCCTTCATTGTGGGAAGCATGTGAACATGAAAGGATGAATCAGGCACCACACTAGAGATACCTGAACACCTGATTTTAAAAATAGCCTCAGAGATTGCAATGGAAAATGCGGAGTGCGTTAGAGAAAAGGAAGTGTGCAATTGTTTTTTTTTTCTTGTCCTTTCTCCAAATTATGCACACAAAATGCTCCTTCCCCGGCAAAGGACTTTTTGCTTTTGCTGAAAAAATAACATCCAGGAAATTCTTGGGCAACTCCTTTGCAATATATTTTGTCATTAGCCAGGGAGAAGATTGATGAATCGTAGGCTAAAACTTCACTATATACTTGGATTTCATCAGCACCAGACAGCTAGAGTCAAAATGAAAAAGTTATGTGGAAAATGCTGTTGATTTTGTGACTTCTAACTATAGATTCATTTGTATAGGTGTGCAGACACACAGACACATGTATGTACAAACAACATATGGTACTTTAACTACTTTCTTCTTCTCTGTAAGATTGCTTATTAAAGACAATGGTTGGAAAAATCTAGTTAAACCTGAAAAGCTAAAGAAAATATGAAGAGAAGAGATGAATGTTTGTCTGGGTATGTGACAAAACAGATGATTTCAGTCTGGTTTTTCTTCTTTGTTTGGAGTTCTAATTAAAAGGCTTTTTATGATATAATATATATGGGATAGTAAATATAAGTGTGTATGATTATCATATTTTTGAAAGTGAAATTTCTCCCTAGAGGCAGATTTTTTTTTAATGTTAATAGATTACGATCTCTAAGTTATGAAAAGTTGTCATTTTAACACTTCAGGCTAAAAACTTCAGGCATCCAATAAAACATTCTGTGGTGGCGCAGTGGTTAGAGTGCAGTACTGCAAGCTACTTTTGCTGACTGCCGGCTGCTTGCAATTTGGCAGTTTGAATCTCACCAGGCTCAAGGTTGACTCAGCCTTCCATCCTTCCGAAGTCGGTAAAATGAGGACTCAGATTGTTGGGGGGCAACATGCTGACTCTGTAAACTGCTTAGAGAGGGTTGTAAAGCACTGTAAAGTGGAAGACAACCCTAAGTGCTATTGCTATTGTTATTGTTTTTCTCCTGATTCTTATGTCAAAGAATTCAGTGTTAAATCATCTTGCTCACTGACTGTGCTTTCTTTGAGCAGTATCACGTCCAAAGCTTCCTTCCTCTCTTCCATTTTAAGCCTCAAAGACTGCTAAATATTCTTAATATTTCAGACCTAGATTGATTCAAAACATTGCACTGGTCAAGAAAAGGGAATGATACTCCAAATCAGGGCTGTCAAACTCCAGGCCTGAGGGCCAGATGCATTATGTGCTGACCACGCCCACACCAGGTTTAGCAAAAGAGAAAAAAGCCCCGATATGTCACGTGATGCTGCTGTGATGACATGAGTTTGACACCTCTGCTCCAAATGTTTCATGGTGGTCAGACTACTTTAATTTCCCTTATTTTTCTCTTGTCAGTTTCTGTGCTGCTTCATAGAACTGAGGAAACATTGCTTGAGTTGCACTAGTGTTTAAGAAGAAATATGACAATTACAGACGATCACTCAACTTGTATTGGGCTAAGCCAGTAAGAACAGAAAGTTACAGGCTGTAAATTGAAATGCTTTTATGTCCTTGAAAATTTCTGTTTATGACCAGCTGTCCTCGGGGAATGAGTGGATTGAGTAGATTGTGTATTATGCAACGAAAGATATTTTCCAAATAGCTTATAAATAATATACAAGTTAGAGTTAAGGAAAAAAAACTTCAGTCCAGATAAACCAGACAAACTCTTTAGACAAAGTAGCATTTGAAACCATCCTAGAAAAGAGATCCATAAGCTTGGATGCGTTTCTGCACCGGCAAAATTTAAATGGTTAGAATCATAGAATTATAGATTGGAAGGTAATCCAAAGGTATCTAGTCCATCCCTCTGCAACATACTGAAAAAAACATGTAACTATCTTTGAGAGGTAACTATCCAGCCTATTCTTACAAACCTCCAGTTTCCATTGGAAGATTGATCCTCTGTTGTACAGATCTCACCATCAGGAAGCTTTTGATTTATTTATTCATTATTTTTATAAAAACCTCCAGGTGGCAGACGTATCTAATGCTCCTTCCTCTTCCTATTTTCCCCACAACATCCCTGTGAGGTGGGTTGGGCTGAGAGAGAGAGTGACTGGTCCAAAGACTTTCATCGTTAAGATGAGACTTGAACTCACAGTTTCTTGCTTTATAGCCTGGTGCCTTAATCATAAGACCAAACTGTCTCTCCTTTTATTTAAAATAAAACTAGGTAGCTGCCCTTACACCCGTTATTGCTGGTCCTTTCTATGGCCATGGAATATATTTCATGATCATCATCCTGTAAGCTTCCCTTATACACCTAAACATGGTCATAATGTCTCCCCATTAAGTCTTTTTATCTTCAGACTCAATGTTTATTTGTTTGTTTGTTATATTTGTTTATTAAATTTATTTACTGTCCACCTCACCATATTCCTTCAGCCATTCTTCATTATTACTTTGAACTTTGGAATATAATATTAGCCCTGTAAATTTAATTCATCAAACAAGCATGTATCCATTAGGAAAGAAGTTTCTTCTCTGCAGAAGAACTCTGCAACGGGATTCCTAATCAACTATGATTTAAAAATATGGTCCACTTATAACAATGACAATAATAATACATCCTTATTAGATGTGTGTATCTTCTGGGGGCCAAAGATCATTCTGAATCTTGGGCCACATTCAAAAAAGCAGCCCTTGACAGGAGTACAATTAGTTAACTTATATAACTTAATTATTATTATTTTTTATCGAAGTCAGTTGGCCTGACTATTACTGTGTATTCCATGCTTTCTCACTGTCATGTTAAAAAAATGGAATATGGTGCATAATTAGCGGCAACTTTTAGATAGCTTTCTGGGTAGGAGGGCACCCAAGGTTTGCATGAGGAGGTCTGCATGAGGCCTTGGTGTTTTAAGAGGTGAGTCTCTAATCTATCTGGTGATTTTCAAAGGATTTTTCCAAGGGTTATCTCCAGAGTGCTGAAGAAAGCCTACAGCAGCTGAAGTCCTTGCTTAAGGCCAGTCTGTGGGGGAATGGCAATATTTTAAGGACATTGGAATGAGGACATTTTGTCCTTGGGTGGTATTTTGAGCCACTTTAGTATAATAATCTACTAGAACTGCTATACTAAAAACCAATCCACAGACCAACAAACCTGTCACTATTTTTCCATCACCTTGACCAGCCTGATGGGCCAGGGCACTTAAAGCTCTATTTTTCGGTATATCTGTTGCTCTATTGATACGAAGAGATAATGATCCATAGCTCATGGCCCTGTACAACCTGAATAGCACCATGGGCTTTGATCTATCTGACTTTGGCTGATCTCAAAAAAGCTAAGCATAGCAGGTCTTGATGAGTACTTGAAGGGAAGACCACTCAACCACTAGGACCCCAGGAAGACTGGGAAGTTCACAAAACATCCCAGAAAATAGAGAGAGAAACCATTTCCCCATTAATGTATGTGGACGTGTCCTGGTGATCTCCAAAAGATGAGTTGAAATTGAGGGACTGTCTGTCTTCTGGCCAAAATGATCATATAAAAAATTAACCCATATTTATCACCTTTCACATCTGGGCCTAATTACATTCATGGGTTCTGTGTAGTGCTGTGTTTGAAAACAAGCCTACAACAAACTAAACATCTTTATCGGTTGACAATTTGGCCACTTAAATTTAGATAAATATCATCTGGCACACTTGTATTTTGCTATTCCAAAACAGTTTTGTTTGCTTGTGGTTTGCTTCAAAGACAGTTTCTCTCTGTGTGTTTGTTTTTTCCTTTTAAAATTCTAAATAGACTTTTCCTGAATCTCAGGAAATCACAATTTTTCTTGTGATCAGAGCCATCTTGGGATCAGGTTTCTTCCCATTCAAGAGAAGAAAGAAAGAAGAGAGAGAGGGAGGGAGGGAGGGAGAGGGAAGAAGGAAAGAACTCCAGCCCTACCAATATCTAAGAGGTGAAAATTCTGTACCAAGTTCTGTACCAAGTTCTGTACCAAGTTCTGTAACAACTCGATCAGGGCAAAGCAACAGATGCAATCTACATAGACTTCTGTAAAGCCTTTGATTCAGTGATACATGACAAACTACTCCTAAAATTAAAATCTTATGGTATCTCTGGACACCTGCATAACTGGATAGAAGCATTCCTGTCAAACAGACAACAAATGGTCAAAATTGGGAGCATCCCATCAATTTCTGTACCTGTCAACAGTGGTGTCCCCCAAGGCAGTGTTCTAGGACAACTCTCTTCATACTCTACATAAATGATCTCTGTGACCATATCAAGAGCGACTGCGTTCTTTTTGTTGATGATGTAAAGCTATTCAACACCACAGACAATACTGCTACCCTTCAAAAAGACCTTGATTATGTATCAGAATGGTCAAACAAATGGCAACTTCAAATCTCAACCAATAAATGCTCTGTCCTACATATTGGCAAAAAAACCCAGAAAATAAAATACAGGCTGAATAGTCAAGACCTTGTTGATGATCCAAACTCTGTCAAGGATCTTGGAGTACTCATCTGTAATGATCTAAGTGCTAGAGCCCACTGTAACTTCATGGCCAAAAAGCGTTAAGACTTGTTAACATAATCCTACCTAGCTTTTTCTCTGGTAATATTACACTAATAACTAGAGCATACAAAACATTTGCTAGACCAATACTCGAATACAGCTCATCAGTCTGGAACCCACATTACATATCTGATATTAAACAGTTGAGAAAGTCCAGAAATATTTCACAAGAAGAGTTCTCCACTCCTCTACTCGTAGCAGAATACCTTATGTCACCAGACTTGAAATTCTAGACCTAGAAAACTTAGAACTACGCCGCCTTCGGTCCAATCTAAGTATAGTATATAAAATCATACGTTGCAATGTCCTACCTGTCAATGAATACTTCAGATTCAACCATAACAACACAAGAGCAAACAATAGATACAAACTCAAGGTTAATCGCACCAAACTTGATTGCAGGAAATATGACTTCAGCAACAGAGTCGTCAATGTCTAGAATACTCTACCTGACTCTGTGGTTTCTTCCCCAAACCCCAAAAACTTTAACCTTAGACTGTCTACTATTGACCTCACCCCTTTCCTAAGAGGTGTATAGGGTGGCGTGCATAAGCGCACCAATGTGCCTACTGTCCCTGTCCTATTGTTTCTTTTATTTTTCTTATATGTATCCATGTATTCATAACTATGTTTTACTTATACCTATTATGTTGTAAGTAATTGACAAATAAAAATAAATAAGTTTCCTTTCCTTTCCCTCCCCTCCCCTCCTCTCCCCTCTTATCCCCCCTCCCATTTTTCTGCCTGCTCCTTTCTTCTTTCCAAGTAGAAAATCTAGATAATCAGCCTGAAACAGATTTTTTTTTAATGGGGCCTTTCTTAAAAGATTGTATACACACCAGAAAATGGCTATGGGTTGCCATTCAGATGGCATTGGGTCTATCATTGGTTTTAGTATCCTGGAGAAGCCACTACCCCAACCCACAAAGCTTATCAGGAAGTGGTAAGACACGGTCTTCCTCCCACTAAAAGAGCACTGTTGATTATATTTTCATCCAGGTTCACCATTCCCTATTTTCCCCACTTTTGCGGAATGAAAAATATACAGATGACCTGATAGGCTTCATAGTAACCGAGTTATCCAACCTAGCACCTTCCGGGTACAATAATTCTGGAGAACCCAACATACAGTTTATTGATTTTAAAAGCTGCAATCCAACACATCTGGGCTAAATGTGCATTTGTTAATTCCAGTTGCACCTTTATCACTAAAGCAATGGGCAAATTACCTCTTGGCATAGATTAGATTAACACAGTCTGCTGTACAGGTAGTCCTTGACTTTACTGTAATTGAATCAGGTATTGTGATCGTAAGTCATTGCAGTAGTTAGGTGGGTTGTTGAATCCAATTCTATGACTTCTTTTGTGGTGATCGACTCAGTTTTACCCAATTGGTGTTTTTTAACCAGAAGCCAATAAATAAATACGTAAGTAAGTAAGTAAGTAAGTAAGTAAGTAAGTAAGTAAGTAAATAATTGAATATTGTGGTCCTGTGACTGTGAGATGCTGCAAATGGCAATAAAGGTGAGCGGGTAGACAAGCACCACAAATGTGATCACATAACTGCTGGAGTGTGTGTATGTGTGACTGTTGTATCTTCCAAATTGGGTGGGGCAGAGATATTGTAATGTTGCTTGGGACAGTGCAGGTAGTCCTTAACTTACGATGGCAACTGAGCCCAAGATTTTGGTTGCTGAATGAGGCAATTGTTTTGCTACATGTTACAACCTTTTTCGCCACCTTTGTTAAGTGAATCACTGCAGTTGATAAGATAGTAACAGAGTTGTAAAATGAATCTGGCTTAACCATTGACTTTTGTTTTTCAGAAGGTTAGAAAATGCAATCGCAAGACCCTGGGACACTGCAACTGTCATAAATGCATACCAGTTGCCAAGCCTCTGAGTTTTGATCAGGTGACCTGGTGATGCTGCAACATTCGTGAGTGTGAAAAACAGACATAATAGCAATAGCACTTAGATGTATATACTGCTTCACAGTGCTTTTATATCCCTCTCTAAGCAGTTTACAGAGTCAGCATATTCTGGGTCCTCATTTTACCTACCTCAGAAGGATGGAAGGTTGAGTCAACCTTGAGCCAATGAGATTCGAACTGCCAAACTGCTGGTAGCCGGCAGTCAGCAGAAGTAGCCTGCAGTACTGCATTCTAACTACTGCGCCACCATGGCTCTTTACACTGCCATTGTAATTTCGAATGGTGACTAAATGAATAGTTGTAAGTTGAGGACTACCTGTATGATGTTTGCTTCCTTGTTCAATTCTGCTATTATGTTCCTTAACTTTTGTATTTATGTTGCTATTTTTACCTCATTACTGTAATTTCTGTTACGATTCTAACCTGATTTATACAGTAGGGTATGTATACTGCTCAGAGTCAAAGATGAATGGAGCCATCTATAAACTTAATAAATAACAACAATAATTTTAATATACTCAACAATAAATTTAATATACGCAAGATAAACATTTACAAACTCTGAAAATGTTGAGGTTTCATCCTGTCACAGAGGTTTTTGTGCAGCATCTTCTTTTTTTTTTTGTAAAATTTTATTAATTTTCAAAAAAAAAAAAAACAGTACACAAACAAAACATACGACATAAGAACATAAGACATCTTTTCCAACAACTACTTAACAAAACAAATAAGACATCTCATTTAAGTACAATATAATTCTAAATTATCACATTTTCACACATAACTTAATAAGCATCTTATATATTCAACTTCATATCTTATTACTGTTTTCCACCTTCTTACTGTTTCTTCCTTTATTTCTATTCAGTTTTATTCATTCATATATTTCATCTTACTATATTTCGTATTGTTACTATTTCATATGTTCTTATCCAATATTACTCCTCAATAAGCAAATATAGACTGACAAACACATAACATAAAAATATAAAACTTCTTTTTAGAAAGAGGCTTAACCCGGTTATAACTTTTGGTACAGACTTAAATTAAATTCATGCTCAGCTTATATACTATTTCATATCCTGTTAAAGATTCTACATTTTACAGATATCTTCTCCCCTCTTTTCACTCTCTTAATTCTACTTTATTTATTTAATCTCAATTTAAATCATTTCACTTGTATTTTTGTCCGTTCTTTTCAATCATCCATTTATCTTTCTCTTAAACACAATCTTGTCCCTGTAATAACTGGTTGAAGTATGACACCTTTCTATTTTCCCCCAAATTCAACGCTTAAAATTAAACATTATTTCTATTCTGATTCTGCTTAGTACATTCTAAATAACATTTTAGAATAAAAAAAACAAACATAATATTCTTATAGATATTAAAAATAGTATTCCCTAACAAATTAGTTAAATACACATCAATTACACAGTCCCTACAATATTTTATTGACATATTTCAAATACAAATATAAAATGCAGTCTTGTGTACCTTTGCAGAATCTCTATTAAGATTTTATTTTACCCTTTGTCTCTGAAAAAAAGTTGCTTATAAACAAAACAAACATCTTGTTTAAAGTCCTTATAACTTCCCTTTGCTTTGTCTCTTCCTTCCTTGTCAAATCTAGCCTTTTACCCCCCTCTCTCAATCTCCCACTTTTTAATCTCCCCTCTCTGTTGCATTCCTCTTTTCCATTGCTTTCTATCATTATATCGATTTTTCACCTTTCTTTTCCCTTTCTTAATTGTTTTTTTAGAGCTTAAATTCTTGATTTTCTTCTCCTTTTTACCCTTTTTTGAAATCATATGTCCATTAAAGATGGCTTCTTCTTCATCGTCCCAGCCTCTTTCTTGTTGCATTTCCTGGTAAGCACAAATCGCCATTTCTAAAAAGCCAAAGATAGATCCAAAAGAGCCATCTTCCTCTTGTCTTAGTTTTTCAAACTGCATTTTCAATTCTTCAAAAGACACCATTGTGAACAGAAAAGGATTTTTTTTTTTTAAGCAGTCCAAATGTTTTCTTAGTCTTTCAAAAGATAGTTAAAGTCCCAAAGTCATTTGCTCTTCCTGGGGGAGAATTCAATTACATAATTCCAAGACATTTTTTGGAAGTTTTATTACAGTTTAATCTCTAATCTTATAAAACTCCTTCAACAAACGTTAGTATAAATCATTTATCTCTCTTCCTTCCCCCTTTAAGCAAAAAGATTTGAGTTTTAAAGTATCAATATTTGAAAATATAATTTCCCCTTGGCTTCAATTTTGAAACTTAATACCTTCTATTGCCAATACGGGTGTTTCAGATTTCCATCTACTGCCTCCGTGGGAAGGAAAGTGAGGAGGAAAAAAAAGTTTTCCCTTTACTCTTCCACCGCAGCTTAACGATCCTTTGGAAAACAATATATCACTTGAAAAGCCAAAGTTCCAGGGTATTCAGATGTTAATTGTTGTCCCGGTTCAGCCAAAAGCTTTCTCTGTTTTTTTCTTCCTTCAGCACCCCTCCTGCGCAATCTTTTCCCGGATGCCAGCCTCTTCATGGCGGCCATAAGACCGTCGCTGCATCGTCTTGAGAGAAGGAGGTTTAAACTGGGTGGGGGGGGTCTGCGACACCCCCAAACCCATCCCCACATCCTCCCTATCTTCGGCTGTCTCTACAAGGCAGCCTTATCCTCCAAATCGATCTGGATCGGAGGCACCAAGACGGTGAGCACAGCGGGGATCGTGAAGAAACACAAATCCCTGCTGTCACCGAAGCTGGCAACTGGAAGTGCTTTGTGCAGCATCTTCTTGAAGCTGTTTCACAGAGCCACATCATCTACTAGTCTAAAATGGTTGCTTTCTTGTTGAGCAGTTCCAGGAGCCAACAGATATTTCTGCACATATGCAATGCATGCACAAAAGATGTTCTAACTATGGATTCAGGGTCATCCAAAGAGCCTTGATGAAGAAACTCTTCTATAGCTGGGCTCTCCAAACTTGGTAACTTTAAGAGTTGTGGACTTTGACCCTCAGAATTCCCCAGCCAGCCATGCTGACTGGGGAATTCTGGGAGTTGAAGTCCACAAGTCTTAAAATTGCCCAAGTATGGAGACCTGCACTCTATAGCCATAAAAGCTTAGCTGAGGAAAATTGTGAACAATTCCTCACTATGTTCTCCCAGAACTGAAATGTGATGTATTGTTAAGTGAACCGTTACATCTTGAACCCAATATTCATTTTTCATCTTGGCTTCTTCTAGATCACGTTGTGTCAAACTCACGTTGTCACAACAGTGTCACATGATGTATTGGGATTCACACACACCCTTTGCTAAATACAAGAGCAAATAATAGATACAAACTCAAAGTTAATCTCACCAAACTTGATTGCAGGAAATACGACTTCAGCAACAGAGTGGTCAATATCTGGAATACTCTACCTGACTTTGTGGTTTCTTCCCCAAACCCCAAAAACTTTAACCTTTGACTGTCTACTATTGACCTCACCCCTTTCCTAAGAGGTCTGTAGGGGGCGTGCATAAGCGCACCAACATGCCTACCGTCCCTGTCCTATTGTTTCTTTTATTTTTTTATTTTTCTTATATGTATCCATGTATTCATAACTATGTTTTTACTTATACCTATTATCTTGTGAGCAATTGACAAACCGAATAAATAAATAAAATAGATAAAATAAAATGACACATGCGGCCCACGCACTGGGAGTTTGACAGCCCTGTTCTAGATAGTTGGTTTAAAGAAGAATGGAGCAACTCTGGCTCTTGGTACACATGAAGCTTTTGGCTTAAATTTCAAAAACTTTCTGCAAGGTAATTTAAGGCTTCTTAGAAGTAGTATCTATTCATTACACCCTATTGTTAGGAAGGGAAAAATTATGTCAGGGAAAAGAGAAAGAGAAAGGGAGGGAGGGAAAAAGAGAAAGAGAGAGGGAGAGAGAGAGAGAATGGAAATGTGACACGTGAAGTTGAAGGAGTGAAAAGAACTTTCAATAAGAACAATCTTGTTTCTCTTTTTAAAACCTCTGAATATGTACAGTTTTCAATTTTAAACTTAGAAATCCTACCAAAAGTGCTGTTATCCATTTACTTGGCATTGAGCAACATTTTACTGTAGAAAAGGGGAGTATATCATTCAAGAATGATAAATCGAATGTTTGTAGCCATGTATATGCTTGCCCAGTTTCCTCCTAGCCGTAACATGTTTTACGGTGCAAATAGGAATGCTACGCTATGGTAAACAGCCTGCAATTATCCAATGTGTGCCAAGATAATTTCCACAGCCATTTACTGTTTGGGACTCCAAGGACACCAAGCAGATTATTAAGGTTTATTTAAACCATCTGCACTAAAAAAAATGAAGAACCTAGAAGACAGTTGAAATATGATGTACATGGCCCCACACTTCCTGGCAGCCATTACAGGAGATAGACACATGGTAAATGTGGAAATCTAAATAATTTCAGCCAGAATTATGGGTTGCAGTTCCATCACACCAAGATCTTTAGTTTCTTAAACTCTTTGGCTTCTTCCAACATCTGATCTGATGTGAGTACTAATGTTGTAGTTCTGGCCATCCTTGTAGTAACCATTTACTAAATTATTAAACTTTTATTTTAGCAGTAAAATGTGTACCCATCCCATTAAGTACAAGTTGGCTAAGAACTGTGTTGGCTTATGTGGCTTTTTGAGTTGCTTTCTGTTGAGTAATTAGCCCCTCAAAATGAATGAAGGAAAGTTATGCCATAAGATGATAGGATAAGCAATTCAAGGGCATAAAATATAGAGGCTGATCTGACTGTATTTTCCCTCTGCCAACTTTTGAGTTTCTGCTTTCCAAATGAATGAACGGTCTTCTATTGTGTACAAAGAATGAACCACTTACAAATGAGCACTTTAAAAATCATTTTGGTCTGCACCAGGACAGTTTTTAATATATGATATTCAGAGGTCATTATGACAATTTCATGGACAATCAATAAATTAAGGTGTAAAAATATCCTTTTAATCATAATCAAAGCACCAAAACAGCAATGAATACCAGTATTTTGAATTCTAAAATATAAAAATACCATTGTGAAATTAGATTACACCTTGCTGCTCAAAGCAAAAGGTGAAAACATGACAAGTTAGTTGTACTGTTTGAGAGCAACCATCCTGGACGGAAAGAGGGCTCAAGCAAGAAATCAGCCCAGGCTCCCTTCATTAATACAAGAGGACAAAGTCTGACAACCATCCCCTTCCACAAATGCCTCTGAGCCTGATCTGGGCTTTATCAAATGAAAGCTGCCAATCTGGGGAGATTCCTGTACCATAGGCAGAAAACAATAAAGTAGGTCTCATTTCTCACGCCAGATTGATACATACTAAGGAGAGTCTACTTGTAAATGGTCATTCTGATTAAAATTAATTCTATATTTTTTATTAAAAATTATTTCTCACTCTGAGAAAAAGAAAAAAAAATAGCTTTAAAACGTGATGGATACGCACATAGGTGAAGCATCTGGGCTTACTGCATGCAGAGGAAGGCATCTAATCAGTGGAACTCTCAGTCTATACTTTCATGATTAATCCCCTAGTGCAGGCATAATATAGCCAACTTATTCGCTGTGAAATACTTCACACAAATTGCTGGACGCATTTTTTTAAAATCATACATTCAACCACAAAGTATAAAAGAATACCCACATAGGATGTAACTTAACTGACACCCAGACTCAAGTGGCAACACGATGTTCGTAATAGTTGAGAATCTACCTCACAACTTGAGGGAGATGATAAAAGAGCTTCACCGCAAAGGAAAGAAGTTGAAAAACTTCTCATTGTTGCAGTGGTCGAGATTTGTATACTTTTGGTCTTCACCGCTGGGCCACTCATTCCTTTTGAGGGGCAAGGAATTCTGGTAATAGTGATGGGCAGAGTCTCCAACAAGGTAAGGATCCTCTGGAGACAGCTGGCAAAACGAATGGTTACTGTTACAAAACAAGGGTGCTTTGATTTCAGATATATCTTCCCCAAGTATATTTCCAGGAGATCTGAAGGAATGGTAACCAACCTTCATTGAGGATTCCCACCTACTAGGAACATGTTGGGGACTTAAATCTACTGTGTTAAAGGAAGATAGTGTCTCATTGGGTAGACCCGGCAAAACTGTAGTAGAGCCACTGACATATTTCATTGATGGAAGAAGATGCCTTCCTAAGTCAAGGTTTTGATTCCAGCTCTCCAGCTCCACGTATTCAGAACA
Source organism: Pseudonaja textilis (assembly GCF_049901715.1). Classification (NCBI taxonomy): domain Eukaryota; kingdom Metazoa; phylum Chordata; class Lepidosauria; order Squamata; family Elapidae; genus Pseudonaja; species Pseudonaja textilis. Next base: position 123,803,516 of record NC_141990.1, on the reverse strand, counting down.
ATCAGAAGCTAACAATTCCACTGGCTCTCCGCCATCATATTCACTGCTTCCAACTGGCTTGTACTTGTCCAAGTATTTGCTATAGTCCATATCTTGAGTGTGCTCTAATACGTAGGGCAACTTTGTAGAACTGAAGCCTTTGGTGAAAGTCAAGCAATTATTTAGCTCTTGAGATGGATTCTCTCTGAAGTATCCACTGAAGCTACTGTGTGCTATTCGCTCTTCATGTTTGGGAACAATTAACAATAAAGTATCATCACTTTGCATCTCTCCTGTTAGGGACTTAAGGGAAATCCATCATATTACAATTCAGCTCTAATAAAGATCCATTCATTCTCAAAGCTAAAGTATAGCTGAATTCCAAAAGTTGGGTTCTTACTCAAATTATAATGTGAAGTCACCCTGCTCTTTGGACTTTTCAACCTTTGAAATGGTCTCAGTTACTGTGAGAGTCAGTTCTCACACAGATGGTGAAAATCAGAAAAGGGGCAAATTTGACAGTTGTTGGGGTGGCGGGGAGGCCAGATAGGATCAGTCAACCTGCCCCAAAGAGGGAGTCATGTTCTCCATTAGGAAGAACTTTTAACTTACCTTTTCTGCTTTCTCTGTTTTCTCCCTACATCTGTCTTGACCTTAAAGCAGGATCTTGTCTTTTTCAGTGCTGGATGGTTACATCTGCTGTATTTATTTTTTTTTTTAGCCAAGCAATAAGTTGCTTGTGAGTAGGACTAATGAGAAAATGTAAAATTTCCTCCCCCAGAAATAGAGCCAGAAAGAAAGGTCTCAGCAAATGAAAGCTATTCCTTTCTCAGGGAACTGGTAACTAACTTAATAATGACATTACACCCAAAATTTTGGGCAAACCTTTTTGGGTATAATATAATGCTAGATAAATGGGAGAATGCATGAACGAATGGACTAAAATTTACATTATATTATGTCTTGAAAGACAACTTTTATAAAATGATGTATCATTGGCACTTGACCCCGATAGACTAGCGAAAATGTATAAAGGGATTGCTAATAAGTGTTGGAAATGTAGTCAAAATCGAGGCTCATTTTATCATATGTGCAGGCCTTGCAAATATGTAAAAACATATTGGATGAACGTAACAATGACAATGCAATATGTTGACGGATTTGGTGTTTTGTGTGTATATGTGCGTATGTGGTCTCCAATTACAAAGGTTAACTAGTGTGACTTTGGGGCAGGGGGAGGTTAGACTAAGTGCTGCCTCTTAGCTTAACTTCTTTTTGGATTATTACCTTCTAAAGAAATGGTTGCCATTTCTTGTCACTTGATTGCCACCAAAGGAACCATCCCAACTGAGGAACATAACTCCAGGGGGGAAGGCAAATTGTACTCAGGCTATACTAATACCAAACCTTCAATCAATTCCCCCGACATGTTGAGTCCTTGTTGGATGCTCAGCTGCAGGAACGCCATCTGTGATAACAGCACATGGTCATTTGGGTATTGGATTCCGTGAACATTTACCTCCATCTCTCTGTTCCTCTTCAGTCTTGGAGAAGTTGCAATATATGCTTTTTGTATTGACCTTCTTGCTTCTGCTTCCAGTTTGGTTTCTGGTCTTGGGTGATCATGAGCTCCCTTTGACTTAACAAATAAATGAAGAGAGACATAATGATATAAATATAGGAAACAACATAGCATCATGCAGATCAAGTATAAATTCCAGAATGGCCTGAGGGCCCCAAAATTAAATGACCTGCAAGTTATTTGTCAATCTGCTTCAATTCTTGATTTTATTTATTTAATTGAAAGGACACTTTCCTTCACCCTATGTGGGGAAGAAGAAATCTCATTCTTCTACAAGCTTTTTTATTTATATGGTTTGTTTCTTTTAAAAAAAATTACCGTAAAATGCATGTAGTTTTTAAAATTTCACAGAGTGTGAATTATTTTTAAATGATTAGACTTCTTGATGGATTTTATCTAAACCAGGCTATAATTTGTTTGCAATTAATTAATAAAATTAGAAATTAGATAGGATAATATACTTTGGTACTGTTTAGTTCAACAGTAGTTCTAAAATGTATATGTGTGTGTGTGTGTGTGTGTGTGTGTATGTATGTATGTATGTATGTATGTATGTATGTATGTATGTATAGTTTCAGATTCAGGAATCATATTGGAAAAAGGTCTCCAATTAAATATGTCTAAGCATCAAATCATGTTTAAAATATGAGCACCTTATTCCAATTTATCATCTTCTACCATCTAGAACCACAGTTCCTAAAAATCCTAATTATTTTTGTTCCTCCTAGCTGGGGCCTTCCAGGGCTTGTTGTCTCAAAGTTTGGGGAAAATATTATGGAAGAAATCTGATTTCATGAACTGACTGCAAATCAAGATTAACTCAATAAAGAGTGCAAAGTGGCCTATGGTGTTTTGTGCTGTTGAATTTTAACATAGGTTTGGATGGAAATGTTGACCCAAGGAATTTTCTGTGGCTACCAGATAGCCCAATGGGATTTATCTTTAATAATTAAGGATAACAGATAACAGATAATCAGAATTGGAAGAGACCTTGTAGGTCATCTAGTCCAACCCTCCGCCCAAGCAGGAGACCCTACACCATTTCTGACAAATGGCAGTCCAATCTCTTCTTGAAAGTCTCAAGTGTTGATGCTCCCACAACATCCAAGGGCAATTTCTGTTCCATTGGTTGATTGTTCTCACTGTCAGAAAGTTTCTCCTTGTTTCCAGGTTAAATCTCTCCTTGTTCAGTTTCCATCCATTATTCCTTGTCTGGCCTACAGGCACTTTAGAAAATAGCTTGACCCCTTCCTCCCTGTGGCAGCCCCTCAAATATTGGAAGACTGCTATCAAGGACATGGTTGGGCTCTAATGATTTAACCGGGACATACCATGGCCATGTCTCTCTAGATCAGGGAACAAAGACAGAAGTTTAGAAGCTCTTCTGGATTTAGTTGAGGGTATTGTGTCGAGTTTTGTGTCATTTCTTTCAAAAAACCTTCTGGCAGTTGCTGGTATGACCCAGCTTGTATAAATTGGCAAATTAGAAAGACTTCTTGGAACCCCCATAGCAGAACATAAGACCAAACATCTGCTGGCTTAAGAACATCCTGATGGACAAACACCTGATTAGTTTACATCCTGGATTCCACTATGGCCAATGTGATGGATATTGGAAGCTTCCAAGGAGAACCCAAAAGGTGTAGTCCTCTTCCATCATTGTTCCTACCAGGGTTTTGTTCCTACCCTTTCAATATCATGCATTGCGCATCATCAGAATAAAACAAGCCCATGTGAACTCACTTGCTTTAAATGAAATAAATATTTGTTTTTGTTTTGCTTACCTGAAAAAATATGAACCGTCCTTCATGTCTCCAGAAATTTGTTACAGGGTATCCACCATGGCCTCGACATGGAATCAATTTCAAAGGTCCATTACAATTAGGACATGGTTTCCCTGTAGGATATAGACCATTCTTTAACGGCATTCAAAACATAGTGTAAGATTAATCTGGTCTTCAGGTCATATAGCAATAATCATCCTTATGAGCCTCGAAGTCATAATTTAATATAAAATTCCCAAACCTGGATCCCTACCAGATATCTGGACTACAGTCCCAGAAATTTGAGCAGAGGCCACAGATGCTCAAGTGAGGAAGTCTGATAATTGACACTTGCAAATCTAGAGATGGTTTTTATAAGAAGAAAAGTGGGTATAATTAGAAAAAGTCATCATCCAGTGCAAAAGTTTTAGCTTTCCTGATCCAGATTGGAATAATATTTATTTGGTTAAAAAAAAAAAGTTTTCCTCTGTCCAGTTGTGTCTGACTCTAGAGCACAGTCTCATCTCCATTTCTTAGTCACTCCATTTCTTGCACCGTTTGAAGAGGCTATCATGGTCATGTGGCCAGCACGATTATATGCCGAGGAGCACACTTCCCACTGAAGTGGTAGCTATCTATCTACTTCAGTGGTGGGATTCAAATTTTTTTACTACCGGTTCTGTGGGCATGGCTTGGTGGGCATGGCATGGCGTGGTGGGCGTGGCTTGGTGGCCATGGCAGGGGAAGGTTACTGCAAAATCTCCATTCCCTCCCCACCCCACTAACCTGCTTTCCAGCTCTGTCCTCCTGTGCAGGGTAACAAAAAAAGACCCAGCCAATCAGCTGGGACTCTGGAAACAGATAATAGATGGGGGCGGGGCCAGTCAGAGGTGGTATTTACTGGTTCTCCACACTATGCAAAATTTCCGCTATCGGTCCTCCAGAACTCGTCAAAATCTGCTGAATACCACCTCGGATCTCCTTGCATTTGCATGCTTTTGAACTACTATGTTGGGAGGAGCTGGGGAAACAACGGGAGCTCACCCTGTTCACAGCACTCGGGTTTCAAAGTGCCAACCTTCTGGTTGATAAGCTCAGCATCTTAACCACTAGGCCACTGTAACCCTCTGGTATGTACTATTTATTTCCATTACATTCTTTTTCAAAGATACTTGACTTGTACATATAAAAGTGCTTTCACTTGTACAGGGACTTTCTGGTTTTCATATAGCATGAGATACATTTCAAAACATCTCTTAAACTCCAGGAGCAGTTTTTCCCTGTATAAAGAGAATTGGATTAAAATAAGTCTACAAGCGGACCTTGGATTTGTAACAATGTGTAGAACCCCCCCCCTGAAACAAATGGAATTATTTCGATCCATTGCTCTGTCCACTAAATATTGTTGAAACTTGTTCACTTTTACTTACTAATAAATCCTAAATATTTGTTCTAGAAATAAAGGATGTTCCAGTCATACGAATTATACAATTTGTTGTCCAGAATTCAACCCCATGCCCATTTAGCAGGGAATATCCTACCTAACTAAGGAAAGATTTTTCCTTTGAAAAAACACCCATGGTCTATAAAACTGTAACTTTTGCTATTCCACTATTATAGATATGTATTTTAAAAATAATTGCCTGTGTATTGCGCTGGTCAGAAGGAGGGCTGAGAAGATATCCACTGACTCCTCACATTCTGGACATAAACTGTTTCAACTCCTCCCCTCGGGATGGCAGTACAGGGCATTGCATGCTAAGACAACTATATAATGACAATTTCCCCCCCTCATGCCATCAGTCTGCTGAACACCTAACTCTCACAGTATTGTCTAATGTCTATGTATATTTACCTATGTAATATGGCTGTATATTATCACTTATTCTTCTTATTTTCTTTATTTCCCCATCTTACTTGTATTATGATGATGATGATAATTATTATTCTGCTGCTTTGCATGTACACCATGAGCTTCTGCACTGGAGGCAAATTTCTTGTGTGTCTAATCAGACTTAGCCAAATAAAGTGTTTTTTTTCTGTTCTGTTCTGTTCTGTTCTGTTCTGTTCTGTTCTACTCTACTCTACTCTACTCTACTCTACTCTACTCTACTCTGCCTATCCATGATTTCATAACATAAATCCAATTATGTTTACCCAGAAAGAAAACTCTTTGAAATAAATGGACATACGATTATAGCCTCAATAAATATCACTCTTCATATTTTTCCAAGCAATAATATTTAAGAAGTATCTATTTACAGCGTTCCAAAATTGCCTCAAGTTGTTTTGTAAAAGAACTTGGTAGCTGAAAGTTATACTTTATCTGACTTCCCTACTGTTGCAATATTTTTTACAACACTATTAACGATAAGCATCAGCTTGTAAAAATATGCTTTATGTTACTTAACATTTTAAAAATAGTTTTCAAATATAACAGCAAAGCATACACCACATCTGTAAAGTAAGTGGAGAGAGAGAAAGAGATTAGTTAATTATAAGTAGTCCTTGACCCTATGACCACAGTGGAGGCCCAAAGTTGATGTTGCTAGGCCAAACAGCTGTTAAGTGAGTTTTGTTCCGTTTTATGACCTTTTTGTCACAATTAAGCAAATCACAGCAATTGTTAACTGAATCATGTGGTCATTCAGTGAATCTGGCTTTCCTCATTGACTTTGTTTGTGGGAAGCCAGTTGGAAGATTGCAAGTAGGGATCACATGTTATAAATTGCCATTTGCCAAGTGCCTGAAATTCAATCACATGACCATGGGGATGTCTGCAATGGTCATATAGGTGAAAACTGGTCATGTCATTTTTTTTCAGTGCCTTTGTAACTTTGAGCGGTCACTAAAGGAATGGCCGTAAGTCAAGGACCGCCTGTAGGTGCCATTGAGTCAGACGCAAATCCTGGAGACCTGGAGAGGAACAAAGATAGATCCAGCAACAATCTGTATACCTCCAAGAGGATTTTAGTAATCTGTTCTATCCCATCCATCCACTTCACCTGTTGAATTTTCTGCCTTCTACATTCTTCAATAAGGCCCAGCATGATGGGCCATCATCCATTAGCATCAGATACCCAAAAGATTTGATTTTCTGTTTGCTGATCATAACCTCAAAGAAGAAGCAGTTAGTCAGTTTTAGCTTGCCCGGGACTTACTGGTTCTTATTGCAGACCATAGTAACAATATAATAGACTTATATATCACTTCACAGTGCTTTACAATCCTCTCTAAGTGGTTTACAGAGTCAACCTATTGCCCTCAACAATCTCAGTCCTCATTTTACCAACCTCAGAAGGATGGAAGACTGAGTCAATCTTGTAGTACTTAATGTTCATCTCCAAACCAATAGTTCAATGCAGAGGTGGGTATTCAGCAGGTTCTGACCAGTTCTGGAGAACCGGTAGTGGAAATTTTGAGTAGTCCGGAGAACCGGCAAATACAACCTCTGGCCGGAGATTTTGCAGTATCCTTCCCCTGCCATGCCTACCAACCCACGCCCACAGAACTGGTAGTAAAAACATTTGAATCCCACCACAATGTCTCTGTCTTCTTTCTCTCACACTTTTTTTTAATGTCCAACTTTCTTAATCACATTACCTTCGGAAAGGCCGTTGCCATAGCTATTCTCATCTTTGTTATTGTCGAAATATCATTCATGGTCTTGTCTCAGGTGTTACTGCCTAGCTGCTCTCTTGCCAGACTAGAGCAGCAACCATTTTTGGAGGGCAGGCATGTCCCTTCCAACACAAATGTGAACTTTGGGCCCATTTTCTTGCTGGATTTTAAAGTGTTACTTTGAAACACTCCTGTCCATTTTGACTGATGTGCTTGGCAGGCTAAACACAGCAGTTCGTTGATTATGTCCCAGAGGCAGAAACATCCCTCAAGTACCGTACATCAATGGCTACCGTAGTATCCAATGTCTTCTAGAACTGCTTTTATCATGTGTGCTATAATATCACAATAAGAATAACCATTGCCTTTTGGATTGAAGCAGAGGTGGTATTCAGCAGGTTCTGACCAGTTCTGGAGAACTGGTAGCGGAAATTTTGAGTAGTTCGGAGAACCGGTGGTATCCTTCCCCTGGAGTGGGGAGGGAATGGAGATTTTACAGGATTCTTCCCCTGCCATGCCCACCAAGCCACACCCACCAAGCCATGCCACGCGCACCAAGTGACGTCCACAGAACCGGTAGTAAATTTTTTTGAATCCCACCACTGGATTGAAGGTAGCAGCAGGCTCTCCTTCCCCTCCCCAATTGCTGTTTTTCTTTCTGTGTAACTGAAGCTCTCCTACCTTAAGTGTCTACAGAACTGTCAAGTGGTGAATCACTGCACTTATTGGAAAAAAGCCAAGGGAGATGTACAAAGTTCAAGGAATTAAAAAAGAAGAATTATAAACAATTCCCCCAAGGTTTTTAATCCAGGAATCTTCTACTTACAAAGAAAGTGCTGCAACCGTTGTGATATGCTATAGCAGTGATGGAGAACCTTTGGGGCACCAAGAGCCCAAAGCACAAGCGCAAACCCAAAATGCAAGGTATGCCCTGCGCATGCACCCATGCATGTGTGTGCCCCCCCCCATGTGTGAGAGCATATTCCACACATGTGCCCCGCTGCTGTGCATGTGTGGCAAAGACCTGGAGGCCAGCTGGCCGGTGAGAGGCGCGCACGCATGTACAGTGCGGCTGAGCTGGGACGATGGCATGAATGCCCACAGAAAGGGCTCTGTATGCTACCTGTGGCACATGGGCCATGGGTTCGCCACCATTGTGCTACAGCATTCATAGAAGTACGAAAGACCAGCAAGGCAGTAAGAAAGAAAGAAAATTTATTTTAAAACTTGTTGTGCCATTTTGTATATACTTTCAGTTTAACTGGGTTAGTATAGTATACATAGATACAGATATAGATATAGATATAGATTCATGAATATTTGCACATCCATGCATATCTTTCTCTGTCTCTCTGCATGGGTATGCACATATCTATGAATACATATGTATACATATAAGCTAATATACAATTACACTGAAAATATATATATATATACTATACCTATACAGTAATACACACACATACATGTACACGTACACATACACGTATATGGATGTGCATACACACAAATATACATAATATGCATCCCCATATAAAAGCATATTTATTTAGGAATTCTCACATTGAAAGAAAGTGATTGGCCACTGCTTTTTAGGAACAGACAGGTGGGAGGGCACAGCAGTCATGAATTGTCCAATGGGAAGTCATGGAAAAAGTGCCTCCATCAGATGGAATTTCATGAAACTGGTTTATAGTGCAGAGCAAGAGTGGAGAGTGTGTATACACACACACACACACACACACACACACACACACACACACACACAGAGATTTCTGCACACATGCATGTTAGCTATCTGATTTCACGTCCCTCTTCCTTTTCTGAAACCTGCTTGTTGATTGGGCATTTTTCTCTCCTTGTGTGCTTACAACCCAGGGTTACAAGACATAAGGCAGGCAATCGTATATATCTTTTAGATAAGTTATATTTAAAATTTATATGTAATCTAATATGTGAATGTATATGGCAATTTATGTACAATTTATTTTATATATTTATTTATTCTACAGTCCAATTTGCGAAGGGTTTCAGGGTAATTTTTTTAACTTCTTGGAACCTTCATCTTCTTGGATTAGATCTCCACTGTGATTATTCTTGAGTATCCCTACCTTAACTGTAAACTTTTCTATGGTTTTGGCGGTCACCTTAAAAATCACTTTCATTATTCTTTTCCCTATTATTTCTTTCTTATTTATTGATTTTCTTGATTGAGATCTTTTCTTGACCTTTATTGTTTGACATTGAGAATCTGCCTTCAGCATCTCTCTTGCAGCCCAAGGCTTTCCTCCTCCATCTTCTTTTTTTGGTCTATCATGATAACTTGTTTTGACCACCATTTTGCTCCTTTCCTTGAAATATTGTTCTGCGTGGTTTTTCATAGGCTCTTTTTCTGTCGTATAACTCTTCAGGTTCTCTTTTGCTAAGAATGCTAAGAATGGCGATTGTGTTCTCCTGGATCTGCTATTCTACCTTTAGGTCCTCCTCCAGCCCAAATGTTGCTGACACTGTCTCATCCTCTTTAATTTTTTTAAGTTTCATTAGTCAATTTTTATTCATATTTTGCTTCATTGCTCCACGAGGATTCTTATATTTAAAAATAGGTATATGGAATATAAATAGATGCAATATGGATGACAACTCTAAGTGCTAGAGCCCACTGTAACTACAAAGCCAAAAAGGCATTAAGAATTGTTAACCTAATCCTACATAGCTTTTTCTCTGGTAATATCACACTACTAACTAGAGCATACAAAATATTTGCTAGACCAATACTTGAATATAGCTCATCAGTCTGGAACCCACCTTACGTATCTGATATTAAACAGTTGAGAAAGTCCAGGAATATTTCACAAGAAGAGTCCTCCACTCCTCTACTCGTAGCAGAATACCTTATGCCACCAGACTTGAAATTTTAGACCTAGACAACCTAGAACTACGCCGCCTTCAGTCCAATCTAAGCGTAGTACATAAAATCATACATTTCGATGTCCTACCTGTCAATGAATACTTCAGCTTCAACCATAACAATACAAGAGCACACAATAAATACAAACTCAAGGTAAACTGCACCAAACTTGGTTGCAGGAAATACGACTTCAGCAACAGATGGTCAATGTCTGGAATACTCTACCTGACTCTGTGGTTTCTTCCCCAAACCCCAAAAACTTTAACCTTAGACTGACTACTATTGACCTTACCCCTTTTCTGAGAGGTCTGTAGGGGGCATGCATAAGTACACCAACTTGCCTATCATCCCCGTCCTATTGTTTCTTTTTATTTTTCCTATGTGTATCCATTTCATGTATTCATAACTATGTTTCTACTTATACCTATTATCTTGTAAGTGATTGACAAATCAAATCAATCAATAAATAAGCTCCCGTTACTTACGAAAATGTCTTTCAAACCTAGGTACATCCGACAGACATCCTTAAAAATAAAATAAAATGTGAGACTGTGACTGCACAACAGGGCTTTGTTTGAAAGTGCGTCCCGATATAAAAATGAAAGCAAGGGAAGGAGAGAGGGAGGAAGAATGAGAGAAGGGATAGGAGGAATCGTGGCAGTGTATCTTTTGGTCAGTGCGCATACATTACACACAATCACTCTGTATATGTATGACAGCTGGTCAGTGAAAACAACCCCAACAAGCTATTCAATTTCAACTAAGTCCACTCATCCCCCAAAGTTTCCTAGCCTTGGGCTAATTGTTTAAATAGAAAAATGCTTCCATTCCATTGGATAATAGTTCTTGGGAAGTTGATATCTCATGGAATCATCAGCACAATAGTTTGGAAATCTTTCTCATTTCGAGTGATGGTTCAAATCAAATATTGAAAGAGTAACCATAACTTTCCCAAAAGTGCTTTGCAGACAATAATGACCACAAATTCTCTTAATCCTATTCCATGTATTAGTAGAATGTGTGAATAGGGGAGAAATACGTCAATAAGGGAAAAATCTTTCACTGCTGACAATTCTTTGAATATCTTCATGTGGTCCTGTCTCCAGTACGTGTCAGGAAACTTTATAAAACTCCTTATTGTGGTTCTTATGCTAAAAAAAAACAAACAAACTACCAAAGGCCCTTAAGGAATTTTCTTTGAAGAAATTGGGCAAATGTGTAATTGGGTAAATTATTTTTTGTGATGCATTTAGAAGATCTTAATGAAGCTACTTCAGAATGCAAGAGATAGCCTCGTATAACTGAAAAAAATAAAAATAAAGGAATAGTCCTCTTCTCATTTCTAAAGCTAATCTACAGACAGAGAAAGAACAAGATTTCTCCTGCTCTCTAGTATTTATTTATGCTTAATTTTATGTATTTACTATTGCGGTAATCTGCTCCAATTGGTAGCTTCTGGGATGATGATGATGATGATGATGATGACCCCAAACTATCAGCTGATTGAAAACCACAGCAAAAGACAATTTTTTAAATTGCCTTATGAACAGTAGGAATTGAACATGGGGTAGAAGAATTACATGAACCTCTGAGGTTAAACACTTCCACCACATGTGCCTACCAAAGACCTGTCTCTTATCCATTTGTCCCTGGTCTCACCTGAGGGGAGAGTTAAAGTTTTTTCAGGATATCCTCATCAAACTTTGATCCCCAAATTCACCAATTGGTAGCCACTGTAGAAAGTGTTTTGTGGTCACCATAAAAAATACACCTTTGGAGTCTCTTGACGTGATGGGCTATACTTACATTTTGGATATTTCTCTTTCCACTGCCAAAATCAGTTGAGGTTGAAACTTCTCACATCAGCACAATGATTTACTGTTACTCAGTGCATCATCTTGAAGGTTTTGCATTAATTTATTTCAGTGGAATCTCCACTGAACTTTTGAAGGAGCTTAACCTTAGATTGCAGATTTTTTTTAAAGGGGTGGTGGTAGCAGTTAGATTGGTTCTTGTGATTAAAGTTAGTTGGACTGCAAGTAGAAGGGATCTTACAGGGGTAATTCTTGAGACTATTTTCTATGCAAAAGAAGCCAACTCAAGGAGTACAGGTGAAGAATCTTGTCCCTACTTACTTTGCTGTTTCTGCCTGGCTTTGTCACATATGGCTGGTCTCAGGTACAACTTCCCTCCATCCGAAGTGGAGCAATCACTGTCACAGACCACCACACCAAGGCAGGATTTTTTCAATATGCGCGAGTTGTGATTGTTGGTGTTCCTCATGGCCCAGCTACTCAGGTGCCTCTGAGCATTTTTATCATCTGCGCTGTAGATGTATTTTACATAGGAATCGGGCCATTCCTGAAACCAGTCTATCTGTCTCACATCCTGTGAGGAAGCCAAAGAATTGTACATTTGAAATGAAGAAAGAGGGAAAAAATAATACAGCTGTTTTTCATTCTGCAGATTTCTGTGTTTGTGATGCAGGATGAGATGATTTTGAGAAGTTTAGACTACATACATACCCAGGAAGAGGACTTGCTGGAAAATATACAAAAGGTTGGAAGAGAACCTATTTAGGCATTAACTTCCCATCCATGGCCCTTAATCTTTAGCCATAGATACAGTAATAAGATTGGATGTTTCACTGAAATCACTGGAAATTTAGTTAAGCGTGATAAGAGAATATCTCTTCAGTTTCAGTGTTTCAAGACTGGTTGTGTTCAAACCACAATATTTGTCTTGTTTTAATATCATGACATGGAAGTACAAGGACAAAAGTAGATTTCAAGCTACCTTTTTTAAATACGTTATTGACTTCTATATTTAATTCATGCCTTATTACTTGCTGACCTCAGGCCATTAAATATTAGGATGTCTAAAAATAACAGAACTAGGTTAATTACATTCCCCAAGAAGAGAAATGTTAATTACACTCATCTTCAAGTATTCCAAATATATATGTCTTTTTGCAAGATGAGGTTTTAATCCATGTGTGCACAGGGGAAAATGCAAATTGATGCAGCAATTTTCCTCAGAAAAATGACACATTCGTTTGTGGCTATTAGCTTGGTCAAAGAATAGGAAAAAAAATATGTTGCAATACTACAGCAACAATTGCTGGAATGAGAATACAAGCTGCCAAGCTCTCTGTTTTTTGACCAATTTAATAGAATCTCACCAATATTTGGTGAATGCTCTACACCTCTCTGTAACATCAGGGTCAAGCAGTGAATTTCAGAGGTTTCAAATGGAAGTTTGAATTACATGTTAGCTTTGGATGATAATGTTGACAATGGATTGGATGTTGACTCATCCCATTGTTCAGTGTTTCCCAATGGTGGCAACTTTGAGGTGTGAATGCTGGCTGGGGAATTCTGGGAGTTGAAGTCCAGACATTTTAATGTTGCTAGCATTCGGAAACACTGCAATAGATCAATACAGATAGTTCATTCAGATAGTACTGAATGGATCACACCTAAGACTATATTATGGCTTCCTTAGCCTTGTTTAATATGATTCTACAGTAACAATGTTAGTTTCAGTGCACAGCCTTCTTCCTCAGTTCATCCCATCCCATTCCATCCTGTTCCATCCCGTTCCATCCCATTCCATTTCAACGTGTTCTGAATTAAATTAGTGAATTACTGGACATGTCCATGTAATTTTCTTGAAAAGGGAATGTAAATGGTTTGCTATTGCTTTCTCTGAAGTAGTTTTCAACTTTTTACCTACCAGGGCGCCTCTTATCCATATACCAAGTAGGTCCAATTCCACTTAACTTCCAAGGAAAGGTAAGGTCAGTCTGGTGCTTCCACCATATACCAAATAGGTCCAATTCCACTTAACTTCCAAAGTAAGGTAAGGTCAGCCTGGTGCTGCTACCTTATGCATGTAGTAGTATATCGAATAATATCAATAAATGCTGCATTAATAATAGTGAATAAAGATAGACCATGGTTTCTGCAAAATATGGAAAAATAATAATGTTGAGTTTGCATAAAATAAACATTGTGTTAGAGCCACCTACCCTGGGAAGTTTGATGTCATTAATATCCCAGCTGAGAACATCCTCATTTTTAGAAGACAAGTTTTCTTGTTCCATGCTAACATCAGCAGCAGCTCTCAACATGTCAGGATTTGTCCCCTGGATGTAACAAGAACAGTCTCTACTCTCAGTTTTTGAAGTGGTACGGCAGTCCCAGCTAGCAAGCAGTTTAGGGCCAGGAAGCAATTTCCCGAAGCTAAATCATAGGTTGCTCATTAAAGATAAAATCAGTATTCTTTTGCTAGAAAAACCCGTTCCATTAAAAGTTTTGCAAGCAGCAAAGACAATGGAACCTGTAGCTTCTAGACAAGAGTGCTTGTGTTTGGGAGATGGCATTAGCACTGATCTATAGCAGAAGTCCTTTCCATTGTTCTGGAATTTAAGGAATTAGAGCTGTCTCTTATTTTACATTTAATTCACTCTCAAATTATGTGCCTTAAGGTATAGTTGTACTATTCGTTATAAAAACAATGACAAGGATTATGGTAGCTCTTGTTCCATCTCTTGGACCCCATACCTACCTTAGCTAATAGTAAAACATGTAAGATTGATGAGTAGGAGGGAGACTTGGGATCAAGCGTTCTCTCTACATTCTGGTAGAGAAAAAGAAGTTCTTGGAAGATGGGCTTCAGTATGAGTCCGAAACTTTGGAAGACTAAATTTCTGGTCCTAATGGATCCTGCACCATTATCCTGGAACACATATATGTGCCTTCATTTATCATCGGTACTGCTTAATTGGTCTGGGGTTGTGACAGTGGGAGATAGAATCTGCTCCTTCCTTCCTTCCTTCCTTCCTTCCTTCCTTCCTTCCTTCCTTCCTTCCTTCCTTCCTTCCTTCTCTTCCTCTCTCCTTCCACCCCTCTCTGTATGTGTGTGCAGTTTACAGGGTTTTGGAAAAGTATGAGGTCTTCAATTGTCTTTTGGAATGTAAAAGACCTTTGAGCAAACATGCTTACAAATGTAAGCATTTTTGGAAATTTTGCAACAAAGAGTTGCAATGCCCCACCCCATAGTAACAGATCAAGACTGATGGTTTTTAAAGAATGTTAAGTGTGTTTTTTATGATCTTAAAATGAAATTAAGCTGACATTTTTTTCAAGGACATATCAGAACTTGTGTTTAAAAAGCTGGTTCTCAAAATTGTCATATCAAAAGTGATATAATACTTGGCAACTGCCCAATTTTATGGCCATTAGCATCATTCCTCGCTCATGTGACCATGTTTTATGACCTTTTTTTTTTGCCAGAAATGGGCATTTATTTCTAGTTTCTGGCAAAAAAAATGCCCCCATAGTGAACAATGGTTTCACTTTACAACTGCGCCATTCACTTAACAATAGCTGCAAAAGAGATCATAGAATCAGGCGCTGTCACATTGTGACCTACTTTATGACCATAACAGCTTACAACTGAACTTGTGGCCTCTATTAAGGTCATAATTCAAGGACTGATCTGTATGATAGTATAGACCAGCCCCACTATTATTTTGTTCTAAGTTGTGTTCATAAGTTTGTTCATATGGTTTTGGGACAAGTGGTAAGATTGAAAAAGATGGAAGTCATTTTGTATTATCTTTCCAAACATCATTTTGCAATATGAATATTGAAGGATTTACCTAGTATTGGAGAGGTGCAAAACAAAATCACCACATTTTATAATGTAAAGACACGGAATTACTATTTAGACTTATGTACTGCTTCACAGTGCTTTTACAGCCCTCTCTAAGCAGTTTACAGAGTCAGCCTATTGCCCCCAACAGTCTGGGTCCTCATTTTACCCACCTTGGAAGGATGGAAGGCTGAGTCAACCTTGAGCCTGATGAGATTCGAGCTGCCAAATTGCAGGCAACCAGGAGTCAATAGAAGTAGCCTGCAGTACTGCGTTCTAATCACCGCGTCACCTCAGCTATTCATTCATTCATTCGTTTTGCATATTTCTTAACTCTCTCAGATGTTCTCCCTGCTCATGACCTGACTCTATCAGTGTAATGGAAAGACCAATCAGTTTTGTGATGATCATGGTTTAATAACTTTAAAAACCGAGCTGATTGGTTAAAAACATGTACTATAGTTCATTTTGCCACCTGCCTTTCTTTTCTCTCTCTCCCCCCCTCCCTCAGTATATTAGAGTAATACTAGTATAATAAAACACTACTATATGTTATTTTTAGCTGCATCAGGACTCCTTACATAAAATAAGGAGGGGGATACATCTGGCCAGACACATACACGGCTTTTAAGGAGAATTTATAAGTTACTTAGAGATGATTTTCCTTCTCTGATTACTTCTGTGTTAGTATTCATTCCTTAAGTGAAATAGCAATCAGGGAGTCCTCGTGAATAAACTGAGAAATAAGTAGCCCCCTCCTAGCCCACCAACTGGCTATGGGAGTGCCCAGAGCACCAACCATCCCCGGAGCTCTTTGTGATTACAACATCTCATTGCAAGTTATTTCTGGGGCTTAAAAAAAACAACAGTTTTGGAATTCTTTTAACTGTGCTTTACCTCAGTGTATTTTTACCCCAATAGATGGCAGCAAATACCCTTTTTCTTCTTTCATTCTCAAAGCATTTCCATATTACTAGGTAGCACAAGGCAGCTGTTTTGGATTGTGTTTTAAATTAGGTTTTGTGGGGTTTGAATGTTTTCCCAGCAATAATACTCATGTGGGAATCGGTAGCCTTCAGTTCAGCAAAGCTTCAGCCGAGCGGAAAGCAGTCAAATCCCGTTGAAGCAAATTTGCAAATCAAAAATGGAGCGCAAATGGAAAGGGGCAGGGGTAGGCTTCAAAAATTTTAGCAAAGGGTTCTCTGCCCGGTTGTTGGGTGGGAGTAGCCATGGTGTGGTGGCCTAGTTGGCCTCCTGCACCACATTGGGGGGACGTTTTTCCCCAGGCTCCAGGGGTGGGATTCAAATTTTTTAACAACTGGTTCTCTGGGAGTGGCTACATGGGCGTGGCTACGTGGGTGTGGCCATGTGACTGGGTAGGCATGGCTGTTTTTGCAGCCCCCGCTTTTTTTGGCAGGCCTTCTGGGCCTCAGAGAAGCCTCCTGGGGGGCTCTTTTGCTCCCAGAAGTCTTCCCTGGGGCCCAGGAAGGCAAAACATGGAACACAGGGAGGGCGCACAGCAACCCCCTGCGTGGCCCTTTTTGCCTCCTGGGCCTCAGACAAGCCTCCTGGGAGAAGCAGTAAGATAGTGAGGGGGATCCCGGCACAGCTGATCATAGGAACAGCTGATTGTTGGTAGGGAGAGAAAAAAACCGTAAGGAGTGACCGGTTGGGGAGAACGCAGTCAGCAATGTCGGGCATGCACGCGATGTCGCGCATGCGTGATAAGGACTGACTGGGAGGGGAGGGGAGGGCGGAGAGGGGTGGGGCCAGCCAGCGGCACAATTTGCCGGTTCTCTGAACTGCATAGAATAATAACAACTGGTTCTATAGAACTGGTCCGAACCGGTAGAATCATACCCCTGCCAGGATCCAAAGGTTTTCCTCAAGTCTCCAGGAGGGCGAAAATGGCCTCCCCAGGCTCCAGAGGCTCTCTGGAAGCCAGAAACAGGCCATTTCTGGCCTTCCTGAACTTCCATGAGGCCTATTTTTCACCCTCCCTGAGCCTCTGCGCGCACCCTGCGCTTATCTGCATCCAAAACGGGCTGCATGGAGACTCCAGGGAGGGGAGGGGAGGGGTAAGGAGGGGTGGGCATGGCCAGCCGGGCGTGGGATTTGGGGATTCTCCAAACTGTGCAGAATCTTAGCTAGGGGCTCTCCCAAACCTCTGCACACTCCCAGCAGCGCACCCTTGGAAAGGGGCTCTGTAGATCTGAAATCTTTTCTGATGTTCTGGGGATTGCGATAGACAGACTACAATTGTGCAACTTTTCTACCACATGTGGAAAATGTGGAAGGTTTGATTGAAAGGAAGGACGCTCTGAGGGCTTGTCCCCACCTCTCTCTCTAACTACAGCTAGTCCTCAACTTACAATATCCCCCATTGGGATCAAAATTCCTGTGGTTAAGCAAGGCATTTGTTAAGTGAGCCAGGCCCATCTTTGCAACTTCTTTTTGTCAGGGTTATTAAATGAATCACTGCAGTTGTTGAAGGAATCAAGTGGTCATTAAGCAAATCCAATCTTTGCATGGTTTGATTTAAATTGGGAAAGACCGCTGAGTTCTATCAGTAATATGTTGCTGATGCTATCCCCAATGATTGCATTATAAGAATCGCACCACTGGTCATAAATCAAGGACCGTCTGTATAAAGTTAATAAATAAACAAAATACTCGATTCACTTAAAAAACTGCATTACTAACTTAACAACTGCAGTGTTTCACTTTACATCCATGGCAAAAAGGCTGTAAAATGGAGAAAACTCGCTTAACAACTGTCTTGCTTAAAATTTTGGGCTCAATTGTGGTCATAAGTCAAGGACTGCTTGTATAAATGTAATAAATAGACAAAATACACGAGCTCACAGCAATTGCTTCAAGCAATGTGTAGAGTACATGTTTAAAATCTCAGGTTCTCGAGCTGAAGAGAGGCTACAAATCCATCCACAACTTTACCCCCTGTCTTCCTGTTTTCCTCTCTGCCTTCCTGTCATTTATAGGCTGCCAGACACCCAACAATTCTGACTGGCTTACGATGAGAAGGATCACATGGAAAAACACCCCCCGCTCCCCCCAAAAAGAAGCACGAATGATTCAAGCAACAGCGTATAACCAAAGAAAACCCATCCAGCAGGCTCAAGTTTCACTTTGCCACAGAACCCGGAAGAAAAAATTGGGCCTGGCTCATTTAACAAATGCCTTGCTTAACCACAGGAATTTTGATCCCAATGGGTGTGTAGTAGCTTCCTGAATGTGATCAGGGTGGGAGCTATCTGGATCTCTGAATCATAATAGAGCTGGAAGGGACCTTGGAGGTCTTCAGCCCCCTGCACAAGCAGGAGACCCTAGACCATTTCAGACAAATGACTGTCCAGTCTCTTCTTAAAAACCTCCAGTGATGAAGCACCCACAGCTTCTGAAGGCAAGCTCTGAAGGGCTATCATTCCAGAAGGCAGGCACCGGGCTAGAGAAGGCACATTTCTTGGCTCCTATCAATTGATGGAAGACACCCAATCTGCCTGATTGCACGGATGGGCAAAAACAATTGGAGACAGGCAATCCCTCAAATAACCAGGATCATGCCATGGATTACAAGCTGGCTATGCTCACCCCAGCCATGCCCCCCCCGACCATGCCCCCCCCACAGTCCCTACAAGGTCAAACACAACCCTGATGCGGCCCTCAATGAAATCCAGTTTGATACCCCTGTTTTAAGGGATTGTAGAACTTTAGACCGAGCTCTTCAATCTCAATTTTTCTGAGAGGGTCAATGCTTTCTTTTCTGACCAGGGGGAATATTTCTCCAAGGTTCTTGACTGTTTGGGAATTCAGAACGTTTCTGCTGAGGCATCCAAAGGCAGTCTGTGATCATAAGACCGTGCTATTAAACAGCAGCCGGTGGGGAGCTTCAGGAGGAGAGCATTGCAGCCTTGGTCTCCTGCTGGTGGATTTCCCACAGCCATCAGCTGACCTCTGTGGGAAACTGATGCTCAATCAGATGAGCCTTTGGTTTGATCCGGTGGGAGGTTTCCTTTCAGGCTTTCTTCAGTATGCTGCTGCTGTTGTTGCTGCAAGGTTTCTAAAGCACAGATGGACTGAGGCTAACGTTTTCTTTTCCTTCTCGCTAAATAAAGAATTGGCAAAGAAAACAAGGGACAAATCTCAGTGTATTTCTGGATCAAGTGAGGTCTAACATTTTGTTTCCCTCAGGTAAATGCCTTTTGTATTCTGCTTTGATTTCTTTGCTTGAAAACAAAACGAAACAAAACAAAGCATAACGTTCAGATTCTGCCTTAATAAATGAGCTCTTCTATCTTCCAAAAGAATGAGGACAAATAGATTTGGAGCTCCACTTATCAACCTTCTCTCACTGTTGCTTTCAAAATAAATCTTTGCGTCATTCTGAGTATACTTGAGTCCATACAGGAGTGCACTGCATTGATTTTTTTCAGGCAGAAACCTGTGAAAACCAGAACAATGTATTTAAATAAAAAAAGGTTGGGGTAGAGACAGTGGTGGGATTCAAATAATTTAACAACCAGTTTCCTGCCCTAATGACCAGCTGGTTAGGCATGGTGAGGGTGGTCATGTGACTGGATGGGTGTGGCCAATTCAACATTACTCACATCGAGGGGCACCATGCCATGCCTGGCCCCTCCTCTCCTTGCCTGGCCTGCCCTGCCCTCCAAGCCACTCCTTGCCTGGCCTGAGAAGGTAAGGCTGGTGGTGGGGGAGGGAGACCCACTCCAGCCCTCCATGCACAGCTGAATGTGGGGGGAGGGACACTAAGACAGTTTGCTCTAGTGATGAAAGCACTAGTCTAGAATAGTCATGAACCTGTGGAGCGAAGTGGATATCACTAATTAATTCACAGCGCATAGTTATAAGTTAGGAGGATGCTCACTTTTCCTGTCAGGCTTTTCTATCTTTCCAGGAAAATACAGGGAAAAATCCCATTGGGGAGTAAATCCACTTAGGGTTAGGGTTAGGCCCCCATGAACTCACAGTGGAAAATGGATGTCACCAATAAAGTAGAAGCACATCGTTATGCTTCGAATTCATTGGCAACTTCCTGTATGAGTAGATGGGGACCTAACCCTCACCGTAAGCGGGTTTACCCTCCAATGGGGCTTTTCCATGTATTTTACCTGGAGAGCTAGAAAAACCTGACAGGAAAAGTGAGCGTCCTCCTAAGCATAACTATGCGCTGCGAATTCATAGCAATATCCATTTTCCACTACGAGTTCATGGGGACCTAACCCTAAGGGTGTTTCGTCTCCGATGGGATTTTTCAATGTATTTCATCTGGCAATTCAAAAAAAAGCCAGCCTAAAATGAATTTGTTGTGCGTGGGCATGCTTAGGAGGATGCTGACTTTTCCAGTCAGGCTTTTCTACCTTTTCTAGCATCACATTTTTGTCATGTGCACTTTCAACGTTTGGTGCAGTAGGAATTTTACCAATGATTATTCAACATAGATTATTTTAAAATCTGAGTTTGGAACCTATTTACAACCTGTTTCGTGATCATCTGTGAAAATTTTAAGGTTTTGGTTAAAAAAACACTCACTGAAATAGTGTGAATAATTGAACCAGATACAGGGAGTCCCTTGATTATACAATATCAATAACACTAATGCTACATGTGAGTATCCTAAATACAGGCAGTCCTCAACTTATGACCACGACTGAGCCTAAAATTGATGTTGCTAACAGAAATTTGTTAAGTGGGTTTTGTCCCATTTTACAGCTTTTCTTGCCACATTGGTTTTAGTGAATCTTGTTAAGTTAGTAACATGGTTGTTAAGTGAATCTGGTTTCCCCATTGAGTTCGCTTGACGGAAGGTTGCAAAAGGAGATCACATGACCCCAGGACACTGCAGGCATCATAAATATGAGTCAGTTGCCAAGCATCTGAATGTAAAACACGTGACCATGGGAATGCTGCAGAAGTGTGAAAAATGGTCATAAGCCACTTTTATTCACTGCTGTTGTAACTTCGAATGGTCACTAAGGACAATATTCTAAGTTGAGGACAACCTGTACACTGCCAGACTCTAGGTTAGCCTTATTTAAGGAAACAAATGAAAATTAGCTGCAGAAAGAATTGATAACATTGTCATTAGTGGCTATTAAATAGTATATAATGTACATTTGGAATATAGGGAATAATCCTTCATCTATTGGCCTGAATTCAGGAATGTTGACAAATAGTCTTAAAGGAAAAATTGATGGGAAAAAAGGGGAAAAGTTGGTTGTTTCTGCAAATAACTTTCTAACAGTTTGACGAAACTTTCTTGAGCATTCCCTTGGGTACCAATTCACATGTGTCTCCTACTGGTACCTCTACAGTAGTCTATGGTCAAATATTTATTCATTTAAAAAGAACCAATGAAGATTGTATTATTTCCTACTCTTTTTATTAGCATATACAATGTATTTGGAGGTTCTTTGTACAGTAACAAAATAATCGTGTCATTCTCAAATAAAATAAAAACAAAACAAATGCAAGTTCAAAAATAGGCACAATTTTTAAAAAGTGTAATCCAATTATTCATGCAAAGCAACCTTGCTTTTCAATACGGAAGAGTTTTACCAAGCTAGAATGCTCTTTTTTATAAAAGGTTTTTAAAAGTTTGTTATTTCATAAGCATCAACGTGAGATTAGAAAAATGTTGCTTTAGGTTTTTTCCTCCTTATATTTTCTCATTCTGCCATTTCTCTAACTCAGCCAAGTTAATCCAGATGGGAAAATCTGGAAGATCATTGGATAGAAGGAATTATAGACAGTCACTTAGCAACCACAATTTGAATCCCACCCCTGCGTGTAGCCATTAGATGGCAATGGAGCTCTTCCAGTCATGGCTGGTTATAGGAACTAGGAACTTTGAAATCCAGACCTGATAGTATCTAGTTACAAAATTCATTTCATTACTTTTGAGGTACCTTAAAAAGACGTCATTACAGAGATAGAAATAACAGAGAGTTGGATTACCGAAGCATGGAGAACACACAAAAGCGATGCTTTTGTCAGACAATTCGTAAAGCCTGACACTTGGAATAAAACTCTTAAGCATGTGGTTATTTTCTGCAAGAGCAAAGGCCACTCCAGTAGATTAAAGGCAATATAAAATTGGCAAAGAGGTTTTTTTTTTTTAGCCTAATAGCCTTTTAATGGCCATTTCCAGTTACGTTGATTGCTTTGGAAGAACCTCAGTGC
Source organism: Pseudonaja textilis (assembly GCF_049901715.1). Classification (NCBI taxonomy): domain Eukaryota; kingdom Metazoa; phylum Chordata; class Lepidosauria; order Squamata; family Elapidae; genus Pseudonaja; species Pseudonaja textilis. The sequence continues at coordinate 123,780,787 of NC_141990.1, read as the reverse complement.
CCCTGAGCTGGGGAAAGATGAATTTTGTTCCCAGCATGAGACGAAAGATGTCCCTTCTCAACTGAGGTGGATATTCCATTAGTTTTGGACTCAGCCAAGTGTGATAAGCAATCACATCAGGATATCGCAAGCAATATGAAATAAAGCACATAGTTATGAGGCTGAAGGACATACGAGACTCTGCTGTCCTGGTCTCCTGTGCTAATCAGAGAAAAGAAAGCAACAGTAAGCATTAGAAACTCCCGTAAGGAGCTGTTTCGAGAGGTGAGGCTTGCTCCAAAGGGGCATTTCATCAGATTGGATTCCCGGGAGGGAGGGGGCATTCCAAGAGGAGCAAGAGACAACTCAGTCCAGATAATCTGTGTGACAGAAAGTGGATGAAGACAGCCCCTCCTTAATAATTCCCAGAGTACATGCTTCACTAGATAGTAGTTAATTTCAGTTTGGCAAGATTCTGTCTATAGGTGTAGATAGAAAGGGCGTTGGTACTTACTTGACACGCCCGTCCTCTTTGAGTTGTGAAGAGCATCCAGTAGTGGGAGGTGCTTCAGTCTCTGCATGTCTAGGCTGGGCTTAATTTGTGGAACACTCCTCCTCCTCCACAGGACTCCTCCCCAGCGTTCCCCAGTTTTGGCAAAGATGAGAGAAATAACCACCCTCGTCCTCAATGCCCTAATAACTCGTTGGCCGAAACAGGACCCCACCAGATGGAAAAAAGGGTGGGGCTGGATACTCTTCACAGCTCAAAGAGAACGGGAGTGTCAGGTAAGTACCAAGGCCCTTTCTCCCATGAGCTGTTCAGAGCATCCAGTAGTGGGACATACCAAAGCTTGGCCTGTCCTACGGGAGGGACTCTGTCTAGCCTGGAATCTCCTCCTGGTCCCGGTGGACCCGTTGCAGAACTCTTCTGTCTAATGTCTAATGAATGGCGATGGGGAGGCCCAAGTTGCGGCTTGACAAATTTCAGTTATTGGTGCCTGTGTGGCCCACGCTGCCGATGTTGCGGCCGGCACCTGTCTTTTCAACATATTAGGTGATAATCCCTTGTCAAGTCCCTCTTGCAAGAACTCTAGAATTTGAACCACAGAAGGAGAGGTGGGATCAATTCGAGACTTGGTAAACCATTTGCAGAAACTGGACCATGTGGCATTGTAAATGCGAGTTGTTGAGGGGCGTCTGGTGGCTAGGATAGTGGCGATAACTCTGTTGGAAAACTTTTTGCTCTTCAGACAACTCTGCTCAACCTCCAGATGGTCAGGTGCAAACATTGAGGGTCCGGATGTTGAAGGGGCCCCTGAGTTAACGAAACCCTGGCTGGCGGGATTCTCCAAGGAGGTGATACGGAGAGACTGTGGAGGTCTGCAAACCATGGCCGTCTGGGACAGTAAGAAGCTACTAGAAGTAGTTCCGCCCTCTCATCTAGCAATTTCTGGATGACCTTGGAAATCAGTGGAAGGGGCGGGAATGCATACAGGAGTCCCGGGGGCCAATGACAGCGAAGGGAGTTGAAATTCTTCGCTCCTTGCGAGGGGTAGCTGGAAAAAAATCTCAGGAGCTGAGTGTTGAGGGGGGAGGTGAACAGGTCCACCACAAGCTGTCCAAATGTCCTGACCACTTCTTGAAACAGGGAGGGATGGAGGCGCCACTCTGATTGATCGATGGTGGCCCTGCTCAGCCAGTCTGCCTGTGTATTCGACAGACCCGAAATGTGCTCTGCTCTGATGGAAAGTAGGTTGGTCTCTGCCCAATGACACAAGCGCTCCGCTTCCCGCATGAGATGTTTCAACTGTGTACCCCCCTGTTTGTTTATGTGAGCTTTGGCTGTTACGTTGTTGGTCAGTATTAGTATGTGCTGATCATGTACCTGAGGAAGGAAGCTGCAGAGAGCCAGGTGTACTGCTCGAAGCTCCAGCCAGTTAATGCTGCACGACTGTTCTTTGGTGGACCAGCGGCCTTGGGTTGTAAGCGATTGAGCGTGAGCTCCCCATCCAAACAGGCTGGCATCAATGGTGATGGTAAGTCTGTGTGGTTCCTTGAAGAGGCAGCCTCTGATGATGACTGGTCTGGTCCACCAGAGAAGAGATATGAGAACCTTTGGTGGTACCCTGACCTTGTGTTTGGAGTTGCTTTGGCCAGAGCGCTGGTACGGGAGCAGGAACCACTGGAGGGATCTAGTGTGGAGCCGGACCCAAGGGATGATAGAGATACATGAGATCATCTTGCCTAACAATTTTGATAGTTCAGCTAGGGACACCCTCTTAAGACCCCTGATCTCCTTAACTAATTGCTGAATGCTATTTAGTCTATCTGGTGACAGGTAAACCTTGCCTTCCACTGTATCTATGACAGCCCCCAGATGGGTTAACGGAGTCGATGGTGTTAATTGACTCTTTTTCCAATTTATTGAGAAGCCATACTTTTGTAAGGATTGTAATGTGTTTTGACTGCTTGATGGGTGGAAGATGACAAAATCAAGATGTCATCAAGATAACACTGGAGTCGTACGGGGATGTCCCGGAGATGAGCAGCTAGCATTGCGAGAACCTTCATGAAGGTCCTAGGGGCAGAAGCTAGTCCGAAAGGAAGGGCCACATATTCAAAATGGTGGTTATTATAACAAAATCTCAGAAATTTATAGTGGGAAGGCCGAATAGCAATATGCAGGTATGCCTCCGTCAAGTCTATGGACGTGAGGACGTCCCCCTTTCTGATGCCAAGTAAGATAGATTACAGGGTATGAATTTTAAACTTGTGATATACTAAGAAATGGTTGAGACGTTTCAGGTCTAATATTGCTCTCCACCCCCACCCCCCTGAACTTTTGGGCACAACAAAAAGGTGTGAATAGAAACCTCGCCCTCATTGAGTGGTAGCTACTGGTTGGATGGCTCGTATATTCAGGAGGTGTTGGATAGCCAATTCCATGAGATTACGTTTAACCGGGTCTCTGGAGAGAGGGCATGACATGAAAAAATCTGGGCGAGTGGATTGAAACTCCAGCACAAGGCCAAATCTGATCATGTCTCTGACCCAGGAATCAGAGGTTGAGGAGTCCCATTGGTCGGCGAATAATTTAAGGTATCCGCCAATGGGGGTCAGGTCCCGGGAGTTATCTTGGATGCCAAAAAGGCCTGTTTCCTGCTCCCCGAGAGGATCTTTTGGATTGACCACCCCTTCTGCTCCTATCCCCGAAGTCGGACCTATCTGGCTGCTGCCCTGGTCTGAATGATGGGTGTTTCTGGTATCTGGGTGAAAAGGATCCCTGGTAAAAGGGTCGAAAGGATCCCCTTTGAAAGGACTGGGGGTTCTTAGGATCTGACTTCCGAAAAAAGGGAAGGAAGAATTTTCTTTTTGTTATGGGTTTCGATTAGTAGTGGATCAAGGAAAGGGCCAAACAGTCTGTCTCCCACAATTGGGGATGAAGCCAGCTTGCATTTGTGCTTAAAGTCGGCTTGCCAATGTTTTAACCATAGCAAGCATTGCGCTGTGACATGTGAAGTAATGGCCCTGGCTGAAAACTTGACTGCATGATAAGTTGCATCAGCTGAGAATTCAGCAGCTGCTATAAGTTTAGCAATATCTTGATGCGCTTTAAGGTTAGAATTAGGGACATGTTCCTGTAAGAGGCGGAGCCATCTGAGAGACGAACGGGTGAAGAAGGAGGCAGCTGTGGCTGCTCTGATGGCCCACGCATCAGACTGATGGACTCTGCATAGGGCTAGATCGGCCCATTTTTCCTCCGGCTTTAATGCCTCCAGTGCATCACTGGGAATGGAGGAGGACGCTAATCCCACTATAGGTTGATCTACCTCGGGAGTATTCAATAATTTTGAGAAATCAGGGGCCAAATTGAAATATTTCCTGTCATATCCAGTGGGGGCTGAGTGCACCGCTGCAGAGGCCCACTGCTTCTGTACCAGGTCCGAAAACATGGAAGGAACTGGGATCACCTCTGCTTCAACTACTGGTTGGTTGAAAATCAGATCCTCTGGTCCCTCTTCTGAAGGAGTTGGGGTGGTGGAAGGGGTCGACTTGTTTAGGTGTGCAATATTTTTTGCCTTAAACAAGAGAGATCTGAAAAGCTGTGGGTGGAATAAGCCTGTAAGAACAGGTTGGTCAGGAACAAGGCCCTCATCCTCAGACATTCCCCTTTCTAAGGGGTCTGGTTCTGACAGGGGCTCGCTGTCATGTATTGATCCTGATTCAATCTCTTCCATTTGATCCACTTCTTCTTCCTCCTCCTCCTCCTCAGTTGGCCCTTGGAGGAAGACCTCCCCCTGTAAATGTACCTGGGTATGGTGCTGCTCTGACCTGGTCAATGACCTCAGCGATTGGGAATTATGATCGGTGATCACAGGATATTCCCTGGTCATAACTGCGTGTTGAAGCCCTGCTGCGATTCCCTGGCAGATTGCCAGCTCCATCCAGGCTTTCATCCTCTCTGGAACCTCCTCAGTAAGACTATCGCCCTGACGAAGACCAGCAGCCATTGGAGTGAATGTGGCTTCGGGAGTCCTTCGCATGGTCGGTGTCCCAGGCACTTGGGCCTGTTAGCCTTGGGGAGCCAAGCTGTGCATGGATGAGAGGGAGAGATCTAGGGGAGGAGGAGGGTGGGAAGAGGTAGACAGACCTGGGCTGGAGGAGGGGAAGTCCTGTGAGACTTTGTGCACCTCCTGAGTGCGCTTATCTATCTGTTTTTGTAAAGCTTTATGGCACCTGATAGCGTCCCTTTCTGAGGCTTTATAATTCCCCTTAGCCTACTTAGGTTTGTGTTGAGATTTGGCTTTTGCCTTCAAGGATGAGGTCTGAGAGCTGCTACTGTCTGCCATTTCGATTCAAATTGGAATTGCAGTATGCTTGTTATACAATGCAATATTGTGAAGGCGGTTGGCAGGCCCAGGGGCCTGATCTGAGGATAGACCGGTTGCCCTGATGATGGTTTTATTGCTCCCTTTTCTCTCTCTCTTTTTTTAAAAAATAATACTTATCTAAAATGAGTCGTATCTCAGTAATAATATTTTATTGAAATTAAAATATACTGAAGAGAAAATTATTATTATTATTATTATAGCCACTAATATATATATATATATATATATATATATATATATATATATATAGTAATAAGTATAAGAATGTTAATTAAGTGGCACGATGTTATGTGCAGAGCAAAGCCAAACAGCCAAATTGCGAAAGCCTAAAGGCCCAGATTGATAAAGGTAGAGGCCTTCAACAGCTTCCCTGCACAGGCGGACACAGGCCTGGGTGCTCACTGTTGTGCTGCTGGGTTGATTGGGCTGTGAGGGTTAAGCCAACAATTTAAATGTAAGAATAGCCTCGAATGAAGAACAAACCAAGATGAGGGTATAATGGTTCCCAGAATATCTGAAGGGAACCTCTGCTCCGAGCAGAGCTACCTCACACAGCACAAGAATGAATATGGGGGCGCGGCCACGAGGTCTTGAAAGAAAAGTTGGCCTCCGGCCGTTAATCTTTTGGCACGCTCCTCAGCAGCAAACTCCCGCCTTGTAAATGAATAGCCTCCGATGGCTTTTTCTAAGAAGCTAAGTGGCGGGGAAGGGTGGAAGGTACCAAGTGTTTGAATCCTCCACTCCAAATGGCTTTCAGAGGGGGGAAGAGCGATACGACTCAGTTTGGAGTGAAAAGTTACGCCGCTGATTGATTAAAAGAAAACGCTGCGGCAATCGATCGAAATGGCAGGGGTAGAAATATCGGCTGTGGGGACGGGGTGCGGAGCAGCGCTGAAAAACCTCCCGTTGCTTTGGGGCATGAATTGGTGCTTCCCTAAGTTGGACCTGTCTGATTGCGATCTCTACAATGCAAGCCAACTTGAGAAATCGGAATGGAATAGAAGGCTAAAAACAAGCTGATTGGCTGTCAAACCTACTGGCAATGAAAGAATTTTTCCTGTTTCGGCCAAGGAAGAATCACAAGCACTGCCTATCTGTCACGAGGCTGAGCAAAAACTGGGGAACGCTGGGGAGGAGTACCGTGGAGGAGGAGCGTTCCACAAATTAAGCCCAGCCTAGACATGCAGAGACTGAAGCACCTCCCACTACTGGATGCTCTGAACAGCTCATGGGAGAACAATGAAGACATCTAATTGGATGAATGTCTTTCTTCCTTTTTGGAATGGCCTTCACTTAGTTTGTCCAAGTGAATTGAGGCCCTGTCAGGCAGGTTATGATTTTAAAGTTTTTTTAAAAAAAAATAATATTTGTATTCCGCTATTATTTTTACAAATAAGACAGAAAATACTGTAAGCTTAATATTCCTCCCTCTCCCTATTTTTGCCCACAACCCTGTGAAGTGAGTTGGGCTAAGAAAAAGTGATTAGCCCAAGGTCACTCGGCTAGCTTTCATGGCTAAAGGAGGGACCAGAACTCATGATTTCCACTCTTTTCTGTCCAGAGGCATTTCTAATGGGCATGCTTTTAAAAAAAAAACAATCAAGATTGCTCATGACTCCACCTCCTGCACCCCACTGAAACTCTCGTAAAAGCTTTAGCAATGGACTAATGCATCTTGTATCAATAAATAACAGCTGTGCATTTGGGATATGCTGATAGAGATGTGCCCAACAGATAAATGGCCATGGATTTAAAGCTATCAATTATGGTTCCCCACCAAGTATACTCTTGTCTTGAACAGGGTTGTTTTCGTGGGCCTATGTTCCCAACTTCATTTCCTCCTCAGAAATGAAACCTTTCCATAAGGTGAAATTAGAGTGACCTTCTAAAACTATTGCCATTGCCACATCATGAATGATTAGCTCATTTTTTTCCATTTAACCTTCCAGGTGTGTTTTTAACACCAGTATAATGTAGAAGCCAAGAAAACCCAGTTATCTACTGGAAACATACAAATATGATCCCTGGTGTGCCTGATATTTTATGGAGATGACAGCTGTTTGAAGGTGTATTCTCTGAAAGGATGCCACATTTTTCAATCCCCATTGAAATTTGATTAAAGACCCTTAGCTAGAACATGGACCTTGACGCTGTCCTTCAACAGTAACCAGCAGATCACATAATATATTGGGAGAAAACTGACATGAGATGGTTTAAGAGCTAATGAGCACGAACATCAAATGTAGTGTATGCAAATATAATGCAAATAGCTGTTTTCCTTTGTGAACATGTATTAATCTCGGAAAGATATGCAAAGCATCCACCCTTTGTGTAATCAGTGTCTGTTGATTCATTCACAAGCGATTCTGCCACATTCCAGTTTTCCAAATGACAGCAAAAAAGCTAAAAGCCTCTCTAAAAATCATTGCTGCCATCTAATGACCACCTGGAGCTTTGAAGTCAGGGTTGGTCATACCAGCGTTACTAATTTCTCATGCATTGCCTCAATAGGAAGGTTTAAATTTTTATTTAACATACTTTACCAAAACATCAGCTGATCAGGTGGCAGTTATGTGTTATTGTGCTGACTTTGTTAGAAACAGTCCTGCAACCTTCCCGATATTGTGAAATGCTTCATCATAAATTAATCCATTACTGTGCAGGAACAGTAAATTGGTACAAACCTTATCCCTATGAGTAGTGACCAAGCAGGTTTTCAGAAATAGACTTTAAATGATATAAATGCTGTTTCACTCTACAGATCCAATTGTCATTGAATAAACTGAAAGAAACTGGCAATGATGAATTTGCAATCTGGCAAGGAAGTGAACAGGAACACTGATATTTTCTCTCATTGACCAGGCAAAGCAATCTCTGGAAGGGGAAAAGAACGGTCTAAAGAGGAGGGTTCTTCTCCCATCGCTAGCTAAACCAAGGGGAAGGGTTTTTGTCCTCTAGGGAAGATGTCACCTGGAGGAGGTGGTCAGCTTGGGAAGGACTTTTGATTTAAGACTGTAAAAAAAGAATTGCTCCACACCTGTAAATGGAATTCTCGAGCAGTTTAGGAACAATAAGGTCCTTGGTGTTCTCTGAGCTTGGTGCTTTTCTTACAGATCTTTCAATACCAAACTAGAAAGCATCATTAGTATCAGTGTGTGTGGATTGATTGCTTGTTTATATACAGTCGCTTACCCTGCCGGTACTCATACTGATGATATCTTATTTGGTAATGAAACTTCTACAACAAAACAACCAACTTTACAGAGCACAGAAGATCCTCCGGTTCAAGCCTGAACTACAAATATCTCGTCACTTTAGAAACAAATTCAATGGAAAGAAACAGTAATTATTTTCCGTTGAACAAGGGTCCTCCCTTGCCCAGGAACACAGCCTACTTGGATGTAAACCTGACCAAGTGCTGTGGGACCTTTTCCAAGTTAAGTGGATATGGAATTGTAGCTGAAAGGGTTTTTAGGGTACAAAACATTAGGGTTTTAAAAAACATTTTTATTAAAACACTTCAGTAAAACATCAGCTAAGTATAGTAAAGGCAATTATCTGTCACTGTATTGACTGTTAAAAACTGTTCAGTGAGCTTTGTGGTATTACAAAACAGCTTGTCTTTCAAATATGAATCTGGAGGAAGAGGGAGAGAATGAGAATATACAGGCCTAAATAAGACTCCTTTTGCTTTAGGTCTGGGCGTCAATAAAGATCCCTCTGTGAGCTGCAGTTTTCAGATCTCCTTGGCTTTGTATCTGACCCAGTTTCTGACTCAGATGACATTCCTTATTGATACTGAACAACTCCCAGGGCAGAATCACTACTTCAAGCCAGGACAGGAGGCACAAGGCCTTTTCAATCCTTTTCCTCTGACTGCATTTGTCATAATTGGAATCAGCTTGTGGCAAGAGGGAAGTTTTTATGAATGCCAGTGGGAACTTTCTTCTCTGTGCAAACAACAGGGAAAAACACATGAGAAAAATTAAAATGGAGACATTTTAAAAGTCAGTTTGCTGAATGCTACTTATTTTTTCCTTTTGAAAGTTAAGTTGTGGCTTATTTATTCCTGTAATTATCAAAAAGGGGAAAATGTTCATCAGTAATTGGTGGTGTGTAATGGGGGGAGAAGGGAAGGAATTTCTCATGTAAAAATACAAGTATTAAATAACAGATGAGTTACAACGCTGCATTGGGTTCCATGAAAGTGTCAATATATTAAAACACAAGCACAGGTATCAAGAATGATTTAATGATTAAACACAAAACATAACAATGCAGGTATTTCTGACAAGCTAAGGTTTTTTTTTATTTTTAGCACACACATATTTAGACAGCATGTTTTGTTTGAATGGTAAAGCTGCTGTATGAAATATGTCAAAAAACTGTGCAAATCAATACCTAGAAACCAAGACATGTACATATAAGTTTTGAGAACATTAAACGCACACACACATACACACTTAAGAGGCACACACACAAAGTAAATCAGTGCTGTCTCATTCAGAAACAAGAAGGGATGGGGGGAGGGAGGGATTGATCGAAGAAGAAACAAATCAAATATGCAAAGCTAATAAAGAGAAATAATTAGTTTCAAACATTAGCTGAGCAAGAACATGGTAAACTCATATCTGTATAAATATAAAATCATAAAACTCTTAATATATAAATTTGGATGGACAAGGACAGAGGGAATGGCTTGATACAAAGTACAGATTAGCATGTTAATAGATTAAAACACTACCATTCTAAACAGCATATTTCTTTACAGATACCTGCCTATCAACCAACACTGTATATATCTCTGTGTGGTTACAACAGAGATTTCAACAAGCATTTCCGAAATAAATGTCCAACGACACAAGGAACTGAAGAAGAAATGAAGGAAATAAACCTCATTTTGTTCCAAGAATTTGTCATATAACTATAGTCTGACATGAACTAAAAGCAACACTCTGAAAAGGCAAAAACTGGAAAACATTTACTAGAGGCACATTTCTAAAGTCAATGAGTTGGATCCAGGAGTTGCTTGTGTGAATGGAAGGATTCCTATTTGCACTGGGGCAGATCCCGTTTTGCAGAAAAGTTTCCCTTAAACAGATGTAGCCTTCTCTGCTCTACGCTATTCATTCTCAAGTAAACTCCAGCTTCAATACTGCAGAGGAAGTTGGGGGGGAAGAGTGAGAAGTCAGGGTTCATCCCAAAGTTTCCTTAAATTGCAATTACAACCAATTGGCAGAAACTAGGAAAAACAGGGCAAACGCTAAATCTGCCCAGGAATAGCTCTGAAGTGTGGTTGAAACAACGCCATGAGAATATGCTGCTCAACCCCTGCCATTTTCAGAGATCTGCTTCACAACGGAATCCCTTTCCTTGGCTCGCCATGGCCCAGAGTGAAGACTCTCATTTCTATGGTTTTTCAAGCGAGGGAAAGACACGGCGATGAAACGGGAAAAGAATGAGCTGTGCCTTCCTGAAGGGGAAAAGGAGAACCCTACAGCTGGTTTCACCTCAGATGTCGCCGGTCGTTTTTGAAAAGAAACAGCAACTCTTTTCAGGATGCAACACTGTAAAAGTTGGGTGGGAGAGAGGTAGCAGGCTAGCCTCCCAAAGCAAATGCAGTTTCCATGGCTTATTAAAAGTTAATGGAGAGAAAAAAATTACTTTTAAAAGGTGAACCGCTGCAAGACTTGTTAAAAGAAAACAAGAGCAAGTCCAACTAAATGGCCGTGTTTTTTTTTTTTAAAAAAAAGCACTGGTGTCATTTCAAACCGAGCATATATAGAAGCACGAGCGCCTTTGAGCGTGTCCGCACGTCATAAACAGTCTGCTGTGTCTCTTTTGATTTCTGGAAGGAATTAAACGACGTTGCACCTCAGCTGAAGGAGAGGCCTCCCTCAGATCGGGATGCACAACATACTGTGCATGTGAAGGGTTTGCAGGGGGATTGCTCTCCATTCCAGGGGTTACCACTTGTATGGTAGATAGACATTTTTATATGCTAGACCTGAAGACAGCCATTTGTGAAAAGGGTCAATTAAGGAGATTGTATCGCCGATTTGGAAATACAATCTCTCCACAGGAAATGAGGCTGTACAGTTGAACGTGTGGGGAGATCCACATGTATGCATGTATGTGAACTTTTCATCAGTGACCCTGTGCTTCTCCTTTGGGCATCCGTACCAGGGCACAAAATGCCGTTTGAGAAGCTGCCCTCTTAGAAATGAAACAGTTCCATACATTTTCAAACTGGTAATTAGATTTTAGGCCCTGCTTTTATTTTGATTTAAGGCATGTGTGTTTTAAACTACTGGAAAGAAAAAAAGAGCTGAATTTTGTCATACAAATTACAGTAACATGCACTATCTACAGTTAAAAATATGAGTCTGAATTACACTTTTGGAATCGTGAATCCTAATTCAGCACCTATTATATCAACTAGTAAGGCAACAGCAGTGTCTGTCATACTACAATACTTCCTTCCACATTTTATGCTTCAGTCTATGATCATCCAGGATTATCAACGTCGTCAACTTTAGCTTATGGATAGTTTCTAGGATGTTTTGCACTGGTTAAATCCTATATAAATCAACACTATTCTAGGCAGGAATAGTTACAGTAGCTGTCAAGAGTTATCAGTGCACAACACATATTGTGCTTACAATCAGATTTTGTTGTTGTTGTTGCCTGGGATATCAGAATAGTTTTTCAGTTTGGTCTTCAATCCATTCTTTGTTTTATTTGCTTCACATTGTTCCCAAAAGAAGAAAAGCTATTTGTGTGCCCGTTCATAGCAGCTGCAGACCCATTCTGATATTCTTTCCTTCTGGAGGCTGCTTTTTTGTTGTAAGTCTTTGAAAAAAAAACCCACACAAACACAGAGAGACAGGTCAGTAATAGCTTTTGCCACAGTACCAAAGAGAAGGGGAAAATCAGGGTGTGTTTTTTTTTAATTACATGAGTACTTTCCTCTACTCAGACTGTCTTAAGGGGCAGAGTCTGATTTTTTTAATCAGAATTAAAGTTTTCTCAAACTACAGTCTCCCTTACAGGAATGAAAAATAAACTGTAGTTTATTGTAAAACATGAACATAACGTTCTCTTCATACAGGCTATGGGTAGGGAGATGCTCATTCAATTCTTCTAATTTCAGGAGACCCAAAGGTGCTCCTCACTATATTATAGATGTTATCTGATCCTCCTAAATTTGGGACACAGAACCAGGATAAGTTAAAAACAACTTAAGATCCCCACCAAACTAACAACTGGGGGGGGGGGTGGGCAAACAAACCATGCAACACTTACTTTAAAAGTTTCATTTAATTGGTTCGCTATATAATCTTTTAGAACAATATTTAGTGCATTCTATAGCAGGAGTCCCCAATTCCTGGGCCATGAGCTACTTGGAACCAGGCTGCGGAAAGGGCGGGTGAGCACACACACGCATTCCCACTTGTGCGAGCAAGCTGGTGAGCATGTGTGTGCTCCAACTGCACAGTGCCCACCACTCGTGCAAATGGAGCTGCACTTGTGCATGCTTGCTCTCAAACTGTGCAAAACCATCCCTTCTTCACACACACACACACCCCGCCAGTCTACAAAGCTGGAAAGCAGAGGTGGTATTCAGCAGGTTCTGACCAGTTCTGGAGAAGCGGTAGCAGAAATTTTGAGTAGTTTGGAGAACTGGTAGCGGGAATTTTGAGTACTTTGGAATACCACCTCTGATTGGCCCTGCCCCTATCTATTCTTTGCCTCCCAAGTCTCAGCTGATCAGCTGGGTCTTCTTTTGTTGCTCTGCACAGGAGAGTGGAGCTGGAAACCAGGTTAGTGGGGTGGGGAGGGAATAGAGATTTTGCAGTACCCTTCCCCTGCCACACCCACCAAGCCACACCCACAGAAGCGGTAGTAAACAATTTTCAATCCCACCACTGCTGGAAAGGTTGGGGAACTCTGTTCTATGCTATCTTTTCAGATGCCTACTAGGACTGCAATGTTTCAGTTTTGAAGGCCAAAAAGTGCTTTGAGCTTTGGGGACATAAAAATAGCCCTGCCTATAAATTCTTAAAGCAACTGTGCGCTTTCCCAGTATGATCCTGAAACTGGAAGAAGACATATCTGGCTTAAAGATCTATAGATAAATGCAGTACTGATAGAATAAAATACTGTCCCATATTAGAATCCAACTGTCCGCAAATTGAAGAAACAGACTGGTGATGACCATCCCACTCCCATTCTTCTGGAAATACCTGACTTAACTCACCTGGACATAGAAATTTGTGAAAAGGATAATCAAGGAGATCATATAACCAATTTGGAAGTATAACCATCCCATAGGGAACCGACAAGGCCAAATGACCCCACAGCTTGTCTGGATGATTGTCAGAACAAACTGAACCTGTTGGGTAAGAGGAGAAAATGGTTATTTAAAGAAATAAATACCACATTGTGGTAGCCAAACAGAGCAGGAATCAATCACAATCATAATCACTCATTTCTTATGCTCTTGTTAAGATCTGCACCACAACTTCCAGTCATTCCTTAAGGAAAATGGGGTGGCACTCCATTCCAAAAAGATCAGGCTAAGAGGTAAGATACTTCTGACGTTCGATTAAACTCAAAATCTAGTGTGTAAAGACATGAAGCGAGGTTACCCCAAAAAGATAAAAGTTGATGTTGTGCAAATGAGCTTATAGATATCTTGTCATGAGTCTCAAGGTATCATTTTGAGATTGAAACTGAGTGTCTGCCTTCAGGAGTGAGATTAGCATGGCAACAAGTTGGCTGGTCGTAATTCCACTTAAAGGCCAGAAACAATGAACATGTTGAAAGTGGCCAACTTGACAGTGCCCTCATCAAGATCCTTGTGTTTATTTTGCAGCACAGGTAGTCCCTGATTAACAACCATTCATTTAGTGACAGTTACAAAAGCACTAGAAAAAAAGAGACTTATGACTATTTTCACAATTACAATTACGACCTTTGCAGCAATCCCCATGGTCACATGATCAAAATTCAGACACTTGTCAACTGGCATGTATTTATGATGACTGCAGTGTCACCTGATCACCTTTTGCCAGCTTCTGACAAGCAAAGTCAGTGGGGGAGCCAGAATCACTTACAATTGTGTTGCTAACTTAACTGTAGGGATTCACTTAAACTCTACGGCAGGAAAAGTTGTAAAACGGGCCAAAATCCACTTAAAAGCTGCCTGACTTAGCAGCAGGAAGTTTGGGCTCAATTGTGGCTGTAAGTTGAGGACTACCTGTATATCAAATGGAGCTCTTCAGTTGTCCATGCCTTTGTATGTATACTAAAGGGTGGGGTATATACTGGAGCTTCTGCATCTGTTAAAAATTCCTGGAGCTACTGAACTTGGGCAAGCGTTCCTGGCGCTATGCAGGTTACTATCAGGTCATGCAATGAATTCGGGTGTGTTCACATTTAATACAATATGCAAATACAGTCCACAGTTGAGGTTAAGGTAAACAGCTTTAACTACAATCAGAAACCGGAAATTTTAGTTAGCATGCAAATGTGGTCACATGAGTTAAGATGTCACACAAACGTATAAATGTTTGGTTCTTCCCAAAAAGAACTTGCTCCTATCTGTTCAAAAAAGCAAACTACTACTCACCAGCTGCCCCTGAGTGATGTATTTCTTCCACCAGAGATATGGACGCATAGATGGGATAGCAGATAGTCCATAGTAGGAATACATGAGGACATGAATAAAGCTGTTAAGAGTGGCACCAAAATACGCTACAGGTGGTAAGGAGAGGGGAAAATGCGATTATGAAAGGCATTGTTTTAAAAGATGCACTAAATCAATTATAAATATTTTACAAACCTTTAAAACTTCAAGATTAGAATAAAATTGAACCTTGGAAACACCAAAGAAAGGTCATTTAATGTCATTTCTGAACCTGAACTGGTTGTAATTATAACTTGTTAATTATAAGAGGTTTCTCCCACTTAAGATTGTGGTTTCCAGGGAACGGCTACAAATTGTAATGGAACACTGACTTTGTTTACAAGCCATTATTCAGCCATACACATCAACATTTATTACAATCAGTAGTCAATCTACATAACAATGGAGATCGAAGACACATCTATTTACATCATATTTTGCATCTAAGCAGCTACCAGAGGTGAACTTTGAATGCATAATGACTGTTTCTTCACCTCTCTCATTTGTTAGCCTGGTGCAAATAGATGCAGTTATTTGATGTGAGCTGGGTGCATCTGATGCTAGCAGTATGGGAGCCTCCACACTGCATGAACATCTAAGTATTTCTAAGTGTGACATTGAAGTATAGCTGTTACAGCATGGAAAAGCTTTTTGATAGCTCCTGCCTGGCGTTGTTTTTGATAATCTCGATATCTACTCCCAATTGTAACTCAGAACATCTAAGCACAGTGCAAGTTGGCGGGGGACAAACATTTGGCAAAATACAGAGCTGAAAAAAAAGACAAAAAAGTAGCAAACAAGGACAAAAGCTAGCTATTGTGAAGGAATTTAACCTTTAATCAATCAGCCTCAACTTTGAGTTTTACCAAATTAATGACAAGCGTGATAAGCCTTATAAACAATTAGAAATAAAACCTCTACAATTTGGTGAGTGAACAGAATACATATCCAGGTAGTCCCCGACCTATAACCATTCATTTAGTGACCGTCTGAAGTTACAATGGCAGTGCAAACATTGACTTATGATGGGTTTTTTTATACTTATGACTTATTGCAATTTCCCCGTGGTCATGTGATCAAAATTTGGGCACTGGACAACTAGCTCCTATTTATGATGGTTGTACTATCCCGGAGTGATGTGATTAACCTTTTCCAACCTTCTGACAAACAAAGCCAGATTCACTTTACAACCGTATTACTAACTTAACAGCTGTCATGGATTCACTGAACAACTCTGGCAAGAAAGGAGGTGAAATGAGGCAAAATTCAATAGCTGTCTTGCTTAGCAACGGAAATTTTGGGCTCACTTCTGGTCATAGGTTGAGGACTACCTGTACACATATAATCTTTTTTTTTTTTTTTACAATGAAACTGTTCTAGAATCATACATGTGGTATATGTATATACAATATTATATGCACACAATCAATCTCCCTTCCTGAATCACAAGAATACTTACAGTGGCCACAAGGCACCCAGTTCATAACAAACCACCAAATATTCAACATAGTTGTATGGTGGTAGACATGAAGAATGGTGATTTGGTGGTTATTTTTCCGTAATATAAAGAAGAAAGTATCCATAAATTCGATGAACTTTGAGAAGTAATACCACCAGAGGACCCGTATAATCTGGGAAGAGGAGAAATGGTTCAGATGGTTTGATCCACAGATACATGTAAAATAAAACTTTGGGGCATATTCTCTGCCTCAAAGGAAGATCTCAGTTGGACAAGAACCTAGTGGGGATTAGTGCTCCTTCTGATCCACTGTCTGTTACATTAGTGTTTCTCAACCGTGGCAACTTGAAGATCAGTGGACTTCAACTCCCAGAATTCTCCAGTCAGCAACACTGACTGGGGAATTCTGGGAGTTGAAGTCCACTGATCTTCAAGTTGCCACGGTTGAGAAACACTGCAGACCGTGGCCTGATTCAACAGTGTCCTGGGCTTCCAAACACAGGACTATTTCACAACCAGGTGTTTAATCTTACACTGAAAGCGATTCAAAGGAAAGAGAGAGGTGGCTCTACTGTGTAGTCCAAACACTTTGGGCAGGTCTGAAGTAGCTACCTGATTATAGGTATAAAAACGAAGCTGTGTCTAAAGCAAAAGACACTGTAATTTTATGCTAATTAAACTGTAGCTCAGGTGCATCAAAACTCACAAGGGAAATGTTTAATCCTCACATTGCTACAGAGATCCCTGAACAATCTGAGCAAACACGAGTTAAGGCTATTGTATTCCCTAAGCTTTTGCCCTGCTAGAGAGACTGAGATCCAGAGGAAGGTTGATTATGAAGGGAGAGAACTAGTTTTTGAGCAAGCATATTATGAAATAGCAAGCTAGACTGTTTCGGTAGCCCATGCTGAAATCTGACTCAATTAAAACTAAGTTACAGGACAAAGAATCATTAGGCTGAAGAATTTGCAAACAAATGAAAGAATTAGGTAAGAAGTTTGACCCTCTCTTCCAACAATATAAATGGGTATCTGAGCGAAGGGGATCTTTTTGGCTGAAATTCCAAAATAAAGAATGCAGTACAAGCTTTTAGGAAAAGCCTCAAGACTAATTTCTTTTCTTTGGCATTATCCAGGATTATGGATGTTTTAGGTTCAAAGATTCGGGGAATTTTGCAATTTCAGCATTTTAAGGGATATCTGTTTTATTACTGTTACTAGCTTTCAGTAAGTTGTGATGTGCATTGCTTGCTCATTTCTTTCTAAGGTTATAAAATTAAGATAAAATATATTCTGTCGGTTATCAAATCTATCACTGCATAAGAGGCACTTGATATAACTTAATGTAGAGAATTAACCATTAGCTCCCCTCATTTTAATGTTTCAGAATATTTTTAAAAACGTTCCCTGACCACCACTCTTCTGAAGATTTCACAATCTCTTTCCCCCCCACTTAAGAGAAGTATTTCAATGCCTGGTTATGAAAAGAAAGAAATGGATGGGACTGAGTCGCAAACAAATGGAGTCTCAGATTAAGAGGTCAACCGTACACCATTTACAGAGTCTTGAAAAGCTTTTTATTCCTTTTGCATGCAATTATCCCAACAGCCACAGTGATATTTGGTTACCTATGAGTTCCAAAACGTATTCAGTCATAAAACTGTCTTTTGAATATTACAACTCTCAGAAATATACCACATTTTTCTGTGTATAAGATGATACTTTTTCTTAAAAATATTTACCTACAAATGGAGGGGCATCTTATATGGGGTGGGGTGACTGGTGAACCGCGGTTGCGAGACTGCCGATACCTTCTCTCTGCAAACTAGCCTCACGAGTGAAACTTCCGATTGCAGAGACAAGCTAACAGGTTTCCTCCAATCATGAGCCTTATGTAACTGTTGTCAGCTGATGCTGCGGAGAGCGTGTAGCCAGTGCGACAGGGAGTGGTAATGTCGAAGCGTTCTAAGCCCATAAAAATGTCAGAAAACACACACACACACACATACACACACACAAATCCTGGTACCGGTAAGCAAATGTCTTACTTTGTAAAATAAATGCCTTCTATTTAATGTTTAAAATGTTGATTGCTGAATTTTGGATAAGAAAAGGGGGGGGGGGCATCCTATACACGGGGGCGTCTTATAGACAGAAAAATATGGTAGTTGTAACATTTGACATATTCCCCCTGTATGATACAGTACTCTGTTTGGAAGAAAGGCAGCATAGATGCTCAATTCAAATGTAATTAACCGAGTCAGATAATTCCTGGTAAATATTTTAACTTGGGAAGAAGATCTGAGCTGGTACTTCCTTGTTAGTGTAATAAAAAAAGGCCAGGTTGAAATACCTGGCTCCTCTACCAACACTGAGTGCATAATAGAAATGGGGAGTATAGACAAATTATAGGATTCTGAATTGTTTTGTGTCTAAAGCAAAAATTTGACATTTTTGGATTCGGATTGCAAATCAATCTATAAATTCCTAAACAGCATTTTTGCACATTTTAAAAAAGGATACTGGTACTGAAATTTCAAAACAATATCTGCTGAAATAATCATATGTTGATCAGATTATAACTGGGAAAGCACACGTTTGAATATTGCACAGATAATGGCTTATATCCAAGTTCCAACGTAGCCTGTTTTGATGTGCTCGTTTTAAAATGAGGTTAAAAAAAATAGCAGTACTCAGTGATTATCTACGGCCTCCAAAGAACCATTAGGAGCATATCAATGATATTTCTAAATGCCATATCAGATTAAAGGAGGCTTTAAAACCTCGCAAAATAAAGGCTAAACATTTCAAATAGATGAGGAGCTTGGTCTATTGATTCCTGGAACTGCTATTTGAAATTGAAAGTCTAAAAATGTATTTTATTACAATTATTTTTAGCCTGACTTTTAGAACAGAGCCCTGTCAAGGAGACACGTAAAAAAAAATGATAGCATTAATGATAGCAATTACAAGCAAGACAGCAACCTCAAAATACAATTTAAGAAAAGTTCAAGAATAAATGGAGAAGCAAAAAACAAGTTTGAACTTAAGAATGGAATGGATTCAGGGGTGAGGACTGGATGGAGTGCATGAGCTCCCAATGGAAGTTCATCAGTCCTCAAGGAAAACTCAAGGAGGGTTGCTCAAACTTTCTGACCTATCTCTTCATCCTTAAAATAACCTTACACATACGGAAGACTGTCTTCTTTCAAGATATTAATCTACAAAAATCAGAAGTGCATATTCCAAAGGAGAGTAAAAAGCATCTTTCCTAGAACAAATCATGTTGACAACACTTTCGAGATCTTAATTAGAATGTCTTCCCCATTTCTGCAAAGCAGGCAAACTGTTATGAACTCCCTAATTTGGGAAAGGGGGAGACATTGGGGTGTTGCTCCTGTCTTTCATCTAATTTTATCAGATTAGGTAACGAGCAGTACATTAGAGATTTTTTGCACCGTTTCCTAAAGGGGAATATGAGATATTTAACTCCCTGCCACTAGTTCCAAGTATTGTTCCATTTGAAGTGTTACATGGAAATACCTGTGGGTTTATCAAAAGTGTATCATGAAACACAAGGGCTGAAAATGAAGGATTAACACTTGAATTTCTAATGTACCTGCAGGTTTCCATGGATATTATGTTCAGGCAATATACTGTGAGCAAAGGCAAGTTTTAAAAAGGGACATTGCATTTTTAAAAGGATTATTTTGTTAACTGCAGATTTTACTTAAGAGTTGCCGTTTGAGAATGTTTTGTTTGTAACCGAAATCTTTCTGGGTAATCCAGAAACATTCCACATTCTATTTCTTGTAGGAAAGAATTGGTTCCAATAATTGTGTTTTTGCTCTAAACACTTTTGCAGGTGAAGCATTGTTGTTTCAGGAAGGCCCAGCTTCCATTCCTCACCCAGCCTTAAAACACTTAACCTATAAAGCCCTTCCATCCAAATCAGACTCAAATAGTTGTTAGGAAATCTGGCTGCTTAAAGCTATTTACTAATTGTAAATATTACTATTTAGTACTGTTACAATTTTACTTCAATAGTAACATTGTTCTTCAAAACAACTTACACAATATATTTTTAAAATAGAAAAGCTAATAAATTTTAAAAATCCTTAGTTTTAGAGTTTTAGAGTGTAGTACCACCCAAGTTTTTTTTTTGCAAACTACTTTACCTACTTCTCCAACATCAATCAACCAAGACATATTAGTAAATCTTTCCCATGCAAGAGCCACACACATCCACAATCCCAGTTGAACAAAGAGAAATCAAGTTATTGCTCAAGGCCTATTATGGGGCTACATTACTGCTAAGACCTCGATAGCTTGAACAATGAGAAATCTATAGACACCGTCTGCAAAATTTGTCTTCCAACTCTTATCACAGGTCTTTATTTAGAGCAGGGGTGTCAAACTCACATTGTCATGGTAGCGTCACATGACATATCAGGACTTCCCCACCTTCTCTAAGCCGGGATGGCCAGCGCGTGATGTATCTGGCCCATGGACCGTGAGTTTGACAGCCCTGATTTAGAGATATCTGCATAAGCGTTGCTTCCTTTTGCAAAGCATTAGCAGGCAACAGACATTAAAGGCTCAATCGCCTTTTCTGACCGATGATTTCCATATAAAGTAGACTTCAGCCATGCTAGCTAGAATTGGAGGAGGAGTGAATCCTCAGCACATTTGGAAAACACCAGGTTGGGAGGGTAGAGCTAGAAGAGTGTCCTTTGCAAACCAGCATGCTCACACCTGTAGGAACCCTCTTCTTCAAGAGGTAAAGTAAAGCAGCATAATCAGTTTAGAAGGTTACCTTCATATCAGCTTCACCTCCACTGTGCGTATCCTGACAGAAGAAATTGTATCCTCCTTCCCATACTCCCGTCACCAGCTAGAGCAAAACAAACATTTGGTCAATAGACAGTAGTGGGACCTGAATAGGTACTTATAAGTGATACCATCAAATCATGAAAGAATCCAAATCGTATCCAAGACAACCCAGAAAAAGAAGAACTGGGGGTAGGATCTACCCCATGCAGTCCTCGAATTATAACATTTCATTTGGTGACTGTTCAAAGTTACAACGGCAAGGAGAAAAGTGACTTATGACTGTTTTTACACAACCGTTACAACATCCCCATGGGTCATATGATTAAAATGCAGGCGCATAGCAATTGATTCATATTTATGATGGTGTTCTGACCCAAACCCTTTTCCAATAAAACAAACACAAACCAAAGGGAACAGGAACCCTTTTAATGATTCTTACAAATCCCCGGTTAAAAGGCTGCTGCAAACTAATTAACTTTGATAAGCATGAGCCTTTCCAAAACTGTGCAAGGCTGCTAAGAATAACAGATAAGGTTACCTAGAAATATTTTACAAAACAAGAGTCTTCAAATACCAATTAAGATAATGCAGTGTCCATGAGGCTCAAGTTTCAAAATGTCTTTGCTTCCTGCAAAGAGCGTCCAATTCACAGCTGGCTTTTATCTTCTTGGAGGGGCCATTACCTTGCAGCCTTACTCCCGAGACGCCTGTGCTGCTGCAGCTGCTCTTTCCTGCAAGCAGCCCTGCATGCCCACACACTTGGCACAGGCTCCTCAGGAACCTCCTCATCGCTGCTGCCAGCTCCCACAATCTCTGAAAGCAGCAGCCCACTCCCTAATGGTCCTGGCCCCTCATCTGAGTCCTCACTCTCAGCCGTCCTCACCTGCTGCTGGATAACCACAACAGATGGGGTCATTTGATCACCTTTTGCAACCTTCTGATGGAGTAGCCGGATTCACTTAACAACCATGTTACTAACTAAACAACTGCAGTGATTCACTTAACAACTGTGGCAAGAAAGGTCATAAAATGGGGCAAAATTCACAACAAGTATTTTGCTTAGCAACATAAATTCTGAGCTCAATTGTGGTCAAGGACTACCTATAAAGCAGGGAGATTCACCCTTTCTCTATCTTTCTGCCATATCTTCTTCTCTTTCCTTCTGAAGAGCAGTTGGAGGAAGGACAAATAATCCTTGCAAAGTCTGAAGGCGTGCTCACAAAACCCTTTTGACATTACATGGAGGAAGGTTTGACCTGAGGGCCAAAGACAATCCCCACTCAAAGTGCTTTTAATATAGCTTGGAATTGAATAGGCTTTAGGATATTAAAGTTATTTAATATTAAAATATTCCATTTCTTATACTTAAGTCTTTCATGCTTCAGATGCCTTTGGTCAAACAGGTTCTGATGATTTCAAAATGTGGAAGATTACAACATTCTGATTTACCAAAAGAAAAGAAGAAATAGAAACACACCACAATTAATTCTCACCCTTTAAAACATGGAATTTGGTATGTTAATGTGATATAGGTTTCTCCTATCTTTGAATAGAATGAGAGTTTATACTCCAATCTATTCTTTTTTTATGCTTCCCATTAACCTTCTCTTTTAGGTTTCTTGGCTGATTTGCACAGGAAACAATTATAATTTTAAATTGGACTAACCTCTATGTTCCCCAGCTAAGTTAATCATGAGCAAAAAAAACCAAAATAAATTGCAGGTCAATATCAATGTTTCTATTGCTTTTTTTTTAGAACTCTCCAAAAGAAGTCAAAATGATTAACCATAATATTTGAAGCAATTCACATTAAGAAGGCATAAACTTGCTTCTGTCTATTAACCTACATTTGTGAGATCAGGGGTTCCTAAACGTTCGGCCGTCATACTTTCTTTTAGTATAGTATCAATGTACACACACTTCCCCTAAGAATCCAAACACCAGAATGAACACAAATGAACAAAGGAAACAATACCAATGAATTAGTGAAAGGTGGGCTTTATTGCAGCAATGTAACTAAAAGGTTCTTCATGCTTCTTCTAGACCCTATATGCACCTTCCCAAGAGTGATATATGTCAACCCTGAGGCCCGTACCTCGTGAGGCACCAGACCCTGTGGTCATAGGCCAAACCCATTATGAGGTGCAGCGAATCGATTCAAGGTGGCACAGGAGACAACTCCAATATTTAATCAAGTGGAAGGGCTACCCCTTATTAGAGGCATCTTGGGTAAAGATAGGAACATCCAGGCCGATCACCTTATAGCAAGATTCCATGCAGAAAATCCAACCAGGGTGGTGTGTCGCAACCCTAAATTCTATGCCTGCACTCAATTTATTTTTGCTTTGTACAGGTCATCTTCAAGAAGTGAGGGGAGCTGAATGTCAACTCATAAAACATTCCTATGCCTATTTTTGAGTTGCCATAAACAAAGGGGAGAAATCTGAAGGAGTATTACAGCAGTTTACAACCAGAACTACATTCTACCCTTATCTACAAAGATTGTAGCTAGGCTACCAGATCTTCTACCTGCGAAAATCCTTTATTGGAGAATGTGATTGATGATACCCAGCCCATAAATGTGCTTCATTGGAGAATCTGATTTATGATACACCCAGGGGGGAAACAGGGTCACAGGTGACTGTAAATTATGTATGCTAGAGTTGGCTTCATTTAGGTTAATGCCGACATGTTGCTCCTAATAAATCTTTTAATTTTTTTTGAAGCTTGGCTTGAGGCTCATGATTTAATTAGGACAACTGCCGGAATCCTGACAGTATAGTTCAGAGTTCCTCAACTTTTCTAGCTTTGCTGACCAGCGGGGTGGTGGTGGCGGTAGTTCTGTGTGAGTGGTGGGTAAGTGTGTGCACAGCTCCATTTGTGCAAGTGATGGGCAAGTGTGCACACACTGATTCACCCACTGCTCACGCAACTGATGCATGCCCCCCCACTTTGGGTGGCCTGGTTCTGGATAGCTCACCGTCATGTAGTGGACTATGGCTGGGGGGCTGGGGACCCCTGGTATAGCTCACAGCTTATGAAACCTAGTTCTACAGGTCTATGGAGTTTCTCAGTCATCCAGATTATGGTTGTCCCAAAGGTGTCTTTTTAAGAGGCAGCTGGACTTTCTTATTTTTCTTTGAAGACATTTTGCTTCTCATCCAAGAAGCTTCTTCAGCTTCTTGGATGAGAAGCAAAATATCTTCAAAGAAAAAAAGCAGAAAGTCCAGTTGATTTGAAAGTTTCACTTAATTTGAACTGCATGGAGGCTGTCTTATGTGATATAAGTCAGATTGCAAGTCTATGACAGGGAAGATAATACCAGCTATGCTCCAAATAGCATGGAAGTTCTGATTTGTTTATATCCAGACCCAAGCAGATTTCTGAATGTTGGCTGCACAAATAGCTGCTAAGCGTACCAATCCTGCAAGGGATCCCTTCCTGTTATCTGCTTAAACCCCAAACTTAATTTTCTTTAAATACTCATAAATAGCATTTCAGTAGCCATCCCTTCTTAAAATGGCAAGTCTGTGGGGTCTATATACAAATAAAGATGAACACATGAACTATATGCTACAAGATAGTGGAAGTGTATAGCAAACATACAATTCATGTATAGCATCTCTTTAATCTGAAGAACTGTCTTGTCTTGCAGGCTTAAATAAAAATCACCCTCCTCCTGCGAGGCCTGAGGCATAACTTTTTCCTTTCTTACCTCATAAAACATATAGAGGGACAGGAGAGTAAGTCCAATATTGTAGACCACTAGAACTCCCCTGGATGAAAACGGCTGTCGGTTCCGCATATACTTTGGTCCTAGCCATATAATTAATAAATATAAGACAGAGAAGAGAAAGGTAGGTCTGTAGTTCGTCAAGAGAAACCATCCTTTTACTCTGGGATCTGAAACAGAAAACATTTTTTATTACTATTATTTGTGCTTTGGGTCAGCAGGGATTTAACCCTAGAAAATAGCTGTCCATTCCGGATTCCAACACCTCCCTCTCTCATCTCTTTAGGAAAGCTTCAGTCATAGAAACTGAAGGAATAATAGCTGGTAAATACACAAAAAGGTCTTTTGTTCTTATTTATGCAACAACACTCCCCCTCTCATATGAAGTCTGATTTAACTGTGCTGTTGCTAAGGGAAGTACAACTAATTATGTTCCCTTTACTTTATAAAATGCTGTTCCCCGGAGGAGCGCTTGATATGCCACTTTTCATACTGTATTTGTTTCTAAAAACTTGATTCAAAGTACCTGCAGCCCCTGCTGTTTTTTTATTTCTCCATTTTCCATTAAATTTTATCTCCCGCATTCCATTATGGGATCATGTTTTTTAATAAGAGGGATTTTAAATGAGACAAAGTGACCGACTTGCTGTTCAATTTGCTGTTCTTGCAGTTTTACTGATGAAAAAGCCTGCAGTGCAGCAAAATAATGAGTATTAAAGATTATTTTTGAATAATCAGCTTTGAATTCTCTTGGGAAGAACTGCTTTAGCTCGTCAATTCAAAGTGGTCTCCCAGGAGTTAGAATTTTAAACTTTTATCCGTTCATATTTAAGAATACTGGAGCTTCGTCTTAATTCCCATTCATTTGTTGTTACAATTAAACAAATGAGAACCAGTTTGGTCTAAGGCACCAGGCTAGAAAAACCAGAAGACAGTGAGTTCAAGTCCTGCTTTCAGCATGAAAGCCATGTAAGTGGCTGTTGCTTCCCATGCAAATACTTCAGATACCAAAGTCAGTGTGGAATGTGGCACTACTGAATTTTAATCTATGCAATAGTCTGAATGCCTGGAATAAATGCTGCGCTGATTATGCTGATCTAACTTCTAATTGGCTGTGGATACAGAAGAAGACTAATAAACACCTGAGGAATTCTATGAAGTGTATTTAAGAGGCAACAGGGCGTACTTATTTCATCCTACTTGTAGAGGTCAAGAGACTGAATCAGTTTAAGAAGAAATGCCTTGCTGTCCGTTCTTCCCTAATAATTTCAATCTCACCTTTATTATTTTCTATAAAGTAATTCAAGCTGGGAAACATACCTAATTCTTCTTCCTATTTTCCCCCCAACCCCCACTCTTTGAGGTGGGTTGAGCTGAGAGAGAAGGACTGGTCAAGAGTCACTCAGAGGGCTTTCATGCCTAAGGTGGGACTAGAATTCACCATCTCCTGGTGATTGACCAAGACTCGTTCAGATGGCTTTTATGCCTAAGGTGAGACTAAACTCATGGTTTCCTGGTTTCTAGGCTAGCATCTTAACCCCTACACCCATGATGGCGAACCCATGGCACGCATACCACAAGTGGCACGCAGAGCCATTTGTGCTGGCATGTGAGCTGCAGGCAAACTTACCTCACTGCGCATGCCCGCACCTCACAGCTAATTTTTTTCCGGTTGGTTTGAGGCTTTTTTCGGCCTCCCAGAGGCTTGGAAAAAACCTTTGCAAGGCTTCTCAGGCCAAATTATAATACTGTAATAACGGAAGTGACGAAACGGGCCTATAATTTGGCCTGAGAAACCTTGCAGAGGCTTTTTCCAAGCCCAGTCTGGGAGGCTGAAAAAGGCCTCAAACCAGCTGAAAAATCAGCTGTGAGGGGCACTGCAGGTAAGGGGATAGGGGTGAGGATTGCGTGGGCATACACAGGGGTCATGGGGAGGGGGCATGTGCATTGCATTATGGGTGCTGGCGCGCTCGCAATTTTTGGCACAGGAGTCCCAAAAGGTTAGCCATCACTGCTCTACACTAAACTGGCTCTTTGTTATTAAATGCTCCATCTATTGGTTACAACAAGAAGGAATTTACAGTCTGACTGAGAGAATGCCAGAATCGAGAAAGATAGGTAGACCTTGACAAAAAACCATTAATTTAGAGATCATACTAAGATACAATAGCACTGGGGGGAGACTTATGGCCACTTTCCCACACTTGCAACCGTTGTAGCATCCTCATGGTCACATGATCAAAATTCCGATGCAGGGCAACTGGCTTGTATTTATGATGGTTGCAGTGTCCTGGGGTCATGGCCACCATCTTTCTGACCAGCCAAGCTAATGGGGAAGCCAGATTCACTTAACAACCGTGTTACTAACTTAACTAAAATGATTCACTTAACAACCGTGACAAGAAAGATTGTAAAATGGGGCAAACACTCACTTATCAACTGTCTCACTTAGTAACAGAAATGTGGGGGTCAAGTGTGCTCGTAAGTCGAGGACCACCTCTAGGAGTAGTCTATTTTTTCTTGTAGTTTAGAACTGGATGGAGTAACAACTGCTTGTTGGTAAAGGAGCTGTCATGTTTATTTCCTTTAAACTATAGAGCTGAGAGAGGCTAAAACTTTAAAGGAAAACAGCCCTCCAGCTGCCTGAAGCTGCTGCAGCCAAAGCAAGCAGAGACTAGACCCCGCCTGGCTCTTAACAGTTCAAAACAAAATGAGCTACATACATACCTCTTGGCCCAAGCCAAACATCCAGGTAGCTATTGATTGTTGTATCCAGTGATTCCATTGTATCACCTAGAAAGAAAGAGGGGAAAAAAGTTTACTTTTCCCATAGAACTCTCTGATTGAGACCCAATTAAGACTTAACTATAGTTCTGAATATCTGATGCAGTTTTATAGGAACTGCTGTGATACATTTTTGTTTTGTCTTTCTAAAACATTTCAGAACAGAACAATTACCTTGTTTCTCCAACAATACGGCCTCCACCAATAGGAAGGCCCAGCATGTTTTATCGGCATAAAATCAAATTAAGCCAAATTAAGACCTATATTAAACATGCGAAATGGGGGGGGAATGGTGGTGGTGGGGCTTGCCATTAGGAAATACTTTTGTTGCATATCCGGATATGGTGCTGCCTGCGTTGACTTTGGCATTGGTGGGGCACTTCGTATCAGGAGAGCTTCCTCCACCGTTGCTTTCCCTTCTCCCTTGCTACCGTGGCGTTTAGAGCAACGCCGCAGCGTTTGGCGCAGCCACGCGCAGCCAGCCAGGGCTCCTCCCTGCAACCGGAGTCCGACAGAGACACTCAGCTTTAGGCACTCCTGTCGCTGCCTTCCCTTCGCCTTCAAAGGCAAAGCCAATTCTTTTAAAAATGACACCCTATTACCAGTACGAAAAAGCTCCCGGGGCTGCAGCGCAGGATCGGCCCACCTCGGGAGAAGCGGCCAGCCGCCATCCCTGCCTGGCGCCGGGCAGAGTGTGAAGAGCTTCACCTGGGGTGCCCAGCGCAGCTGACAGGCGGGCCCTTCTGCCCGGCGGTGGAGCTCTCGCCAAGGCAGCAAGCGCCTCCCCGCTGGACCCTCTGCTCATCCCATCAGGGCCACGCCAGAGCTGTGCGGGCTGGGTAGAGCCGGGAAAGCAAGCCATGGGTGTGCGCCCGCCTGCCAAGTGAAAGAGCCGGGCCGACCCAAGCTTGGCTTCCTTCCCAAGTCCCTCCAGCCCAAACCCGAAGGGGCCATTGGGAGAGGCCGCCCGAGGCAGTGATAGAGCCCACCCATCCGTGGACCGGGAGGCAAGGCGATGGCCTGCGCCACGTCCTCCTCTGAGCTGAGCCCCGCCGAGTCAGCGCCTCGGCCTGATGCCCGTTCCACTGCAGCTTTTGGAACTGCTGGCGCATTTGGAGATGCGTGGGGACAGGGACAGGCTGGGTGAGAGGTGGAAAGAACAGGGGGTTTCGGGCTCTCTCCGCCAGCCAGAGAAAACATCACCTCGCCTCCCTGTCCACGGACGGGTGGGCACTATTACTGCCTTGGGCAGCCCCTCCCAATGGACCCTTCGGGTTCACGCTGGAGGGACTTGGGAAGGAAGCCAAGCTGAGGTCAGCCCGGCTCTTTTGCTTGGCAGGCAGAGCTTTCCTGGCTCTGCCCAGCCCGCACAGATCTGGCACAGCCCTGGCGGGATGAGCGGAGGGTCTGTTGGGGAGGCGCTCACTGCCTTGGTGAGAGCTCTGCTGCTGGGAAGGAGGGCCAACCTGTCAGCTGCGCTGGGCACCCCAGGCAAAGCTCTTCACGCTCTGCCCGGCGCCAGGCAGGGATGGCGGCTGGGCGCTTCTCCCGAGGTGGGCCGATCCTGCACTGCAGCCCCAGGAGATTCGCCTCCTCACGTGGGGTTGGGCTGCCCTCTTGGGCAGGGAAGTCTTTGTTGTAGTAGGGCGTCATTTTTAAAATAATTGGCTTTATCTTTGAAGCAAAGGGAAGGCGGCGACAGGAGCACCTGAAGCCGAGTGCCTCCGACGGGCTCCGGTTTCAGGGAGGAGCCCGGGCTGGCCACATGTGGCTGTGCCAAACGCCACGGCGTTGCTCTAAACGCCGCGGCAGCAAGGGAGAAGGGAAAGCAACGGTGGCAGAAGGTCTCCCGATATGAAGTGCCCCACTAACGCCAAGGTCAACATCCAAGCTGTTTTTGCCCGCCGACCCGAGGATGCAAGGGGGAGGAATTAAGTCACCCCCAAAAAGATGGCCTAGCCGTTTTTTCGGGGGTCAAAAATATAAATAAAAAGGCCCGGCCTTATTTTGTGAAAAACATGATAGGTGGCTGTATTTTCTGTACTAACTGTACTTGCTGCGTTTCCCTTGACAGTAAACACAAAGTTAGGACTTGTTCTAACTAAACTGTACACTGAATTTACAAAGGATTCTCTTTAATGAAGGTTAAAAAAGATTTAATTAATCTTACATTGATATTTGCTGAAGGGTGGGCAGCCTGGTAATAATGGCTTGATGTTTTTTATAACAAATAATGCCTGAGCACTTATTATGTCTGAAGGCTATGGGAGTTATAGTCCAAAAAATGTGGAGAACACTAGGATGCCTACCTTTGCAAGGGTGGGAGGAGGAAGGGAGAGGGAGGGAGGGAGAGAGAGAGAGAGGAAGAGAATAATCTTAAAGAGTTTTAAAAGCATAGCTAACAGTGTGAGGTGTCTCAGCAAAGATATTTTGGAATCTGGTAATTAGGAACTACAGAAAAACTGGTAAGACTACTGTTTCTAAACACAATATCGCTGACCACAATTAATCTTTAATGCAACAATAGTTGGGTGAGCCCGTTGTCTGGTTATACCGATTGTGCTGAGTTTGATTATTCTCAGCTGCTTTTCAATGCTGTTTTAAATTATTTACATTTTTGATCACTGGCTGTGTTTTATTTTGCTCCTATTTCTTTTCTCAGCTTCCCAGAGTCATGTGTAGGCTGCCATACAAATATCCTAAATAAATGAATAAATATAAATAAATAAATAAATGGGAAACCATCTCTACTCTTTTCAAACACCAACACACGACTGACAAGTCAAAGCTTGAAATGAAAAGGTGTAACCTGCTTTCTAGTTAGTTTTGTAAAAAAAAATTAAGCAAGGTGTTTTTCCAACTGTTTGCCCTTCTCTGTTTTATAAATAATTCTGACTCACCTTTGTCTTTTTTTTTTTTGTGAATGGACAGGGCACCACAGTATTTAAATTAATGGAGGGCTCTCATACAAATCTTAGGAGCAAGCTTGATCTTCCGGAACTATAACATAGCAGAACAATCTGTGACTTTATATAAAGCTGCCTCATCACTTAGGCGAGCGGAGCTGACCTTGTCAAATTAACTTTGGCTAAGGCTTACATCTTATGACTATGTAAGCAGGGAAGGGAGGCGACCCAGTAGTCAAAAATACATCTCGGAAGTATCTAATGGTGGGAAAGCTTTGTGGTCTTCTTTCAACACTAGCCTTCCAATGTCAGGTGCTACCCGGGAAGATTTCTGCTTTGCAAAACAGGATCACACATAAATAATATTGGACTGGATTACCAAAAAAAAAAAACAAAAAAAAACTTTCCACTAGTGATAACTCTGAATATTTATTATAAGCCTTCAGACTGTCAGGGCGGCCTATTGACAAGGCAAAAGAAATAGTCGAGTTGATTCAGTAAAATAAGAGCAAGGGTTCTTTTTAAGAATATTCTAAAGTTGAATTCTTCCCAAGTATTTCTTTATTTATTAGTTCAATTTGTATGACTGCCCATCTCATGTTTATTGACTCTGGGTAACTAACATTGTTACAAATTATAAGGAAGGAATAAAAACAGAAAACATACTTATCTTCTACAGAAATATTATTTTAAAATGTTAAGCTATAATAAAGTCTGATATTAGACTTAAAAAAATGAAGTAATGATGATTAGGGCCATCAGGAAGAAGTGGGATTCAGCAGGTTCTGACCAGTTCTGGAGAATTGGTAGCAGAAATTTTGAGTAGTTCAGAGAATCGGCAAATACCGCCTCTGACTGGAGATTTTACAGTATCCTTCCCCTGCCATGGCCATTAAGCCATGCCCACAGAACCGGTAGTAAAAAAAAAATTGAATCCCACCACTGCCATCAGGTGATTTTTTTACTTCTGTATTTGTAAGGGTTGCAAAGAGAATAAAGAGGAAGGATTTTTTTTCATATTTTCTTTCTTCTCTTTCTTTCATCTATATTGTCATTCACTTTTTGGTCTATCTTTCCTGTTTCTCTTTTTATTCTTTTCTTTTTATGATGTGTAGATTTTAACTTTGTAAAAAAAAATCTATAAAAATTATACATATAAGTATATTCCTTTAATTCTGCTTACTCTTGAGCCCAGTAATGATATTACTCTTTGACATACTGACTGTGTTTGTATCACCAACAGAACCAATACTTACTCAACTGTATTTTAGCTCAAAATGTTTTGACAGCTGATCTCATAGTTAGTTTATGAGCAAACCCAGAAAGTCAGGTTGAGTAAACAGCAATTTACTATGACTTAACATGTCATGCAAACACAGTCAATGGAATGCTTTTCAATGGAAAAGGGGGTGCATAAATGGTCTTTAATCCAGGCATTAATACGTTTTCTGGGATATAACAGAGGTCTGTCTTAGCAAATGGCAGCCCTTAGCCAATCTAGGTTGGGCTCAGACCATTAGTGTGGTGGGGGCCAATTAGTGCTGGGTCAAGAAATGGCCAGGTAATGATAGGATTTTAACTTAGAATGCAAGGAAAAAGAAAGATAAGAAAAATCTGAAAAACGATAACATTTGATAACATTGCACGACACCTACGTAACATCATGAAGTCAACAAGTGATGAACCTTACTGGAAGAGATATTAACAGAGATCTACTGCATATATATTTACAAAGCAAGCTGACTTTAAATGACTTCCTTTAATAGAGGTGTTCCCAACCCCACAGGCCATGGACTGATATTGGTTTATGGCCTGTTAGAAACCGGGCCACTCAGCTGGAATTTAGCAGCAGGCGAGTAAAACAGTGCATACACAGGATCTAAGTTGTGTACTCCTCCCACACCGCCCTGCATCCATGGAAAAAATTATCTTCCACCAATCAATCTCTGGTGCCCAAAATGTTGGGGACCACTGCTTTAAGGTACATGTAAAATTGATATTTGATATACATATAGTTTAGAATACAAGCAGTCCTTGAGATATGACCATGATTGCGACCAGAATTTCCATGGCTAAGCAAGCCAGTTGTTAAGTGAGTCTCACCCATTCTTATGACCTTTTTGGACAGGGTTGTTAAGTGAATCATTGCAGTTACTAAGTGAATCACAGGGTTATTAAGCAGGTCTGACTTCCCCCATTAATTTTGCTTGTCAGAAGCTTTCTGGGAAGTTGCAAATAATAATTCACACAACCCCAGAACACTGTAACCATTGCAAATACAAGACCATTGCCTATTCCCTGAATTTTGAACACGTGATTATGGGGATGCTGCAATGGTGGTTAATCACCTTTTTCAGTGCCATGAAACTTCGAACAACTGCTAAAAAAATGGCTGTTAAGTCAATGACTATCTGTACCCGGATTTTAACTTCTTTTAAGAAGGAAATATATTTAGTACAGGCCTGTCAAACTGGCAGCCTGCAGGCCAGATGTGTCACTCATGGGCCATACCCACCCCAGCTCTGCAAAGGCAAAAAAAAAAAAAAAAAAGGTTGTGATACATCACATGACACGATTAAGTTTGACACCTGTGATTTAGAATCTCTCTGTTAGCATACATAAAATGCTTCAAAATAAAGTAGTTGAAAAAAGCAGAATTTGATTTTAAAAATACTCTGTACACTGGATCTCCTTCAAGACAGAAATGCCTGAAAATCTTAAATCAAATATACACAGGACACCACTTTGTTAATAAGAAAATGAGATACTTGCATATCCTTTGGAAATGAAAATGAAAATAAAAATGGCCAACCCCCTAAAGGCTTAAAAGGTCACAAGATACTCTGATTTGTGTAAAAAAAAAAAAAGCTAAGGAAGAGAGTGCATATATTAATATGCACATACAGAGCTGATAATTGTTAATATCTGGTCCAGCTGAAGCCAAGTATGATGGGGATAGGATATCTAGTTTAAATAACTGGAGCTGTATGGAATAGGTAAGATGCATGGTCCGGACTTGAATGTAGAATGAATTTTCTAGCATAAGTCATGTAGTGTGTCATAGGCTTTGCCTGCAAGTCACCATGAATCACAGGTTAGCAAATCGTATTTTAGGTTAGCAAATTGTGTGATGTGCACCGTGGTCAGGGTACAATTGAGCTCTGTAAACTATGCTTAATAAATTATAAGTACGGATAATGAGAAACCCAGTTTGGTGTACTGGTTAACGGTATGGGATTGGAAACCATGAGTTTTGGATGACCTGGATGACCTGGGAGCCAGTCGCTTTCCCTCAGCCCTAGGAATGAGGCAAGGACAAACCACTCCTTAGAATCTTGCCAAGAAAACTGCAGGGACTAGTTCGGGCAATCACCAAGTGTCAAGACTGACTCAAAGGCAAACACACAACAAAACACATTGTGCTAACACAGCTATAATAAAGGTCGCACTGAAAATTAATACAGATATAGATGGTATTTTTGTTTCCTGCTGAAATGGGATACTTTGAGTTCCCAAGTGAGTCATCTGGTTGCTACCTAAACCTTCATGTGATCATTTGGATAAGCGGCTCTGAATCAGAACAGCAATTGATTTTGTTACATAATACTTGACCGAAGTAGTCTTAGGTATACTGTTCTATAAGCACTTCAGTATTTACCCAATGTCAAAGTTTGCATTCAAAACCTTTCAACTGCACTGCTTTCAGCAACCAAAGCATATAAAGAAAAACAAAAACTGAAGACAAAGCTGCTATTCAATACCGTTCACACATTTTCAAGAAAAATGCATTTGGCACCGAGGTTTTTCTGGCAAAGGAGTTGCTCATGCAATACAATATTTGCAGCAATAGTTTTTCATGCAAAAAGATTGCAAAATAAAAATTGCAAAAAAAACCCACCAGTCTGTTGTGAATATAAAGATCCTAAAGAGAACTAAGATGAACTTTCCTGTTTTCTACTGCACACGTTTGAATTCTTGTCCTTTTAATGAACCTATAGTTCTCAAAATCACAAGGGGGAATTTTGTTATTACAAAACAAGTTTTGTTTCTCCAAAACTGCTAAAATGAGTCCAAAATGCTTTCCAAAAGTAAAGCAGGCTGGGGAGGACTGAGGGGAAGAAAGGAAAAAAAGGATGGCCGCTGCCATTCAAGATAATTAGACCTCTTTTGTTTAATGATTTGTTATTCAGCTCATGAAAGCTTCCATCTACCAACTTGGATGTAGATGGTAACCCATACCGGGAGTCCTTCACTTGCAACCACAATTGAGCCCAAGGTTTATGTGGCTAGGTGACACATTTGTGAGGTGAGTTTTGCTCCATTTTTAAAGGCTTTTCTTGCCACAGTTGTTAAGTGAATCACTGCAGTTGTTAGGTTAGTAACCCAGTTGTTAAGTGAATCTGGCTTCTCAAATGACTTTATTGGTCAGAAGGTCACAAAAGGGGAGCACATGACCTCGGGACACTGCTACCGTCATCAATATGAGTCAGCTGCTAAGTGTCTGGATTTTTAATCATGTGACCAAGGAGATGCTGAAGCAGTTATAAGTGTGAAAAACAGTTGTAAGTCACTTTTTTCACTGCCGTTGTAACTTTGAATGGTCAGCAAAATTACTGTTGTAAGTTAAGGACTATCTGTACTCTCTGTTAGGAATAACATAGGTTACCTAACGTAGTTTGGGTAAAATAATATATATAAACTATGATGGTAAGTTTAAGTGTGTGTCACTTTAAACTGCAAAGCATGTAATTTTGGGTGCGGTGTGAAATTGCCATAAGAGGGAGCAAGAGAACCTGACAATTGCTGACGATTGACTGGTTTGATGGATTGATGGTTTGTTAACTGCGTGTTTTCCCTACTGCTGAGTTGCTGAACACTGAAGAAAGGAGGTGTGACTTCTTCATATCTCTACTGCGAGGAGATATATTACTGGACTGATATTTGTAAGTTTACTGACCTCTTTTTCGACACTGGAATTTGCAACTGAATAATCCCCGGACGGACTGAACTAGTGAATAATATATGGACTGTTTGACTATGCTAAAACTATTACTGGAATAAACTATTTAACTAGCACGGTGTATCTGTTTTACTGAGTGTAAGCTACAGAAACGTTTGTCTCACATATTTTGCCTGCCTGCCTGACTGCCGTGCAGATTCTGCTAGGGTGTATCCCTAACACTCTCTGTTCATCATTTGATTTGATCTTGTGAAGGGTAACCTATTCAAGAGTGGTCATACCAGGTTGTCAATGGAACTTAAAAACAAAGAGGAGACAGAGTACAAGATCTGGAATTTATGGTACAGCTGGTTGGAAGGTAGGCATGAAATGAACAGAAGAAAGATAAATAAGAAGGTATGATGGAAGTTAGTAATATTCCTTGCAATTAGGTATACTTGTGTAATATATTAATTGCATGAAAATTTGTGTTACATATCAATGTAATAAGTGTGAATGATTATATATTTTACATAACTTGAGAGATGTCAAATTAAGTGAACACTGCCTTGCTCACGTTGCAATAAGCGGAATGTTTTGTTTTATTGTAATTGTGTTAATATGTTAAATAAAGTATTTATTTTTTTAAAAAATAGTCACACAACCCAAACAAGGAAAGAATAAGCAAACAACCTCTCCCCTCGTCAACAATAAGATCTAAATTGTTAAGGATACGTAGTTGCCTTTCATCATCTGCAGGTTCATATGTTGACCCTATTTCAGCTGGAATCTCTAGTAAACCGAAGCTTCTCTTCATGCGCACATATGCATAGACCAGGCTTGTCCAACCTTGGCAATTTTTAAGACTTGCGGACTTCAACAACGCTGTCTGAAAAATTCTGACTTGAAATCCCCAAGTCTCACAAAGACGCCAAGGTTGGACACTCTTGGTGTAGAACAGGGCTGTCAAACTTGTGGCCCGCGGGACGGATGCATCAAGCACTGGCCACGCCCATGCCCTGTTTAGCAAAGGGGGAAAAAGTCATGATACATCACATGATGACAATGTGAGTTTGACACCCCTGGTGTAGAACGAAGAGAACAGCCTTTGAAACAGACATACAGGCCTTCAAGAAGATCCGGCATCTTTAGGACTTCGAGAGCTGCTTTGTGAGCACTCTCAATCTTTCTGAATAATTTTCAAGATCAGGTCCGCACATTCATACAGATGTTTGCTCTAATCAGATATGGTATGGCGCCAGTTTCTGACCCCCAAAGGAGCAGTAGATATATGATGCCCTTCTACACTACATTGCTATACAGGTAGTCCTTGACTTACAACAAGTTCATTTAGTGACCGTTCAAAGTTACAATAGCACTGAAAAAAAATGACTTATGACTGGTTTGCGCAGTTATGACCTTTGCAGCCAGCCCCATGATCATGTGAACAAAATTCAGAGACTTGGCAACTGGCTCATATTTATGACCGTTGCCATTTCCCAAGGTCATGCGATCATCTTTTGCAATCTTCTGACAAGCAAAGTCAACGGGAAAGCTAGATTCATTTAACAACTGGGTTACTAACTTATCAATGCAGTGATTGGCTTAAAAACTGCATCAAGAAAGGTCATAACATGGATTTGAGCTCAAGTGTAGGAAAAACACCTGCTGGGATGGATCAGGGTGTTCTGAATGCATTGATTTGTGCTCCCTTATTGTGCACCCCACTGTGATTTCTTAAGTCCGAATGAAGTATTTGGGAGCAAAATATAGGCTGCTATAGAACAAACAAGTCCACAAAACAGTTGGGGACCAAATTTATTTTCTTCTTTGTCCCTAGGAAATACTACTTTATGCGTTAAAAAAAAAAAAAAGAATTTAAACTCCTGGCTTCAAGATGCTAATTTTGCACACAAGAGATCTGAAGACCACAAGGGAGGGGTTTGGATCTACGTGCCTTGGAGCTTACACCTTTCCATATCTACGTTTAGCCTTGAGTGAAAGTCCAAATTGAACAACCAATAAAATCATTTTACAGGAAGTATAATATTTACTCCTAAGTGCCAGTAATAAGGAAGATGACAAAGCACAAAGCAAAGCTTCCTGCACATAAGTCTACCTTCCAGGCTAATTATGTCTCAAAAGGTGAGACACGAAACCTGTTTCATTCTGCTGTTAAAGATAGAATTCTGCTCCTATTGAAAAATGCTGTAGGACAGCGTTTTCTGGGAATTGGAAGTCCACAAGTCAAAAAAGGGCCTTGGCTCTCCACCCCTGCTGTAGGAGATGCAGTCTTGCCTCCCTCCATTCCAGTTGTGTTTCTAACTCTTCCATCGCAAGGCACTGAAATTTCTCTGCAACCGTTGCCTTTAATACTCAATTTAAAAATCACAAACAAGACAGTATCAACTGAGGCAAGGGGGCCAACCCATTGAAGCTGGTTCAAACAGGTTGCTTCCTACTGAAGGTGATCAAGTCTCACCCCCTTCAAATTCACTGAAAGAAGTTTTTTTTAATAAACAGAGGATGGTCAAATAGGCTTTACCAGTGATGGGATTTAAAACTTTTTCCTACTGGTTCGGTGTGAATGTGCGCTTTGCTTTGTGCATGCACAGCGTTTGCAACTCACTTTCTGCTGCAAGCCCTATGTGTGAAACAGCTGATGTGCGGCAATTGGCTGTGCTGCATGACACAGCTGAGGTTGAAAAGCAGGAAATAAAGGTCAGTATAGAGCCGGGACGGGTGGGAGGGTCCAGCAGCTGACCGTCGGAGCGAACCAGTTCGCTCACAGCTGATCGTTGGAGCTACTGGTTCGGCCAAACCGGGCCAAACTGGTAGAATACCACCACTGGGCTTTACTACTGAGACATGACTCCTCAGATCAAACTCTTCAGAGAGCTCTGGGCTCTCTACTTGCCCACACATCCTATCAACTAAAAATTGTCATGTTATGGGACTGAGGAAGCATGCCTTCTCTATTGTAGCCCCTGACCTCTGGAACAACACAACAATGGCTGCCACAGTCCTTGGTTTCTAAGTTACATAACACCTGGCTCTATTCCCAGGTTGTAGTTAAGCTGTTGCTGAATGTTTTTTCCTGAATGTTGTATTGGTCCAGGAAGTATTTTTATTATTCATTCATTCAGAATTATTGCACACCGCCTGGAGGTTTCATCAAATTTGATACTTGCTTGCTTATTTATTTATTTAGTTATATTTATTTATGAGTTATTGCACACTGCCAGGAGGCTTCTTGAAATTGGATGCCCTTAACAAAACTGAAATAAATAAATAATTGTTTACAAACAGGGACTTTACAGATTTCCCTTTCCTATGGCTTGTCTGCTTCATTTATGTTCTTGATTTTCCCAATACATCATTTTGTTATTCTTATTTCAGACGCTTATTTTCAATTGTAAAAATAGAGTATTATAAACAAACACAATCAGCTTATAAAGTACATTATAACATGCTCAGACACTGAAAAAACAGAAACTAAATAATCCAAAATAGTTTGAGATCTGTCAGTATAGCAAAAGAAAAAATAGACTATATTAAACTACATAAAAACTACTAACAATTATACAATAAACACTAATATACCTCTTATCCATGAATACTCCAACAAATCAGCCAATAAATCATTATGGATGATTGGGGGTTCAATATTCTTAACTTCACTATTATGATAATAAACATCAAATATATCGACCATATTAAAGAAACATTATCCCTAGAATTAATATTTCTATTTATCTTAATCTGGTTAATTGTGTATTCATTAAGATTTTGTATCTTCCTATGGCACTTGGCAGATGGCTGTCAAGAGAAACGTCAGTAACTCTTTATGTGCTGCTTCTGTATGTAAGCCATTAGAAACTAATAGTAAGGCCAATGGGGATTTTATCATTATCTTTTTTAAAAAATAATTTGGAGCTAGGTTGGGTGTTACCTAGAAACCAGGAATGTGTGAGTTCTAGTGCTGCCTTATGAAAGCTGGCTGGGTGACTGTGGATCAATCACTTTCTCTCAGTCCAATTCATCTCACAGGATTTGTTGTGGGAAGAGGGAGAAGGAGTATTAGGCAATAAGGACAGGATTGAAAATAATGTAGTAGTAGTAGTAGTAGTAGTAGTAGTAGTAGTAGTAAAAATAATAATAATGCTTTACTGAATACAGGAGAGACTAAACAAGACCAAATGAAGGATAGGAAAGAGACATGGCAAGGCAAAGTATTACAATGGTTAGTACATTAAAAAAAAATAACAACAAGAAAAGCAGATAAAAAGACCTGGGAAACCCAGGGGCTAATTCTGGCTACACAAGACCAAGCCTTAAAAACAAAGGTATACAAAGCCATAATTGAGAAGACAGCAACAGATAGCAAAGGCCATCTCTGCAAAGAATCTAAAGAAATAGAAACTACCTAGTTAGCTTCAATAAGATTGTACAGGTTTTTATTTATTTTATTTGTCAAGTGCTTACAAGATAATAGGTATAAGTAAAAACATAGTTATGAATACATGGATACATATAAGAAAAATAAAAAAAAAATAAAAAAAAATAAAAAAAAATATAAGAAACAATAGGATAGGGATGGTAGGCACATTGGTGCGCTTATGCACGCCCCCTACAGACCTCTTAGGAAAGGGGTGAGGTCAATAGTAGACAGTCTAAGGTTAAAGTTTTTGGGTTTGGGGAAGAAACCACAGAGTCAAGTAGAGTATTCCAGACATTGACCACTCTGTTGCTGAAGTCGTATTTCCTGCAATCAAGTTTGGCGCGATTAACCTTGAGTTTGTATCTATTGTTTGCTCTAGTGTTGTTATGGTTGAAGCTGAAGTATTTGCTGACAGGTAGGACATTGCAATGTATGATTTTATATACTACACCGAAGGCGGCGTAGTTCTAGCTTTTCTAGATCTAGAATTTCGAGTCTGGTGGCATAAGGTATTCTGCAACAAGTAGAGGAGTGAAGAACTCTTCTTGTGAAATACTGTATTTCTGGACTTTCAATTGTGTTAATATCAGATAATGTGGGTTCCAGACTGATGAGCTGTATTTGAGTATTGGTCTAGAAAATGTTTTGTATGCTCTTGTTAGTAGCATATTCAACAGTATATTAGTATATTAGTACTGTATATTAGTAGTATATACAACTATAAACAACAGCATGACAGAGTAGCCACAATAGTGGATTAGAAGATCTGCAAGCAAGAATTGGTGGGACCACAAATTAGAGAAAGTAATAAAAAAATGAAGAAGCTAAAGCAGGGGTGTCCAACCTTGGCAACTTTAAGACTTGTGGACTTCAACTCCCAGAATTCCTCAGCCAGCATGAGGAATGAGGCTCCTCAGCATGAGGCTGAGGAATTCTGGGAGTTGAAGTCCACAAGTCTTAAAGTTGCCAAGGTTGGACACCCCTGAGCTAAAGGGTTCTGGGGCTTTAGAATTCAAACAGGTAAGCACCTGCCATATAAATAGCAATAGCAATTAGATTTATAAACAGCTTCTGACCATAGGATGGAAGGCTGAGTCAACTGAGCTGGTGAGAACCACAAAATACAAATAGTTGTAAATAACGACTGTGGCAAAATTAAGCCAAGATGTACCAACAATAATAAACGCCTTCAGTACAATCCCAAAATACTTGGAGCAGTACTAGAACACTCTCACCATTGACAATATCAGCAGTCAATTGGAACAGCTTTTATCTTGCCATGGTATCTTTAAACCATCAAGCAACAACTTCTACCTATTGGAGTACTTGGGAAGGATTTGAGAGGTGGACTAAAATGCCAAATCCAGGCTAAACCTATAGCTATGTGATCGACCATAATAATCCTATGGCACATCTGGAAAATTACATTCAAATTTTTTTAAATAATTGTACACTGTCACCGTGTATGTATTGATCTGTTTACCACTTTAACTCCATCCTAATTTACTATTCCCATTATAGAACTACTTCATTCTAATGGAGAATAAATGACAGGTTTTTAAAAAATATGTTAAGGCAGATATAGCCTTAAAAGCCTACAACTATTTCATGTTTCATTACCAATATAACATCATTATCCCAAACTTTTTATAAGTGCAGTAAAGTCAAGTTTATATGCTTATAGATCTTTAAGGCCAGATTTCAGCCACTCTCTTCCTGTTATAACATCAATTTCTCTAGGACTGTTTAACAGCTATTTTCTTCTGATTTGACACCAAGGTTAGACATAGAATTATAACGAACTTTCACCATTTTTTTTAGGATCTGTTGAATCAACTTGTTTCAGGTTGATTCAAATGGCCAGGATATTCTATAGTTCAATAAAACAACCAGCGAAATATAAATAAAACATGTTTAAGATCTATATAACTAAACATTTTTATAGATTAATAAACTTTTATAAAATTAAACACCTGAGCAAGGTGTTTAATTTTATAAAAGTTTATTAATCTATAAAAAATAACAGAGCCTAAACTCTATTAAACCTGAATCTTGCGAATAGATCTGTAAATCTACACTAGCAAAAAGTATTCTAATATATTGAGAGTTATATTTATACTATATTTGTAAAAGCTATTCAAATAATGTGAACTGCACACCACTAATTATACACACTTACATACCCTTTCAAAATCTACAGGCAATTTACAATACAACTGAATACTTTATTTGGCCAAATGTGATTGGACACACAAGGGATTTGCCTCGGGTGCCGAAGCTCTCATGCAAACTAACAGAATAATGATAATCATGCTTCATGACTATCAATAACAGGGTGGAGTAACAAAAATAAGAACGATAAACAATAATGCTACACCCACACTATGTAAAAAAATATACATATATATTAGAAAGTACTATGAGAATGGGCGCTGGTAAATTTACCTGAGAACGCCCTTTCTATATCTATGCTGCTAGAGAACCCAGGACGGGTATGACTTCTCCTGATGACATCATCAAGCTGAGTCTGGATGCTATTCGGTGGATGGAGATAACCGTTTTTTGTTTTTTTTTGCCAATAAACGAGGACCCATGCATCTGGAGAGCGGGGGGGTGAGAGCATAAGGCGTTGTGGGGTTCTGGTGTCCCTTCCTGCTTGGAGTTTGGAAGGGGACAAGATAAGAGTGTCATCCAGAAATAGCGAATGCGGATGGGGAAGACTCTGAGGAGAGCCATCAGAGCCACGAGACTCATGATGAAGGTTCTCGGGGCCGAGGTCAAGCCAAGGGAAGGGTCCCGTATAGAAAGGGTTGACTGTGATAGCGAATTGGAGGATTTTGAAACAGGAGGGTCAATGGAAGTGAGCCGATCTCCCTTCCTGGTATCCTGGCGAATAGGTTGTAGCGAGTGCATCCTAAATCTGGGCCGGAGAATGAACCGATTGATCCTTTTCAAATCAAAAATGGGACGGACTGTTGGCCTTGATTCAATAAGATGCAGGATAGCGGCATCTACTAGTCCATGTTTGGTGCGATCTTGGGAGAGGGGGTATCCTGAAATGCTCGGGGGGGGGAGGGATTGAATTTCAGGAGAAAAAGTGCCGAATTGATAGTGTCCTTAACCCAAGCATCCTCGGCAAGGAGTTTGAGGCGTCCGCCAATGGGATGAGAAGTGAGGGACTTATCTGAGTTGTCGGGAGGATTGCTACCTGCGTCCCAAAGGGGTTTCTTGGAGCTGGAACCGGGAGTCGGTTCGATCCTGGAGTTGGGCCCGCCGGGAGGCAGGGCTTCTCTGAAGCCTGAGGGAAAAAGCTGTCAGATAGGACGTTCGAAGGGGTCCCCTCCGAAAGAGCTGGGATACTCTTCCTTCAGGTCTGGGAATGAGAGACGTAAGAAATTTATTTATTTATTTTATTTAATATATCAGTTCTCCATTAATAAGGTCCCAGGGCTGGATCGAAGGGATTGCCCCCAGAGATGGGAGCAGAGGCCCATTTAACTTGTTTACTTTTGAATTATTATTTTTATATATATACGTCTGCTTGCCAACGTTGAAGCCAAGATCAATGCCGGCTGTGACCTGGGATGAAATAGCCCCGGTGGAAACTTAACGGTATGGAGTGCGATGGCTGAGAATGCTGCCATAAGCTGCTTTGATGGAGCCTTGTAATGGAGGACCGTGTAAAGAAGGAAGCAGTGGAGGCTGCCCAAGTGGGCCAAGTATTAATTTGATGCGTCCTCTGGCTTTAAGGCTTCCAGAGCATCACTTGGGATAGGGGAGGTCCGGACCCCCCTATGGACCCGGCCTAGTTGGGAGTCTCTAACAGGGTGGAAACTCTGCATCGAGATTAAAAATTCTCCTATTCCGATTGGAGGGGGTGGGAGGCGTCCCTACAGAAGCCAATTGTTTTGCTACCAGGTTAGAAGAATGGGTGGAGTAGGAATCACTTCAGCCTCCACAACCGGTAGTCTGAAAGGACTTCTCTGGATTACCAGAGGTGGCTGGGGAAGTAAGAGGGTTGTGACCCCAGACCAGAATATCTTTGCCTTAAACAAAAAAGGGCTTGAGCAGGTGGGGTTTGAAACCCACGAATGTGTGCTGGGAGGGGGGAATACCCACATCCTCCGATATTCCTAATTCCATTGGGTCCACCTCTGAAGGGGTTCAGAGTAGTGTAGGACCCCAGATTAACCTTTTCCACTTGCCTGACCCAGGCCTGC
The DNA here is from genome assembly GCF_049901715.1 of Pseudonaja textilis. Classification (NCBI taxonomy): domain Eukaryota; kingdom Metazoa; phylum Chordata; class Lepidosauria; order Squamata; family Elapidae; genus Pseudonaja; species Pseudonaja textilis. The sequence continues at coordinate 123,736,911 of NC_141990.1, read as the reverse complement.
TTCCTCTTCCTCCGCCTTCTCCCCTTGGGGGGGGGGGTATCTGACCCCAGAGAGGTTTCGGTCTGGGGAAGGCTCTGCCAGAAACGGCTATGATATTAGGAACCATTGATGGTAGATCTGGTCTGGACATCTGCTGGAGACCTTCTGAGGTACCTGGGCAGGTAGCCAGCTGCATCCATTCTCCGATCCTGTCTGGAACCGGGTCTGCAGGTGGGTCAACATGCTGTGGGCCAGTGGCTGACGGATTAAAGATAGCCCCGGATGACCGGGTGGCTGGTGACAGGATGGACGGCTCCGGGTGAGGAGAAAACCTGGCCTGGAGAAAAAGGAAGTACTGGGATTATGGAGCTTGAGCCCCTTGAATGTTCATCAAATTCCTTCTCAATAAAGGGGAAGGGGCCTTGGAGGTCATCTAGTCCAACCCCCTGCTGCAGCAGGGGAGCTCATTATTCTCAATATTAGTCTCTACCTCTAGGCCACCGCTGGACGCGGTGCTTTAACGCCTCTCTCTGAGAGACTTAGGTGATCCCTTGGCCTGCCTGCGCAAATGGTGTGCCTTTGATTTGGCCTTCAAGGAAGGTCCACTGGGGTTGTCCTCTGCCATAATAAAGAGCGAAAGTCATGTATGATAGTAACCAAAGAGGCGGTTGGCTCGCCTAGGAGTTCGACCTACAACAAGGCCGGATGTCTCACAGCTGGTCCACGCCCCCCTTTTGGAAAAATTTTTGTCATTATTATTATTATTATTATTTAAAAACAATAAAAAAGGAAATGAAAATATGTACAATTAAGGACTAGAGTACCGAAGTACTGTAGTATTTAATTCCAGACGGACAGAAAAAAACACGCTAAGTGCGTTAGAGAAAAGCAGTCAAATTAGCCAAATGAACGCTGAGGCCAAAGAAATATAAAAGAAAAGTGTGGGCCTCGTGCAGTTGCCTCCCAGCCAAAATGGGAGGCACTGGTACTGCCTCTACTTCGCCTCTGAGCCGGCTGCGGGATAGCCAACAAGTTACAAAGACAGGCAATAGGGCTAGGAGCCACAATGCCTAATTGATCAAAGGGGCACTAAGCAGGCCTCCGGTCCTGCTTTGGGCCTTAGAACAGTCACCGCAGCGAATTGGTTAAATAAAATGGCGGCCGCCATGAGGCAATGCTCATAATGGCATCCGATGGCCGGCGCGAAGGCTCAGGGACGGAAGTTTGCCTCCTCAAGAAAAAAAGCAGCTTGAAATGTAGCGAAACGAGGGGCAAAGAGGAGAAATCGTTCTCCTTTAACATAAGGCGTTCGTGGGGGGAAGGAGCGACAGCGTTATAGGGAAGCTGCTGCTGAGAGCAGCACAGCTTCAAGGCAACGGCAGGGAGAAAGAGGATGGGGGGGCACGATTTCTTCCCCCGTTTCTATCCTCCGAGGGGCGAGAAAAGCGCTCCTCTTACAGTGAATAATAACCCAGTTGCGCAGGGGCCAAGGACCAAAGGAAAAATCCAAACCTGAACACAATTTGCTGGATTCCTGAATCGGCCAAGGTGGTCTGCTAAAAGCTGCCTGTCTCTTGCGAGGCTGAGCTAAAAACTGGGGAACGCTCCGAGGGAGTCACATGGACAGGGAGGAGCGTTTCCTAGATCAAAGCTCAGCCTGTGAGTGCAGAGACTGGAGCACCTCCCAATCTGGATGCTCGGAGCAGCTCGATGGAGAAGGAACTATTCTGCATGGTTGACTAGGCTCCTGCTCAGCCAATTGGCCTGGGAGTTGTCAACTCCCAAGATGTGGTCTGCTGTGATAGACAGCAGATGTCCCTCTGCCCACCTCCCCAAACTTTCGGCTTCCCTCATGAGAGCCCTGGACCTTGTGCCCCCCTGCCGGTTGACGTGCGCCTTTGCAGCCATGTTGTCTGTCAACACTAGCACATGGGACCCCACTATCCTGTCCCTGAAATGTTTCAGGGCTAGATAAATGGCTGAGTTCTAACCAGATTATGGGCCCAGTTCTGTCTAACCGGGACCAGATCCCTTGAGCTATGAGAACCTCCATGTGGGCTCCCCAACCCAGGAGACTTGCATCGGTGGTGATGATCAGTCCGTCCAGTTCCTTGAACGGGAGACCCTTCAAAAGGGTTGGGGAAAGCCACCACTTGAAGGAGCGGTGGACCTCTGGAGAGAGCAGGACCTTGGCAGATGTGTGGCTGGTTCCTGCTCATTGAAAGTGGAGCAGGAACCACTGTAGAGCCCGTGAATGTAGCTGTGCCCATGGAACGATGCTTATGCATGAGATCATTTTGCCCAAAAGTTTGGACAACAGCGACAGGGAGACAGTGTGTTGACGTTGGACCTGTCGAATGATCTCAATAAGGCTCTGTCTTCAGGCTGGAGACAGAAAAACTTGGCAGAGAGTTGTGTCGATGATGGCTCCCAGATGGAGCAATCTGGTTGTTTGGAAGAGATGGCTTTTCTTGGAGTTGATGAAAAAACCATAGTACAGGAGGTAATGGAAAGTGGTTTGAAGATCTAGATGGGCAGAGTGGGTGGAGGATGACAGGATCAAAATGTCATCCAAGTAGCATTGGATCCTCACTGGAACAGACCAGAGTGAAGCCACCAATGCCGCCAGTAACTTTGTGAAGACTCTTGGGGCAGATGAGAGCCCAAAAGTGCCCGATCCTGAAAGTGGGAATTCTGGTAACAGAAACGGAGAAACTGTTGATGATGAGGCCAGATGGGAATGTGGAGGTATGTCTCCATGAGATCAGTGGAAGAGAGGAGATCGACCTCCAAAACGCTGTCCAGAATAGAACGTAGAGTCTGCATTTTGAAGCGCCTATATGGGATAAACTCATTCAGAAATTTTAGATCGAGAATGGCTCACCCCCCCCCAAGGCCTTAGGGACCACGAAAAGCCAAGAATAAAGCCCATGCCCACGTTGTAATTCGAGGACTGGTTGAATGGCCCTTATATTGACCAGGAGACTAATGGCCGATTCCATAAGTGCCCTCCATGAAGTGTCCCGGGAAACGGGGGCAGAGCAGAAATTTTTCTGGGGGTGGTGATAGAAATTCTGATTGTAACCCTGACCTTACTGTATTGAGTACCCACGCGTCTGTCCTTGACTCCTCCCACCTACAAGCAAAGGAGGCCAAACAACCTCCAATGGGAGGAGAGAACGAGAGATTTAGAGTGACGGAAGGAGCGACCCCTTCCCACACGAAAGGGCCGTTTACCTGCAGCTTGTTGTCTGCCGGTAGCCTCATGGAGTTGATCTTGACACTGAGAATATGCTCTCTGAAATCTGGAGAAGCGAAAAGCGTTTTCAGGCTTGAATGCGGGAGGCCAGTATGAGATAGGGCGGAAATCTGCCCTCTTTCCTGTTGATGAAAGGACTTTCCTTTTGTCTTCTGTTTCAACAACAAATGGTCAAGGGCATCTCCAAAGAGCTTCTCACTGGTACATGGGGCAGATGTTAGTTTCCACTTCCGTCGAGGCTCCGCTTGCCAATTTCATAGCCATTGCAGTCTCCTAGCTGCCACTGATGATGCCATGGCCCTGGAAGAGAACTTGATGGCGCCGAGGGTGGCGTCCACCGAGAACTCTGCTGTTGCTATGATCTTATTGAGGTCTTGATGCGACCTACAGTCTGATGGAGGTATGCAGCCTTGAAGTTGGCGTAAAGTCAGTAGATGGAAGACCTTGTAAAAATGATGCAGCAGTCAAGGCCTGGATGGCCCAAGCCAAGGCTTGATAGTTATGCTTCAGTGTTTGTTCAGAGCATTTGTCTTCTGCCTTTAGTACGTCCTCAGGCTCAGTTGGAGTGCTTGAGAAGAAGGAGGCCACAACTGGGGCATCTACTGGGGGAAGTGCCAGAGCCATAGCTAAGGAAGGACCCACGTTGTAGAATCGCCTATCTTGGGACGATGGGCGAGGGCTTGCAGTGGGGAAGGCAAATTGTTCCTTGACTAAGTCAAGAAAGATGATGGGGGAAGGAAGGACCTCTGAATGAACAATGGGTTTGGAAAAGAGGGAATCCCCATGTCCCGATTATACCACTTGAGGCTCAGGCAATTTCCTCCACCGACAACTAGGCTGTGACCAGTGCCTTGTGTAGGAGAGGTTTGAATAAAGCGGATTTGAATACAGAAGCTGAAAAAGGCTGATCAGGCCTCAGATCTTCCTCCGAGAGGTTGGGGTCCCATATTTCTCCCTCTTCCAGATCAAAATCAGGGGAGGGGCTGCACTCAGATGATTCCTCATACTCTCCCTGAGTGAGGTCCACTCGTTCCGCATAGGTAAGATGGGCCCTTTGTTCTAAATGGCGAGGTAGTCACCTTTGGGAATCTGAGCTAGAGGAAAAGCTGGGAAGGAAGGCTGAGGTCTGTCTGAAGGCCTGAAGATGTGTTGAAGTCCTTCTGCCAGACACTGTCTGATGGCTAAGTAGATTACTTCGTTTATGTCAGAAGATCTGCCACTCCATGGAGGATCTGGGGGCCAAAGACCTGCTGCTGTTGGTGTAAAAGTGGCCTCTGGTCTTGATCAAGAGCTGCTTTGGGCCATGGATGGGATAGATGAAGAAGAAAGATCCCAAGGAGTCTAGGCGAAGTTGGGACCTGGTCTGCTCAAATCTTGAGGTCCTGGTTGGATTTCAGGTTGCTCTGGGGACCAGGATTGGAGGTGGCTAAGAGGAGCTGAGGTATCTTCCTTCTCCCTAGATGTAGCTGGCTGAATAACTAGAGGATTGGCTGGTTGGGAAGCCTGTTGTAGTTGACCCCTCATTTGTTCAATAGTTTTGTTGAACTGCCTTTCTAAGGCTGCATATCTTTGTTTCTCTGCCTTTAATTTGGCCTGGGATGTTTTCTTAGGGCCCAAAGCTTTGGCCCTAATCTTGGCCGCCACCTCCCTTTGAACAGACTGGGAGCGTTGTCTCCTTCTCTTTCTTTTGCCAGCTTGGGGGCCTTGAGAGATCAGGCCTGAAGGCTCTGTGTGGACCTTGTCTTGATCCATTCTATGAATAAACAGACACAAAGGTGCTGGAAGCGATCCTCACTATGTGTTGCCTATAAAGTAGCCTGAATAGGAGCTTATGAAATGGCCGCTTGCCACTTGCTTTAGAAGAAGCTTTCAGAATGGCTGCTTACCACGTGGGATTGAAGAAAAAGCCTCCGAAATGGCCGCTCGCAAGAGCTACAGGCTATGCAAGTATTAAATTGCTCCTTAGGCTGTAAACAGCCCCGAACGGCAAAAGTGGTATTAAAGGGAAAATCGCAATTTTAACAATCAGCTGAGAGGCAGTTATAGCTGATGCGATCTTTACGATCGTGGCGGCCAAAATCGATGAGGGAAGACTGTGGTGGAGGATCAAGGGTTACTCCCTACTTAAAGTCTCCCTTGGATGAAGAAACGTCGAATCCTCGGCGATGCAGGAGAGTGGAGCCCTACTCTCCTGAAGGCACAGCTGCACCGGTTCCCCGGGAGCTATGTCAATGATGAAGATAGCTTTTGCTTTTGCTGCTAACTAAACTGCTTTCAGAGACACCAGCTTATGGTCATCGAAAGAAGCTGAGTCAAAGCTGGGGGGCTTCTCCCACAGGCTGCTACTTTTATACTAGACGGACTCAGCTTGATGATATCATTAGGAGGAGTTAGATGTTCAGCAGTGATGGCATGAGAGAGAAAAAAAGTCTCATAGAGTACAGCTACTTACAACCACAACTGAGCCCAAAATTTTCACTAATCAAGACAGCTGTTATGTGAATTCGGCTTCATTTTATGATCTTTCTTGCCACAGTTAAGTGAATCACTGCAGGTGTTAATAAAATGGTTGTTAAGTGAATCTGGCTTCTCCACTGACTTTACTTGTCAGAGGGTAGCAAAAGTAACCACATGACCCCGGGACGTGGCAACCGTCATAAATACAGGCCAGTTGCTAAGTGGTCAAATTTTGATCACATGACCATGGTGATGCTGCAACGGTTGTAAGAGTGAAAAAAGGTCATAAATCACTTTTGTTCAGAGCCTTTGTAAGTTTGAACAGTCATTAAACAAATGGTTATAAGTTGAGAACTACTTGTATAATAAAGTAGATCCAAGGTGAGTTTTAGTGCTCCCTACTCATCTGACTTATCCTCCTCCTCTTCCTCCATTATTTCTTGCAGATCTTCTCTATATGAAGTAAAATTAATGCAACTGGCACTGGTAACCAGTCTCAACCAGAAAATAAACGACAAAGGCATTACTAGCCTTGTGGCATAGATTTAAGAGGAACTGCCAGTTGACAAGACTGTCCAAATATAGTTCAGAACAGTCACACAGAGGCCCAAGCATTTATATTACCAAATAAAGGTCTAAAGAGGAAATGCTTTGGGGAAAGCTTAAGAAAATGAACATGCTAATGTTAAGTCAGGCAGATGTTTTGATATAACCATCTCAAATGATTTGTTTGTGTTTCCAATAAACCCCCAAGAAGAAATGTAAGCTTACATAAGGTTTTTATTACTGATTTGGTGAAACTCAACAGAATGAGCCATGAATATTGTTATTACTAGGTGCCGCATAGTGAGGAAGAGATTGCTAATACTTCAGAAGGCAGGCACGACATGCAAAAAGAACCTTGAATGTTGGGCCTTATTTAATAAAATTTTGCTTTATTGGTGAGAAACGTAAGATTCTGCACTTGCTTAGGAAAAAACAGATACCCAGGTGTAAGACGGTCAACGCTAGACTTTTATTAAATGATATGCAAGTCTCTAGCCTTTATAAAATGATAAGCGGCTATAACCTTTTCTAATTTAAGCCACAAAAAAGTGATAAAATGGGGCAAGACTTACTTAACAACGACCTCACTTATCTATAGAAATTTTGGGCTCAACTGGTTGTGAGTCAAGGACTACTTGTACTTTAATTCCTGTAAAAAAAAAAAGTCATTCTTGAGGAACTATTATCTGCTTACATGATTTCTGACTTTCTTCTTATGATTTCTTGGCTGAGCCATAAACTGTCTCTCACCACTAGCTGACATTCTAAGCCAAAACCAAACAATGGCTGTGTGAAATGGTGATTCATTTGATTCATTCATAATCCTCCTCGCGGTTGTGTCCTTGCAGAAGCTAGAAGCGATTTCTGGAAGAGTACAAAACACTCCTTCTCCAATGCTTTTAGATTACAACTACATCTACCCAAGAACATCAATACATAAATCTTCTGTGAGTATTTTCAGTACCTCAAGCGGCTTCATAGGTGTCAATCCACTAGGTAAAGTGAAGTAGCCTGTTTTTTTTTTTTAATACAACACAAGGCAGCAAACCAGTGGAAATTTCAAGGTCAGCAGAGGCAGGGCAGCAATCTTTATACACCCGAAATCTCTCTATTGGGCATCACCTGAGGTATTACTATAAATATACTAAAAGAGCAGCATGAGTTTTCTGAGGATAATACTTTGCCCTGAAAACAGATCAGCACTAAAGCTATCCATTAAGTGGCCCTTTTCTCAAGGTCAGCAAACAGTGTGGTGGTTCATAATCATCAATCTCCCAGGCAGTTCTTGGAGGACAGGTCAAAGTCCATCTTTCTGTGGATCTGCCTTCAAGAGTCTGAGGTGGGTGGAGAGTCAGAAAATTGAACCTGCTATCTATCCCAAGGGATAGATTTTTCAACTTTGCCAGACTTTAAATTGCATTAAAAAAAACAAAAAGCAGAAGGTAGCGAAGAGTGAAATTATCAGGGGGGCAATCTGTTAGAAAACACAATCTTTTCTTAATGCCTTGGAAAAACAAGATGCATATTCGAAGAGAAGCATAGCAGGAATTATCCTCAAGTACACCTCGTTAGCAGAAGCCACCACTTTTGATGAAAGCGGTTGTGTCATTCTGTTAGTTGAAATAAAGCAGTGGTCTACCAATCAGAATGGTCTTTTGTGAATATTTAATGGGAAAGGAAGCTACATTCCCACTTCAAATCCCATTTGTGATAGTGAGGATGGCTCCTGGGTGGTACGAATGAAGAACACCAAATATGTATGCTGAGTAGGTGAAGGTCATCTCACTTTACACACCTAAATTAGCCAACAACAATACAGAAAGATGATGAAGGTAGATGATTACTTTAATGACAACTTTAAAGACATCACTTTGTAGTGTGCAAAAGGCTATGGTAAACCACTTCCGTTACTTCACAAGGAAAAGCATATGGATAGATAAGATAAAATGACCGCTGATCATGAATGCTGGATAATGGTCAGATCAACACACTACTGAGGAAGAAGAGGGAACATAACATTTGCAAAATACAGTGCAATATTACCACTTCAAGTCTGGCTAGACTGCTATTATGAAAGTGCCCATCCATTTCATTTGGAGATCATGGTAACAAAACACAAAACAATTGAGACAACTGCTGAACTTCAGCAATGCATGTTTGTATTTGACTGCACAAAGTAGTGCTCAACTTAAAACCAAAATGAAACAACAAATGGACAAAATATGCAAACTTTCATCAAAGCCACAGTGAAGCAGACCATTCTACTGGGTGGAGAACTGGTAAGCTTCATACCCCACCTTGCAAGAAGGCAGAGGAGAAATATAAGGCTGCTGATTGTTCCTACAAAATCTGGTGTGTGTTTCTGCGTGATTGATTGAAACTTTTGAGTAGAGCTGGTTAAATTCTAACTCTATGCTTGTCAAACCTGGATAAAAGTGCTTTTTCTTTGGGTAGCGACCCAACTACAACAAGGACATTTAAATTGATTGAAAAGTATTTTACCTACATTGGGTAAAAAGGACTTTTTGATAGCCAGTTTGGGGCAAAGAAAAAAAAATTGTGAAGTGCTGTTCTAATCAGAATGCTCTGAACAAATACCAGTATGACAGCTCAGTAGAGGGTTAAACATACCATTTGGCACACTTCAAAGTGTGAGCAATTTAGATAACTATCAATGAAGGAAGTGATTTTTAGAATCTATGGGTCTTGTGAGACAACACTCCCATAATAGATCCCATGGAAGATTTGCCTCTTCACAAAAATGCCTGCCAGAAAAGCATGGCCAATCTTGAGGCCCCATCTATCAAAAACTGGATTTAATTATCTACCACGCCAGTAAATCTGCTTTCTACTGGTCTGTTCGACCATTATCTGAGTTCCACAGTTAAAATGCTGTTAGAGGCTGTTTCCCTTTGCAATCTGCCAGTTTCCTATTTTTTAAAATATAGTTTAATTAAAATAATTTTTAACAAGCACAGAGGACAGCGCCATGTAGTGCAAGCTACTGTGGTACATTACAGCTCCTACCCTTATACAGATGCATGCAATATTGGACGGATTAAATTTAGACTGGATAAATTCCTGCAAGTTTTCCCATTTTTTCCTGACTTGTTCCTTTCTACCTCTGTGCATTCCTCCTCCCCTCTGGCCTCCAACGGTTCTTGGGAGTTGAGCAATTTAAGGAAGCTATGTAAAATCTGAAAAATTATTTACAGGCTTCGAGCTGACAAGGCACAACATGCCTCTATCGTACAGTACAGGCTTTTGCATAAACGGAACAGTCTGAACAAATCCCACTTGTACACATTTTCAGTGATGCAATACTGCCAAGTCACTCTATTAGGCACTCAACAATATCTCTTGGATAAAAACTGTACTACACAGAAAAGGCCAATGTACGCTGCAGCTTAGAAAGCCTGACAATGAGGTCTTTCTTGTCTAGACCAACACCGATGAAAAATGAATTCATGGTTTTTTTTAAAAAAAAACAAAACATGAGTCCAATTTGATATATGGGGAGGGGGGAGAAAAAGCAGTTAATTGACACAGGTCGTAACTGAGCAACACAATGCTTATTACAGAGGTACATCGGTGCACTGTTCTTATTTATGTACTTTGTTGCTTCTTTATACGTGACATTTAAAGGCTTACACAGATTCGCAGAAAATCCCAGGAATTTCATAACCTTACTACAGAGGAATGCTACATTCCAGCATTAGACAAAATAAATCATTAATTCCATCGAAACATGATTGCAGACAGGACTAGCTACAGGGGAAGAATATAGGTCAGCTTATACTCCAGCTAAATTACTAATTACTAAATTTAATACAAGTCATTCTCACTTAGGGTGGCACGGTGGCCAGCAATTGGGCTTGTTGGATGGAAAGCTGGCAGCCCAAGTTCAGGACGCAAGCGCCATGCGATGGGATGAGCTCCCGACCTTGCCCCAGCTCCTGCCAACCTAGCAGTTCAAAAACATGCAAATGAGGGTAGATAAATAGGTACCATTTTGCTGGGAAAGTAACAGCACACCATGACATCATGCTGATGGATATAAGCACCGCTCCCCATAGCGGTCAACGACTACTTCAATAAACCTGCAGGGACTCTTTTACCTTTTAGTTTTATTCTCATGTAACAAAGGTAATTAGGACCAGAATCTCCATCGCTAAGCAATGCAGTCAGAAAATGTTGTATCAGGTAACCGTGTTGCTTAGCAATGGGAATCCTGGCAGTCTCTGTTGCCGTTGTTAAGTGAGGATCACAAGTCATCAAGTAAGGATCTCCTCACAACTTCCTGCCAGCTTCCAAAAAGCAAAGTGGGGAAGCAATCAGAAAGTTGCAAATCTCAGGTAGCTCACAAGCAGGTCAGTTGACAGAAAGGGGCTACTGCTAGGAGGGGGAGATGCGTGGGTGGGTGGTGAAGCACAGTGTGGATGTGGCCATGTGTAGCAGCTGCCGAGTCAGGAAGGGTGTGCAGGTAGCCAACACAGCATGTGCACTGCTGGCCAGGAATGGCTGCTACTGGGCAGGGTGGAGACTTACCAGAGTGACTTGTGACCTTTCCTGCTGGCTTCCCCATTGACTTTGTGAGAAGCCAGCAGAGATCACAAATGGCGATCAGTTGAACACAGGATGCTGCAACCCTTCAAAGTGCAACCCAGATTGCAATCACCAGGCCACGCAGCTTATGGGACAGCCAGAACTTCAAGGTTTGCCATGTGAACTATTTGAGATAGTATCGTTTTGATGAAAAAGTACTAGGAGGCATGAGAAATGAAGCATCATCCAGGGCTCTGGACTACATTTAAATGGAGGGCTCTCTTGTTTAGAGTTCCTCTGCAGTCTACTATTGATTTAATGAAGATCTCAGAGATGAAGTAGTGGAAGAAATATCTACAGTTGGTGTCCCCAACACTTGTGCTGTGGCCTGTTTGGAACCAGGCCATGGAAGTGGTGGGTACGCATGCGCATAGCTCCATTTGCACAAGCAGCAGAAGCATGTGCCTGCCACTTGCGCAAATGGAGCTGCACACACTCGTCCACTGTTCACGCGGAGCAATCCCCTCCCCAGTCCACAAAGCTTTCTAAGGTTGCAGAACGATGACCTAGAGCACCATTGGGAAAAGACCTATCCTAAATCTGATGGGAACTTGGTCAAGCTCACGTTTAAGCCTATACAGCAGTAATTTGAAGAAAAGATTTCACTCCCCTAACTGCATCAATCCATTACCACCTAGTATCCCTTTTAAGGCAACTTGTTTCTTGTCAAAGGATGATCATTAGGACCACCTGGAACGAACAATTCTTGTAGCATTTGACAGACACAGTAGGTCTCATTCAAGAGATTCCATCTGGACCGTGTCAATAAGGGTGACAAGGATCTTGTCTTGTGGTGTGATCTGGGATCATTTGAATGTGAGTCCAAAGGAACTGAATAGGGTCCTCTGCACTTCTAGTCTGACTACTTCTCAGTTAGATCTCTGTCCTTCATGTCCGGTTAAGGTCTCCCATGGTTGCAGGAGTTGGATCATAAGACAGTTCTGCAGGAAACTATATATGCCTGTTGCTCAAGAGGTCTTGGACAACTTCAGGCCTGTCTCTAACTTTACTTCTCTAAGAAACATTGTGGAGGAAGTGGTAGGCCTATAATTGCAAAGAACCATAAGGAAGGCAATTATTTCAATTTTTGGCTCTCAGACTTCAGCCAGAATACAGAATGAAAGTGTTGGTTCCATTTGTGGATTATGTTTAGGGGCTGGACCCTCCTAGTCCTTGATTTCTTATCAGCTTTAAACCATCAGCCAGTGTAACCTTCTGAACTATCCCTGATTTCAACTGGTGATGGATTTATCTGGAGACTCTACTCTTTGGAATGCCTCTCTCCTTTCTTTTTGAACATCTGATTAAAGTCACCCATTGACAAACCATTCAGAATCATCCATATGTTGATGATACTCTAATATATATCTGATCCCTGGACTAAAGATGATGGAACAGAGGCTGTCAGAGACTAAATGGGGAGGAACAGACCAAATTCATCCTTTCAAAAAGGGCTGGCACTAGGTTTGTGGGCCCAATTATTCCAAGAAAATTGTATCACTAATTCTGGATGAGTTGTATTCCCGGCTCAGATCAGACGGCCTCTAATTTGGACCTAAATTCAAATCCATAAATCCATAGCTCCTGCTTGTAAACGACTAGGGGGGATTTTGCATACATCTTTATACTACTTGTGACTGGGAAATTGTGCTCATGTCCTAATCTACCTTGCTTGTACTGGAGCGTGTTCTACATAAGGCCACGAGTATTTGAAAACTATAGGTGGTACAAAATATGGTTGCACAAACCATGACTGGCACTATCATATGCCATTAGCCCTTAGAAATAGACCAGCCTAGGTAAGAAATGCCATGCTGGTCAGTACTATTTTTATTATAACAGCGATAGTAACAGAATCTTGCAGGACTAATGAGCTTAACGCTTCTTCCCTTTTATCTTCTTGTGAACTTGGGAAGGGCTTCTCTGAGATATTTTCTCTTTTTTTTTTCCCAATGTGCATATGCACAACAATCCATTAACAGTGTGGCATCAATATATCACACATTTGAGTATAGGCAAAATTAATAATATAAATCATATCTCTCAATGCATATATTTCACATTAATTCATAATCCTTCAATGCTTATTTTCAACCTTTCAAAACTCTCTCCAAATGCCTACCACCAATATCAGTTAAACATACCCAGTAATTCCATTATTCAATTTTCTCCCTGCTTTAACTTTATTTTTAAAATAAAAAATTCTCATTTGCCATGCAGTGTGTTTCTCACTCTTTGAACAATGTACTTTCTTTTCATCCTTGTTTGTTTCCTATTCCTCTGTTTTCTGGTCCTTTCTCTTAATTCCCTTTTTCCCATTCTTATTCCCCTCCATTTCTCATTCCAGTTATTAAACTTTTCTCTCTCCCTCTTTTGCTCTTCCTTTTTCTGCTTTTCCCCTCTCCCTTTATCCATTTTCCAAACCACTCTCCCTTTTATCATCCTATCAGACCACAAATTTTTAATTCTAATTCCTTTTCCCCCGTTTAAATAATTGTTGTTCGTTTTGTCCTTCAATGTTGGCTTCTTCTTTATAGAACTCCTCCCCCTCTGGTTTAATTTGTTCTTGTGTATGCTGAGTTACCATTTCTAATTGCTGTAGTACATAATTGCACATTTCAAGTTTAATTTTTATCATGCCCCTTATATCTTGCAAATCAAATCTTGACTCTTGTAAGTCCAATCTTTTATCAACAAATAGTTTCTCCATTATATCTTCTCCTTTTTTCTTTCCTCTTCCTTAATAGTTAAAATCCTCTTCTTTAATAGATATATTCAATCCCAGAGTCCGGTATATTATTTCAGCCAATATCTTTTGAATTTATTTTCAACAATCCATACTCGAGTCTTTTTTCGGGTGGTTCTATAATAATGTTTATTTTATTTTATTTTAAGTTCCAAAATCCAAACTCTTGAGAAGACCAGACACTTTTTAAAACTTACTGAAGTTTTCCTGTACCATCAGGTGGCACTCAAGTCTTTTTATTTTAACTTTCTTTATTGAATATAATACTTTAAGTTCACTAATTTCAATCATTAGCTGTTCTTTTCAACACACTTAATTTCAGCATTTAATTATGCCCTGTAAGTGTCCATAATTCAATAGTTAAGTTAAGGACCTCCACACTCGGCAACTTTTAAGATTTGTGGACTTCAACTCCCAGAATTCCTCAGTCAGCATTACTGGCTGAGGAATTCTGGAAGTTAAACTCCACGAGTCTTAAAGTTGCCAAATTTGGAGAGCCCCTGCTCTAAGCAAGTCCTGTCTTTTCAGGTCGCTACCAAGAAACTAGAGGATAGGAATGACCTTGTAAACATTGTTTACTTAAAGGGAAGAGCAACCTGCTTCCTTTTCATCAGAGGTCTTCAAACTTGGCAACTTTAAGACTTGTGGACGTCAACTCCCAGTTGAAGTCCACAAGTCTTAAAGTTGCCAAGTTTGGGGACCCCTACTGTTCATGTTTAGACTTCCACCAATGGAGGTATAAGCTTGGCTTCTGATTTTCCTCGAAAGAGCAAGCTTTCTCTCTGAAGTGCTCGATGATCGTCCAGGGTTATCCCTGGAATTGTGGTGAGGTGTATCTTTCCATAGATGTGGCATGAATTATGAAAGAGATGAACGAGAACTTGGACACCTCCTGAACCAGTTGGATCCAGTGAGTCCTTGGTTTCCTCCGGTCTTGAAACCTGCAACATGTTGTCCAGGAGAAAAGCCTTTAAAGAGCTGAGAAGCCAATGTGACCACTATGCTATTAACCAGTGCAAGATGCAGAGATCAAATGAATACTGAATCAAAAGACTTGCATTCACAATTGCTTATTGGGTAATTTGGGTTCATGTTGACTATTAAACTCCTCAATCAGTTTTTTCCCAAACAGTGAGGCACACACCCTGTGTGGGCAGAGTCCAGGGGAGGCGGGAAGAACATTCTTACAATAAATCCACCTTTCCCGAATTGTCATGGTATTGTTTTCATTGTTCACCAGTGTTCATTTGGATACAGGCAGTCCTTGATTTACAACCACAATTGAGTCCAAAATTTATATTATTAAGCAAGACAGTTGTTAAGTGAGCTTAGCCCATTTTATGGCCTTTCTTGCCAGTTACTAAGTGAATCACTGCAGTTGTTCAGTTAGTAACCCAGTTGTTAAGTGAATCTGACTGCCCTATTGACTTGGCATGTCATAAGGTTGCAAAAAGTGATCACACGACCCTGGGACACTGCAACAATTGTAAATACGAGCCAGCTGCCAAGTGGCCAATTTTTGATCACGTGACCAAGGGGGCTGCTGTAATGGTCATAAGTCACTTTTTAAGTGCCGTTCTAACTATGAATGGTCACTAAATGGAATGGTTGTAAGTCGAGGACTGCCTGTATTTGGATTTTCTTTTTGTACATTGTCATTACATAAAAGGAGGCATGATGGCAGAAAGTTTAGGAACCTGTATCCTAAATGGTCCTGGGGAGAGCTGCATGTTCCTGGAAAAAGACACAGCAGCTTTAATGAGCTTTTCATGAGATGGATGCTGATGTTTGTGACCCCATGTACTCTGAAGCACCTTTTTGCAACTGAATCTGAAGTGCTGCATACCCTAAGAACCGGTGTAGGAACAACTCAATTCTCTGCAATGAATTTATGAACAGAAACACTGTTAACATGCTCTAATTTTCAGAACAGCAGTTGCATTTCTGAATCGCTGCAAAACAAGGAGTCCTGGGAAGACCTGCTGTTTAGCCAATTTATCGCAGCTACCATGAAGACAGTGCACAGTGTCTTTTTAAAAGGAGTAGATGTATCAAAAACAATACTCATATCACAGAGGCATAATTAAGAAGTACACACTTGCCATTTATTGTTAAGGAGAAAATGTGAAGGCAATAAAATTGTGAGAATCAGCTTCGTTAGCTAGCTGGTGGTTCTCCTGCAGCATAAGACAACCTTAATGTGTAATCATGGGAAAGCTGCATCTACCAGTTCCTGCAGCTTTAAAACAAGTGGGAAATTGGACACAATAGCATCAAAACAGAAAACAAGCTCCCACTGGTAATCCAGGCTGTCACATGGAGGTGGAATTCCAGCTAAACTGTTTAGAGCAAGAAAATATATTATCTGAATACTTGGTTACCAGACAATATTTTAAAAAATATTTAACTGTGATTTGGATATCAACAAAGCAGGTACTGAGTGACATTTTACATATTCAGCCAATATTTCCAGTTTCTTCTGGTATCAAAAGTTTTTAGTTTAAAATCCCTGAGATCAGGAAAAGCCATCGAGGGAGGATAAGATGGGAGGTATCTTATCCTGCTGGACCCAACAGCAAGCTATCTTTAGCTGCTTCATGCTGCTGGACCCAACATTAAACTATCTTTAGTTTACTCATAACCTAGATAAACCTGCTAGTTCAGCAATAAACCATAGTTTTGTAACGCAACATACCAATACCAAACCAATGACATTACAGCTTAGATTCAAAGTTAAGAATTTAGTATGGCTGGCAAAGATTTCTCAAATGTTGACAGAATGTATGACTTGGCTCACATTGCACAACATGACATGGTTTGGTTTGGTTTGGTTTAACAAGGATACGCCACAATTCAACATATAATAAACATTAAAAGCCGCCCAGAGTCGCTCTGGATAGAGAGATGGGTGGCTTATAAATTAAATAACACTTAGCCAGCCATACATTGCACAAGCCCCGAAACCATGGATTAAAAATCCCCATGGCTGAATTCATACAGAGTACAACATACCAAAGCAAAAAAAAGAGGAAGATATGCTTTAGCATGATGATATGTAAACCTTTTGTGTAAAGAAAGAGATATCACCCCAAGCCTTACACTTAATAATCTTCTCCTTCTAAAAATATCAGCCTGAGAGCTCATCATTATTTCAACAATATTCCCCATAGAAATTTGTTTCGCATGTATTGCTTGCATTTTTATGCATCAAACATTACTTCCCCAGAATTTCAAGGCTCTGCAATGTTGATTCTATGGAACAAATCCAATAATTCCTTAAGAAAAATATACTTTACTCTTGGTTCAAACGATGGGACAAACGATGATGTCACCTACTCAGACAATGCCTTTTCTATTTGAATTGTACAAGTAGTTCTCTATTTACAACATTCTTTTTGTTAAGTGTTCAAAGTTACTAAGATACTGGAAAAAAAATTAGCTATGACAATTTTTCACATGACTGTGGCTGCATTCCCATGGTCACATGATCAAAATTCGAATGCTTGGCAACTGGCATGTATTTATGACAGCTGCAGTTCCCCAGGGTCATGTGATCACGTTTTGCGACCTTCTAACAAGCAAAGTCAATGGGGAAATCAGATTCACTTAACGACAGTGTTACTAACTTAATTACTGCAATGATTCAACAGCGGCAAGAAAGATCACAAAATAGGGCAAAATTCACGAAATAACTGTCACGCTTATCAAAGGAAATTTTAGGTTCAATTATGGTTTTAAGTCGAGGATTACCTGTATGGTTTCTTCTCTCCTCCACCCTGTTCCCAAGCTTGTGTATTTCAGTGTGAGTGAAATGGGTGGCATATAAATAAATAAATTAGTCAAGAGGCAATCTAAGGCCTGTACTGAACTACAATTGTCATGTACTAATAAGCTATGAAAGAAAACCCCTGGCTCCATCAAGAACTCTCTTCAAGATCTTTAAAAATATAACACACTCTGAATCGATAATTGCAATCTTGAAGGATTAAGTCTCTTTGTCTATTATACATTTTTATAATACATATTATATAAAGAGTCCCTCTTTGAGGGAAACGGGTGATTCAAAAGTATGAAAAATAAATTAAAAAAGCAAAAAAATAATAAGTGAATAAATACATCTTATCATTGGAAAGGGAGAAACAGCTGTTTGGGGTTTAATTAAAAGGACAGCAAAATACAGGCAATCCTCAACTTAAGTTGAGGACTATACCTGAAGTGAATCACATTTTTACTGTTATGGAAAGAGAACCACCTGGATCTTGTTCCTAGTATCAAATCTGTCTTAGAAAACCTGGTGTGAAAAAATAGTGAAGAGAAGCCTGCTTGTTCAAACTTACTTCATGCAAGGTTTGACAGTGCTTACATTCCTAATGCCTATTCAGTCTTTCACTTTTCTTCTCCCTCCCTATTTCTTCCTCTTCCTGTGTGTCATCTCTGCTTTCATCGCCTCCAAACTATGAAACACAAATCTGAATCAAATGTAGATTTCCAAAAGTAGTCATCTGGTTCCCAATTCTTGTCAAATCAATATTATTATTTATACATACAGTGCATTACAAAGCAATTTAGGAGATCTGGGCCACTGCTATTGGCAGCTCCGGATAAGCTTAGGCGCTAGAAGGGACCATATTTTAAATTCCACATTCACTATTCCTTGGCAGAAATTCAAAGGCTTAAAATGACTTTGATTTGTACAGAAACAGAGTACAGTTCATCCCTCGGCTGAGTTTTAGCAGTTCTCTTCTTCCTCACATCTCACAAATCCTGCTCTACATTTTATTTGATGTCAATGTAAGGGTGAAACATCTCCCCATTGGCGAAAGAAAACTACTCAAATTCTTTCTATTAAATTCAGGTAGGCCAGAATATTAATTTCAAATGCCTCATCTCAATTTTATCTTCTGTGAGAAGGCAGACCTCCTTAAAAAGTTCAGCTGCTATCTGTCATTCATATAGAACGAAAAAGTAGAACAAGTTAATATTAGCTCAAAACATATTATCTTAAATTAGGTCCTTAATGCCAAACCAATAAAGAGTAACAGCTAAAATTTAAATAGAATGCAACAAATTAAATTATTCATATGATCTATACACTGTGAAGATTTATTCCCGCAAATTATTGCATTTATGTCCAATGTTATTTATTTAGCCTACCTGATCAATATACCCTGCAATTTTATCTAATAAGTATAGCATTACAAAATTACCAGCAGCTAAATATTTTGCACCGCATACCACTTTATTAAACCGTGTTCTTCGAAAGCCAGACTCAAGGAAATGAAGCCATTTATTTCTGCAAAGCTGGATATTACCTGGGGCAAAAACATTATTTCATTCTGAACCTCTGTGAAAGTATTATGCAAATAATAATCACCTTGAGATTATGCAATTTCTCCTCAGTAGCTAAACTACTCCAAGTACGCATCTGGAAGTTGCTACCAACCAGCAAGTGCACTGAGATAGGAAACAGAAACGCATAAATAGATCCAAGGAAACCCTGTATCTTCCTTTCTGAGAATGAAAGACAGCAATCCAATAAATACCTTTGATAAAGAAACCAACCATGGAGTTTTTTAAGCTGCCTGTTATCATCTGCATCCTGAAAGAAATCCCTAAGTAGGTCAGAAGTATGCAAATGTTCTTGAGCTAAGGGCTGCATCATGCTGGAAGCTGCACTAGAAAAGAGGGTGTAGCCACACAAAATGCTTTAAAGGTGACAGAAACAAAGGCGTAACTGATTGTTAATGTTTTTTGTAATTAACTGTTGAACTACTATTTTTCACCTCTTTAAACTCAAGAGCAACTTTCTCCCTTTGAGATAGAAACCTTGGACATGACCTTGAGGAAATATTCACAAGACATTACATAAACAAAAAGCATTCCTTTGAACCCCAGAAAAAGAGACAGAATTAGGAAGAGACTCCTACAATAGTCGCTTACTCCCCTTTAGACTGGCTTTTCCCTGACTTAACTGAGGTATGAGAAGAAGGAAGTCACACTCAGATTTGCATGATTCTGTTGTAAGTGCCTATCTCAAAAAAGAACCTATCTTTGTACTAGTCGTCTTGTGGAGTCTGTTTCTAGATCCAGACAACCTTTAATAGTTGACATTTATTTATACATGAATTACTAGTTAGCAATAAATAAATGTGAGCAAAATAAGTGAACACACATATCAAAGTGATAGAATGAGGCAGAGGATGTTGGTTTGTTACTGGTGGTTACCAATATCTGGACAGATAGGTTCTACAACTGAATCTCTAGTAGTGCCCATAGTCCTCTTATTACAGGTTGCACGCTTTTGAGATAAGGTGACAGCCAGAGCTCTTGTGCCATCACAATATCTAAGTATCATTTTCTAGCCACAAGTAATATGGAAGTCATCCTTGCATAACATCATGACTTGTGGGGTTATCTTTAGAACTTTTGGGAATAAGACTATATAGTGTCTACTGTTATCACAAGTTTATCTCATCATTATAACAATTCTTGTGCTTTTTCTTAACCTAAGTACAATAGCAACCACGAGCAATACTGTTGTTCTAGTGTTTATGGTGTTACAGGACCCTAAGATCAGCCCTCAGGTCTATAATATGTTATCTTACTGGTCTCTTCTTTAATTAAAATAAACTTTCCACAATCAGCAGATTTCTCTTAAAGAAGTCTTGCTTTCTTGCTGACTAAGCAATGGTGTTACCTTTCAAAACTACAAAACTGTGATTCATGCAGTTCCAATTTTTTTCCATTGCAAGAGTCCAGGTGCAATTAAACTCCGAGGAGAGAGAATTCTATATTTCCATCCAACAAGAGCAACTTAATATTTAATAAGTGGTACCACCCTTTTGGGCAGACTATTCTGTATATCTCGAAGAAAAGTAACTCTGGCACTTTACAGACCAACATCATAACAGTAATCACAATATCTCAATTAAACATAAAATCTTAAGACAAATTACCAATTTGTTGATATACTTGTATCAACATACCTGTTCCAAGGTATTTATACAATTCTGCCAATCCCAAAATAATTGATGTTGTTGCTTCAAAAATTAACCTGCTTCCCCTAACACACAATCAATATAATGCCCCAATTAAGTAGAACTAACTAGTAGACCAACAAAATGCAAAAATTCACCTTTAGAGAAGAGCTAGACCAGTGGTCGCCAACTAGTGGGCCAGGGACCACTGGCAGTCCATGAGAAAATTTTGGTGGTCCGCAGAGAAATGTCACCCCCAAAGCAATTAATCCAGGCTGCACGGGAACATAAGGCTTGCATCGCTTGCATTGCGAACAACACAAGGTAGTGAGGGGAGGGGAGAAAGGGCGGAGGGGGAAACTTGCCTGGCCACCGGGCTGCTTCTTTCCACTTCTTTCTTCTTCTGCTTTTGGCTGCACGCAAGGAAAGCAGCAAAAAGTCTTTCTTTCTCTCCCCCAAACACCACCAGTAATGAGTCTTTGGTACACTGCAAGTCATCCTGCTCCAAGAGGCTGCGTTGGTGTGACAAGTCTCACAAAGACTCATTTCTGGAGGAGTTTGGGGGAGAGAAAGAAAGACTTCTGCTGCTTTCCTTGCATGAAGTCAAAAGTCTCTCTCCCCCCCCCCCCAATAAATCTGGAGATGATATCCTGCGATCCCAAATAAAGAATGATCAATCAGTAGGAAAACGGGGTGGGGAATTTTCCTGCAGACTTTTGGGGGGTTTTTCCCAGGGTCTCTGGTCCGCAGGATTTAAAATTATGAGTATGATGATCCCTGAGGTCCAAAAGGTTGGCGACCCCTGAGCAAGACCACATTGTGGTCAATGTGGTCTAATGAGCTATCCCTTGATGCAATCAAGAATTCTTCTTTGCTGGAAAGCAGGGGTGATACCTGCCTTCATCTAAACCACACAGCACTGACTAACTTAAGTCTGTATTTCCATAGGTACATCTTAAGGAGTACCTTTTTGCATTTTCTGACTGATGGGAGAATGAAATCTGAGCGACAAATGTTTAACAAGTTTTATAAGTGTATTGTTGTTCATAGAACAAAGTTTGCCGTTTCAACAAAACTTAACATGAGCGTTACCCAAGCTGTGACCATAGAGCAAATTAGATAGAAGATACTTTTTAGTTTCAAAAAGCAATCATAAGCATGTTTAAATGCATTTAAATGCAATTCCTTGTCAAGGCACAACCCCCAAAAATGTGGATACTATTGCAATATAAATGCGTTGGTTGACTAGGGATACTTGCCAGAGTCAAGGAAAATTATTCATATATGAGTAGTCCTTGACTTACAATCACAATTAAGGGCAACATTTCCAGGCAGCCGTTCAGTCATTTTGCCCCATTTTACAACCTTTCTGCCACAGTTAAGTGAACCATGCAGTCATTAAGCAAATCTGGCTTTGCTTGTTGGAAGCCAGCTGCAAAGGTTACTACAAATGGTGATCACATGACCCAGGACAATGCAACTGTCATAAACACACGTCAATTGCCAAGCATTTGAATTTTGACCACATGACTATGAGGATGCTGCAATGGTCATAAGTATGAAAACTGGTCGTAAGTAATTTTCAGTACTTTTAGTTTTCAGTAATTTTAGTGACCATTCAAACTTCAACAACAGAATAATCAGAGAAGCCATAGAGATAGAAAAACGCCCACACAGCATGAATTAACGAGATACCTCCCGCCTACCAGCCATTTGGAAACCCGCCCTCATTAACAAACGAGTACCTAACATGAAGAATGACACCAGACCCACACCCATGAAGGCCACACAAGATGCTACCACCACACTTCCACGTAGAAAGCAGACTCACACCCACACAGATAATGAGACATGACCACTGACCAAAGCCATACTGCAGCTGCATCACTACCCGCTTCAAACCCCTCCAACCCATACATGAAGCGAACGGACGCCCACCATGAAAATTAAAGTTTGAATAGTCACTAAATGAATGGTGGTAAGTCAAGGACTACATGTATATAAATCCTGGAAGGGTTTGCAGAGTGACTGAATGCTTGCAGGCAATATATATTCATACATGAATATATTCTTTTTAGACTGAATACTATATAGACCAGTGTTTCTTAATTTCTGCAACTTTAAGCTGCATGGACTACAACTCCAGAGTTCCCCAGCCTGCATGATGGCTGAGAAAATCTGAGAGTTAAGTCCACACAGTTGAAAAACACTGCTTATAGGTTCTCATCAATAGGTTTGGACTGGGATCTAGAACAGAAAACCTGCAATCATTTAATTGCAAAACTCAGTTCAGCTCGAAAGACTTTATTCTAGAAAAACCACAATCCCTGGAGCCAGTGCCAATCCAAGACTACCTACTGCATGCAACCCACCCTTAAAGCGCACATTCATCACACAACGAGAGTTTCAACCAGGGATGAATTTATATCTGGTTCAAAGGAACAAGCCTCCGAAGACCGAACTACATCCGCCGGCACCGCACTTTTCCTCCTCTAAACGCAGCAGCATCCCAGGTGCCCTTCCAGATGTTTTGGGTTTGGCTTCCCATCAGCCCGACGAGCGACAAAGGCTTCTGGGAATTGTGGTTCCAAAAACCTCGGAGCTCGCTTTCTCCCCCTTGCTTTAAGAGGGCAACCCAGCCCTGCGTGCAAAAGTGCCAGCCGGCCAAGCCAGCTCAACCTCCAGCCGCGGCAGAGATTCGCGGAGCGCCGCCGCCTGCAGCCCTCGTTGCAACCCCGACCGCTTCGGCCGAGGAGAGAAAACCCAGGAGCAACTGGTTCGCAGGCTTCCCTTCCGCAACTCGCCCTAGGCCGCCTTTTGCCGCCGCACACAAGGCAGCAGCAATAACGGTACAGCGAAAGCAGGGCGGATGCACGTGGAGCCCGTCCCGGAGGGCCTTCGGGATGGGAGAAAAAGAAGCACACAGCACTGGAGCTCCTTCCCTGTTGCACAAACCCCGCCCGAACCTTCCCCGCTTCTTCCATCCCCACCCCGGGCCGGCGCTTCTCGTGTGAGCCCCTGTATGACTGTCGGGCGGGGATTCAGCTCCGCGCGCACACACACACACACACACACACACACACACACACACACACACAAACACACACACACGCCGGGATTAGTGCAAGCCGGCCGGCTCTCGAGGTTTCCTACCTCGGGATGATACTCTGCTCGCCCCAGAGGAAGGGCTCCAGCCTCCGAAGTAGCCGGCGCGGCGGCCGAGACGGAGATGCGCTGCTCCGACCCGGCTTTTTCCACCACCACCACCACCACCACCACCATCCCGCTCTTCCCCGCAAGGAAGATCCGAAACCCGGAGCGTCCGCCCTGGCGGATCAACAGCTCGCACGCCCATCCTCCCCAACCCGGTTCTCCCTTCCCTGGAGGCCCACCTGGCCTGGCTCCTCCGCGAAGGATAAAAGCTCGTGGATAGGATCCCGCTTCCCCTTCTTCCTCGCGCGTCCTCGGCCGCGCCGCGGGCAACTTAGAAGGAAGCGAGCGATGAATCCGGGCAACAGCGAAGGAAGAGGCGGCAGCGGTTCAGTTACGCTGGAAGAGGCCGGCGGGGAAGGGCCAGGGGCGGGTCTAAGCAGCGGCGAGGTTCCTCCGGCACCGCTCGCGGAGAGGAGGAAAGAAGGGGAAGGCGAGGGGAGCGCGAGAGCTCGGCTAAATTGTGGGCTGACGGTGACGTCGCGAGGGCGGCTTGGAGGCAACTGGGAAGGGATCTAGGAAAGGACGGGAGGGGGGGGGAGTTATGACGTCACGCCGATGTGGCGCGAGGAGGAGAACCGGGGTACTTTTTGAAAGACAATGGAAAGTCCCGGGAGAAAGATCAAAGGGGTGGGGGGAGAAACACCGCTTATGCCCGGTTTGCAAGAGGTGCCCTACAATGATTTCAGCGGGGTGGCTGGGATGGGAGAGGAGGAGGAGTTCACAAAGTTCTCGGCACTTGCTCCGAAGTAAAGCCGCCCTTTTCCTCTTAGGTTTAACAGTTGTTTCCACGCGTGCACAACTGTCCTTAAAAAAGATTGCACCCTTCCCCGTCCTTAAGACGGTAGGTTTGTGTGTGTGTGTGTGCGCGTGCGTCCGGTTTTGACTGTAATTGTTCGGCGCTGCGGTAAAAGCAATTAACGGTTGCCGAGGGCGGTCTAGAAAGATTTCGGCGGTTTAAGGACGTCGGCTGTTCGCACACAACGGAACAAAGCGATTGCGTCGCACCTGACCCTCAACTTCAGTTTTCGGACTGGGGTGGGGGAGCGCCGAAATCGGCAACAAGCAATTGCACGTCTTGCATGGGGGGCGGGGGGGAGAGGGTAGGCTACGTTCAGACAAACCCTAGGTCGCTTAGGAATCGATACGGCACGCTTCCTCTGCGTGCCTATAAGCCGACTTCTTGCTAACCTGGCTTTTTAATTGTTTCTTGTAAGCACCTGGTGGGATTCCAGCCCGTTGACCTAACTTGTGAATCGATGTGCCGTTGCAAACACCTCCCCTCTTGAAAAGGATTAAATGAATAATTAAATTAATAAATGAAGTGTTTCGATTTCGTTGTACGAGGTGCAACGACAATAACGTAAACTAAACTAAAGGGGTGGGACGCGTTGGCGAATGCAGCCCGAGGTGGCAGAGGCATCGTGCAAAAAAAAAAAAAAAAAAAAAGCCCAGCCCGGGAAACTAAGCAAGTTGATCAGAGTGCACCAGATGGCTGCCAGAAGTTTTAAAAAAAACAAAACAAAAAAAGGTGGGGGGATCGAAGCCGGGACAGGATGGCCACCGTATTGGAAGAAATTTACGTGTGCAAGGACGCGAATGCGTGCAAACCGACGTGCCGACCCTTGTTTCTTGCAGCCTTGCAGAGCCTCAGGACGGGAGGCCAAGCGCATAGAATAAGACTAGAGCTGGAAGGGACCTTGGAGGTCTTCTAGACCAGCCCGCTGTTCAAGCAGGGGCCCCTATACTATTTCAGATGTGGTTGATATAGTTTCCTCTTAAAAGCCTCCAGTGATGGAGCGCCCACGATTCCTGAAGGCAAACTGGTCCACTGGTTAATTGTCCTCGCTGTTAGGACAAATGCTGTTGGCGAGCGAGCTCCCTCGCCTTCAAAGCACTTTCGAAGGCGACCAAAGCGCGGACTTACCGGATCGCCCTCCAAGCTGAAGCGTCTCACTCTCTCTCTTTCTCTCTGCCCGGCTCGAGGGCGGCCAGCTCCGCTTCTCCACGCCAAAAGCGCAGCCCGCGGGTCACCCCATTTGCCCGGCAGCGGACGTGGCCAATCGGAGGGGGGCGACGGAAGGGGCGGGCGGGGCCTCGAGCCTTGAGGAGGCGGGCCCTTCGCCTGCTTTGACCGAACAACCTCGGACGGGGCTTTGATGCGCTGAAAGCCGGCGAGAGGATGAGGTGATTTGAGCCGGTGCCTCGCCTGTTTTTTTTTTTTTCATTTATTTATTGGAGCCGACCAAAGGATTATAACCCACTTTTTCCGCATGTTTTCTATTTGTGACGCCAAGGGAAAGTTTAGAAAGCATATATATTAAGACGTGGGAAAATACCCGAAGAAACCTAAATACCATATATATAAGTTTTCCCGGTACTTACATGGTATTCAGCTTTGTTCGGGTATTTTCCCATGTCATTATAGCACAACTATTTAAAAGCACAACTATAATGATATATAGAGAGAGCATACTTTCCTGGAGTGTAGATGCAAGGAAAAACGCCACTCCTAAAATACTGACAAATCTTTTCAGTTGATGCTATTCAGGCAGGAGATGATAGGGAGATAGGGAGCGTTAGGGTCAAAGTCAAAATGTGTAATATTGGGCGCTGGACTGGCTGTGGGGGAAAGAATCCAGGTTCCCAGTCCCTCCTCCTTTGGTAGGGAAGCTTGTTGGATGATTTGTTGGACCGATTACTCTCAGTCCAACCTACCTCACAGGGTGTTTTGTGGGAAAGGAATGGATCTACCATGCACCTTGAGTTTATGAATGAAAGGCAGGACAGAAATGTTAATAAGCCAGTTTGAGGTAGTGGTGAAGGCACCAGCCTGGAAACCAAGACCTGTGGTGAGTTTTAATCCTGCCTTACGCAAGAAAGCCAGCTGGGTAATCTTGGCTCAGTCACCAGGTGACTGGGAGTTCTACTCCCACATTAAGGCATGAAAGCCAACTGGGTGATTTTGGTCAACCACTCTC
Source organism: Pseudonaja textilis (assembly GCF_049901715.1). Taxonomy (NCBI): domain Eukaryota; kingdom Metazoa; phylum Chordata; class Lepidosauria; order Squamata; family Elapidae; genus Pseudonaja; species Pseudonaja textilis. The sequence goes on along the minus strand of NC_141990.1, from coordinate 123,710,151 downwards.
TTGTAGTCCAACCCACCTCACAAGGTGGTTGTTGGGGAAAGAGGAGGAGGAAGGAATATTATGTATATTCACTACTTCCAGTTGTTTGTAATCTGATAAAAATCAAATAAATAGGGTTGTGTACAGTATTACTCTTCTGGCTGCAAACTGGTATGGGGGGGGGCTTGAGTGTCACGCAAATTTGAGCGTGGTTGGTGACTTGAGGGCTCTCCCCATCCCCTTCTTTAATTCTTGTAATTTTTAACTTTTTAAACTTGTTTTAATTCTGTTTTTAACATTTTTTTTTTTTGCTATCTTTCTTTGGTTTTTATTTGTAAACCACCCACAGAGTCGCTCAGATGAGATGGGCAATTTACAAGTTTCATAAATAAATACTAAACAAGGAGTTTCACATAATGCAAGAAACCATGGTTTTCACTGGTGTTGATTTGTTGAATACGTCATAGTCAACTTCAGACAACAATCTCAGCCAGGACTGAGCAACTTGAGATATCAAACTTGGGTGCACTACCCCAGACCAATTTCTAGTGACAGCAGGAAAGTGAGAAGTGTAATTTAAATATCTTTGGGAGGTAAACTTAGTTTATTTAAAGATAGGCCACCACACATGACCTGTTGTCCAGTTTCAAAACAAAAGCAGGAGTCCTTAAAGTAAGTGGATGAAGCACATGTTCTCATTCTTGCACTGAGGCCTTGCACACAGAATGACAAATAAATGTGTCTTGAAAATGTCACAGGGCTCTGTGGTCATAGTAAATGAAATGACTTTTGAGCAAAATTGGGTTATGTGAAATTTTTTGTTTGAACCTCTGGCTACAGTAGCCTTCCCCAACCTGTGACTTTTCTAGTGGCGTACAGCACTCCACAAATCGCAGCACTCAACAAATCATCAGTTCTTCCCAGAGCTGGCTTTCCTGGCCGGAGGTAGTGCAAGTTATAGTCTGATTCACATGGACTCTGCTAAGCTGAGGAATGCTGTTATAATAATTGTTCTAAATCAGTGTTTTCCCTGTCAGCAACTTTTAAGTTCTGTGGACTACATCTCCCAAAATTCTCAGCTACCATTTGTAGAGATATAAAGAGCAATAATGTCACAGTGCAGTGGTGCGTTTCAAAAATTTTTACCGGTGGTTTGGTGGGCGTGGCTTGGCGGGCACGCATTGTGCACACGTACATTGCATGCCTGCATGCGCCAAACGTGCACTTTGAGCAGGTGCAGAGGCTTTCCAACTCACCTCCGGCAACCCTGCACTCTCCATGTCGCTCCAGCAGCTGCCGCGTGGCAATCTACTGTGCCACGCAAAGCAGCTGCGCTTCAAAAGCAGGACATAAAGGTTAGTATGGGAGCCCCGGCAGGCAGGTGGGCCAAACAGCAGCACCTCGGAGACAACTGGTTCGGTCTCTGCTGCTCATTGGTGCTACCGGCTCAGCAGAACCAAGTTGAACCAGTAGAGTATCACCACTGTCACAGTGGCCCTAACAGAACTGTCAAAATGCTTCAGGAACAAAGCCAAAGTCTAACTCCATGATTAAGTTGTGTCAGTTTTTCTTACACCTTCCGAAGGGACATGGCTTCCCCAAAGAAAACTGGTTTTGTGTCAGAATTCTTGGCCGGAGATTGTTTTGTTCCTTTTGTGGGGAGAAGGAAATATTGCTAGACTGCATTAGGTTAATGGAGAGGATTCATTCGAATTCAGTTCTCCCAGTTGAATATGTTTAGCTTGGGCTGGACTATAAGTTTCTTTATCTCTAGACAATTTCACCTTAGGCTATCTGTGGACCACCTGACCCGCAAGCCCCAGTTTGAAATAATCTTTCTAAAACATACTCCAAATCCTTGCTTAGGTTTGGTCTGCCCCTCTCAACTTCCTCTGACCATTTCTGAATATCGTGTCGCTGTTAAATATTTGATAAAGTGGCCTATTACATGGTGTTCAACTTCGACCCCCCCCCTTTCCTAAGTAGGCATTTGGAAAACAGTGAGATTGCATTTTTGAACAAAGCACACAAACTTGTGAGAGCAAGAACAATTCTCCCTGTGCCAATGTCATAGCTGAAGGCACAGCACAAAAAAAAAAAAAAAAAAGGAAAGGAAAGGAAAAAGACAGCACAGCGTTTCTGAAACTAACAAAGAAGTCCTTGGGTATTTATGGGCTGCATATTTTTCTTTCTTAAAATGTCAGTTATTCACCTTTCTACCTGGTGGAGTGTTCCTGAGGACATTAGCTCACCTACTGGGATGCCACATGGTTTGTTAGTCATTCTCAGCCATTAGTGTGTGGCTGTTTTAGTTGCACTGACTCCTCCATTCAGCCCTCTTAGAGCTTAGCTACCTTACTGATTCTTTGTTGAACCCAAGTTTTCCTGTGTTGTAGAAAGAGCAACTAATATAATGTTGCCATCTCTTGGAGGGATTTTTGCTGGGCAGTGTTTCTTTGAGTACTGTGCCTTTGGCATTTTCCACAACAGAAAATAGAGGGTAAAGTTGCATAAAGGAAGCTTAGTACCCAGACAAGGTAGCATCATGGAAACAGGAGATTAAATTGGGGTAATTTTGGTAATGTTAGAAATGGCTGCGGAAGAATGACCTCTTGTATATATATAAATTTAAACTTGTATTTATTTTACTCAAAACAAAGTTAAAATACAAAATACAGAACTCAAAATCCAAAAGGGAAAAAGGGAAAAAAACCCAAAACCCAAAATAATCAAAGGTGCATTAAAAAAAGACATTATACATGTATTGTCCGCTCTGGTTGAATACTGATTAATATATTACTACATTAGTTCCCACCCCTTGTGAAACAAACCGTCCAAAATTTTTTAAATTACTAAGTCTATTTGCAACTTGTTGACCTGTCTTCTATATGTTATGTTAGTGACCAAATAGTTAACAAGGAATATTTGTGAAATGAAACAAAATTAGAGTTTCAAAACTCTCCGTTATTGTAATCCACTTGTAGAAAATTTATCACGGCATCTTATTTATCCCAAACCAGCCCAAAAGTTATAAACAAATCACCCTGGGTCAAATATCCATGTTTGTTTTTTAATATCATGTCTAGTCAATTGTTGTTTAATTAAATATAGTCAATTCAGTCTCCAAAATATGTCTACTTTCTGATCAAAGTGCCAGCAGAAGTAATTGCTAATTAACTGTAATAAATCCATCCAGTCTTCCTCAGACTTCGTAGAGATCTGAAATCTCTCTCTTTCCTTTTTAGTCAAAGCCATAATGTTGAAAGGATGTATTTTCGGAAGGGCAGATGAAATCGGAACAGCAGATGAAATCCACTTCGCTGGTTCACCAGACGTGAGACTATCTCTTTGATATGGAATTGGATCAAAGTCGTTTTGTGAATCTTCATCCACATCCAAAGATCTTAATATTATTTTAATAACCATTAAAGTTTGATCAAGTTTTTGAGTGAGGAGCTCAGTCTAGAAGATGCACATCTCCACACTCTCCTTTCTTAGATTTCAGAGACTCTTCAGCCATTGGGAACAAAGCCAGGGTACAAAGGAACAAGTATGCTTGCCGCTATATTTCAATCCAAGTTTATAAGAAAAGTTCAATGGAAATGAACTCCAGGTGTTTTGCAAACTCAAAAAATACAGAATCCAGTGGTAAGAGTCTGTGTACTGTTTACTTCCCACCAAACGTTACCATGCTTTCTATATGGAAGGGACAGAGGTTATTCAAAATAATTATATATAACAATAAGCAAAATAAAACAGTGAAATCAAAAATTGATAATTAAAATTCTGGCATGCTTAGAAAATGAAAAATGCTTGACAGGAAGATGGACATGCCCAATGACTTTCAATTGCTTCCAGAGGGAATTGGAATCTTCAAGACTACCCCGCCCTTGCCCATTGGGTCCACGATCATCCAAAAGTCATCTTGGATCACTCCTAAGTGCTCCCATTCAAAACCAGAGAGCAGCGCTGCCAAAGAACCAGATTTAGCACTAAAATCAGCAGATTATTGGTAAGAGAAAAAATAAATTCTTACCGTACAGCAGCCATCTTGAAAGGTGAGGGTCAACTTGTTGTATATTGATTGAGGCCATGATGCCTTTGCTATCCTGACAGTTAACCCTGTTCCTGCCTTCCTTCATAATTGTTTGGTTCTTTTTCTCTCTACGGGTTTTATTTTTCCCCCTGAATAAAATGTTTTATTATAAAACATGTTAATTAATATTACTTAGATATTAATATTTATGTTATATTAGCATGTATACATTTGTATTATATTAATATTTATATATTTTACATTTAGCATGTAAATAAAATGAATAAAATGTTTTATTATAAAACATGTTAATTAATATTACTTAGATATTAATATTTATGTTATATTAGAATGTATACATTTGTATTATATTAATATTTATATATTTTACATTTAGCATGTAAATAAAATGAATAAAATGTTTTATTATAAAACATGTTAATTAATATTACTTAGATATTAATATTTATGTTATATTAGCATGTATACATTTGTATTATATTAATATTTATATATTTTACATTTAGCACGTAGTATATTAAATATATATTTAAATTTATGTTAATTTAATTTACATTAGTTTATATTAATAAAAATTCCCCCACTAAGATGTTAACATAAGTGAAATGAAGGAAATTAAAGGAAGCGATGAGTTTGCAAAATGCAAAGCCTAAGTAACAAAAACAAGTTTGCTGTCCTTACTAAAGAAAATGTGGTTCTGGAGTAGAGATACTTTGGCAAAAGTGGCTGAGAGGTTGCTTCACACCTTTTTGGTAAATCCATTTGTGGGGGGCAGTCAAAGGTGCAGACAGGTTTACCTTTCTACCTTTATGAAAGTAGAAGCCTATTAGCCATTTTGAAGAAGGCATACATGAAGCATCCTTTAAAACAGCGGGGAGGGTTCCCCTGGAGAAGGTAACAGCCTTCTCTGTTTCTTCCCCCCTCCCCCATGGAGAGAGAGAAAAAAAAAGAGAGAGAGAAGAAGAAGAAGAGAGAAGAGAGAGACACAAAGACAGATGAAAATGGCCATCTAATTTTGTAAAATATAAGGGTATATAATATTCCATTCCACTGAAAAGAGATCTACACAACTATAACTCAGTCTATTAAGCCAGCTTCTGTTTATAAGTCAATCACCTATTAAAAGAAGGAAAGTTAAAAAGTTGGAGTAAGGCCAAACGCTGTGAAGGGAAACTCTAGATTCAAGTATAGATTGACAGCCTCTTTCCCTCTGTGCTGAGCCACAATCAAAAGCTCAACCTGGGGAATCGAGGAACAGGGAAATAAAAAACACTGATTCAGCCTTTGATCTTCTCCAATTATCTTCTGCTGGTACAAGCTCTGACAACTGGGATCCCTGGTTCAGCTTTAAGCAGCAAAAAAAGCACACCTTTATTTGTTCAGGTACATAATATACTTTTGGCAAACAAAAGCAATTGTCCTAACACACACAATGAACAAAGTGACCTGGAGATTAGCTGTCACTTAGTGTAAAATCTCAGGTTTATTTACTGTAAATGGGATTTTCTTTTTCTTTTGCCCAATTTCCTCTTTAACTAAGGGAAAATATCAGCCCCTAACCCTAACCCATTACTGCTTGCCTTCCTCTGCGGCCCTCCTTTACTGATCTCCCTGGGTGAGGCTCTGCAAGCCCTGGTTGCCTTCCCCTCTACTTGCCTTTTGCCACTGACAGTCGCCTTTCCCCCACCACTTGCCTTCTGCCGGGGAACATGCGGGCAGGCTGGTATAGGCTCCAGTCAGGTCAGCAATTATTTCTTTTACCTGCTGCTGTTGCTGGGAGAGCAAGAGAGTTTCCCAACACAGTGAAAAGCTTGCAAGTCCCCCTTCCATTGGAAACAGCTCCTGGGCAAGCAGAGAAGCAGCCAGGTTGAATCCTGCTTCTCTCTGCTGCTTGGGAGCCATTTCTGATGGGAGGGGGTCTTGCAAGCTTTCCACCATGCTGAGAAACTCTTGCTCTCCCAGCAACAGCAGCAGGTGAGAGAAGCAGCCATTAACCTGGCTGGAGCCTACACAAGCCTCTCCACGTGTTCTTTCCTGCTGCTGTTGCTGGGAGAGCAAGAGTTTCCCAGCACAGTGAAAAACTTGCAAGTTCCCCTCCCATTGGAAACAGCTCCCGGGCAAGCAAAGAAGCAGCCAGGTTGAATCCTGCTTCTCGGGAGCTACTTCCGCTGTGCTGGGAAACTCTTGCTCTCCTAGCAACAGCAGCAGGAACACGAGGGGCTCGTGTCAGCAATGTGCCCCTTGATCGAGTCCAGGACAGCTGACAGTGGCTGCGGGGAGCAGAGCCTGGAAGCCCCCATGCACGTGTGTGGCCGCATGGATGGTGGGGGGGGACTGGTCCAGGAAGCCCCGCCGGTGGCGGAATTGCCATTGCCGCTTCGCTGCTGCTGCCTCAACTGCTGCTCCCACCGACTTTTTTCTGTGCCAAGAGTGGAGGTGAGAGAGCAGCCCTTTCGGTACAGAGAAAAGTCATGTGTCTCCCCATATTCCTCTCTGTGAACAGACTCTCACAGCACCTTTAAACTTAGCATGCTTCACAAATGAGGAGGGGGATGAGGCTGCTCATGGAGAAAGGAATATGGGGAGACACACAACTTTCCTCCGCACTGAACTTCTCTTGCCAGTGACTCCAGACTGTTTTGCCCAGCTAAGACTAGATCAGGGGTCCCCAAACTTGGCAACTTTAAGACTCGTGGACTTCAATTCCCAGAATGAGAATTCTGGGAGTTGAAGTCCACGAGTCTTAAAGTTGCAAGTTTGGGGACCTCTGGACTAGATTATCAAGGAAGTGAGAATAACATGCAGCAGATGCCTACCAAAATTTAGTAATACTGCAGATTAGCTGTTTACATTGAAATCAGGTGCAAGATAGTGATGGTAGGTAATTTATTGGGCAGTTTAGTTTGGTATTTATTTCAGTAGGCTGATTTTATAAAGCTAAACAGTATCAGACCTGGTAAGTACTTGGCTGGGAAGCCAACACAAAATTGGGTTTGGGGAGGAAAATGAGGTTGGGAAGGAAAGAAGGAAGATAGGATAACTTTTATTGTCATTTTTTTTAATGTAAGTACACTGACACACATTAAAAGTGAAATATATAAACATATCCATACACATACATAACACACATATACACACAAACATAAAATCATTGCCCATATTGAATACTTAGCGGAAAGGAAGAAAGAGTATTGGATACATATGCACAAATGTGTGTGAAAAAAACTGCAAAGAAATAGGATTATAAAAAAACAGCTTCCAATCTTAGCAGTTATAGATGAGAGAGAAAGAGAAATGAGAAACAGCGGGAGAAAGAGAAAGAGAGATGAGGAAGAGAGAGGGAGAAAGACAGAGACAGAGATACATGTTTAAAAGAAAATAGAAAAATGGCTATTTGAGTGTTTAAGGTTGCAAACACCATGGTTGCTAAATGAACCTTGTAGTCATTAAGCAAACGCTGGTTGTTAAACAAGTCCATTTTCCCCAATGGGCATTTTTAACCAGAAACCAGAAGGAATTGTTGGAAACTGGCAAAAAACATAGAAAACCTCAGTCACAAGACTGTGTGGGATGTTGTAGTGTGTGTGTGTGTGTGTATGGCTTTCAAAACACCAAAAACAGGTCAAGTAGTTCTGGGGAGGTAAGTCATAAATTAGAACACTTACTAAGCAACTGGCCATTAAGCCAGTTATATATGGTTTGCTGGTCACTTGGTCACCTAGCCACACCCAGTCAGCAAGCCGTGCCCACCCAGTCACATGACCACCTAGCCACACCCACAAATTAGGCCACGCCCACAGAACCAAGTGTTAAGAAATTCGAATCCCACGTCGGTCTGAGAGTTTGTAACGTCACTCTTGCAGATTTGAGTTACAGCAAGCTCAAGCATTTTCTCCTAGGGAAATGAGTATGAATTAAACACTATATCACTAGTCTCACTTAAGGGGGAAGCTAGGAGAACTGTCTGTATTTATATAAACTCTTTTCTTTCCTGCCTTCTCATCCTCAATAAACTTTTCCCAATTGTTACTTTCCAGATGTGTGAGTTTATTGCAACTTCCATTATCCCGAGCTAGCACAGCTAGCCTGTGGCTCAATGTATTTGGAATAAATGGTTTAAGGGAAATTGCCACAGAACTTGCTTATCCTATATGGAGACTTTAATGTGTAGCTTGCAGTTTATTTGCAGTCTCTTCATAATACCTTGATCCTTACATCAAAAGGGAACATGTTTGGTGGCTTTACATTACACATAAACCTGACAGTATGGTGTTTTATCCTATTCAAGAACATTGAATATTTCCATAATAAAGAGAGTATCAGTAAATCAGTATCTCATTAAATCTTCATGTGCATTGGGAGACTTCCGATGGCATTTCCTTCATGGCCGGACCAAAGACCGCGATCGTGTGCAGCTTTGATCTGTGTTCTCCCCGTTGGAGGGCTCCGAAAGGTGAAGAAGGGGGAGACCGCCAGTTGGGTTGAGAGGAGACGCATCTCCTCTCCCTGGCTAGGCATACTCCCTCTGAAGACGGACCGCAGTGGTGGCCAAATATGGCCACCCTGAAGAAGGAGAGCTAACCGGGATAAAGATCATGCTGGAGTGGTGAAGAAGCGAACAGTGTGAAGATGGGACTAATCAGGCACAACATTTGGATACAAAGGTACCCGAGAATTAAGATACTAAGAAATTTTTAAGAAAGACAGTAAAAGCAGCGACCAGAGAAAGTGGGAAAAAAATTGACAGCTGAAAGTGGCTTTGAACTTTGAAAGGAGTCAAGTTCAAGGAGGAAGCCAGAAGAAAATACCTGTTTAAATTGGATAAATATATGATTTTGGCACTAAATAGGCATAATTAAAAGCTGAACTTGAATGTGTAAAAAAAAAAACAGTAATTGATCGTTGGATTTATTGAATTTTTGAAACTTGTGCTACCATAGTGCCTGTCCACTATCATTGTTCACCTATCTATTTAACCAACTTCTTTTTGAGAGAAGTTATTAACTCAGGCGGTTTGAAATTTAACCTATTTTCATTCCCCCACCCTTCCCCATCGTAGAATTTTGAGTTGTTTAAGATTATCAAATAAAACCTTTCTCATAGATAAGAGTTTAACTGTGGATTTCAATTCCAAAGTTGCTGCAAAGTTACTCACTACTCTGGTCTGAATGCTTTGTCAATTCCTGTATCATGTCAATGGAATCTTATAAAAACCACATCGGAGCTAAAAGAATCTGTTTTTTTAAAGGACACTTTAATCCAAAGGGATGTGGGTTTCAATTCAGGATAATTTTGCATCTCAAATTGCTAGTCTACGTGGTCGTACTTTTTTCCTAGAGTTTGAAATCTGAAATTAAGAACACACAATGCAAAACATTACTGACTGGAGGTGATAGGAACTTCCAGCAACAAAAACATAATATTAATTTACACCCAAGTTATTTAAAGAGGAACTACTTTTATTAATCCTACTAGGACTGGGACCAAGATCTACTTAAATCCAAACCTGTGAATTTAGCTATATGACTACAAATGTAGTTTTATAGATGTCAGTTAAGTTTTCTAGCATTAACTTCAGCAAGATTAAGATTGCATCATTTTTGTACCGCAGAACAGGAACGTATGAATCAGATTCTGATTTTAAAAAAAAATACAGTAGGTTATTCACTGCATTCCAGACAACAGTCAGAGTAAACATTCAGCTCTGGAATGCAGATAATATACAAGAATCAATATGTTACATTTACAAAGCTGTTTGATAAACAGTACATTTTTCCAGATTAAGTATGTAAAAAGGTATAAGTTGGTTTCACAATGACTTTTAGTATGATACTAAAATACACCGGTATTAAATCAAAAATATATATTATTTACATGTACATAGTATAAACCTTAAATAGAAGAATGTACCTACTATAGGAAGTTTTAAGAGAAAGCTGAAATTGGCCACTGTATAATGTAATAAAACCACATTTGATCATCACATTATGAACCTGCAGTAGTGTGGATAGTGTTCCTTTAGATATTTTATGATTACATATCAAATTAAAACTTTTCATTAAGAAGTGGCTTTAATTCCACTGTACTTTAGTTTATTTAAGCCCACTCCAAGCAGTTCAGGACATTCAACTTGCTCTTGTGCAATTTGGTTGCATTTCCACATCAGGCTGTAATTCATCTCTTCTGAGATCACACTATCATGTTTGTATTCTGAATGATTTGCAATGAATTCTCGCATCCATCTAGCAGCTGTCATTAATTCGCCTAGTGGAGAAGTCATATGATATACATTAAAATTCTCTTCATTATCTCCCCATATTAATCTATAACTTTCCATTTACTTTTTAAGCATTAGCCTTCATTAAAATGTCACCTTAAATTTCCAAATTACATGCAAAGAGTATTCAACAGAGCTAAGAGTAAAGGTTACTCATTCGGTCACTATACTATATTGTAAACTCAATGAGTTGAATAGGTTTTCAATCACACATCTATCAATGAAAAAAACAATAACAAAAAATTCTGAGTATTATCTATACTTTTGTAAAGGGTATTATTTTTGTAAAAAGTAATAAAATCATGGACAAAATAATAAGTAAACACTGCAGTCGTTAATGGGCAAAATGTTAATAAAAAAAACAAAGTTATCATTAGCCTTTTAGGGGGAAACAATTTATAAATAGGAGCTGATATACAAGAGATGGAATAAATTAAACCAGAAGTATGTAAACTCCAGACTTGGGGCTTTAAATGTTATATCTCTAGAACATCATTTTTTGCTACTTGACAACCCATATACAGGTAATCCTCAACTTAAAACCACAATTGAGACCAACATTTCTGTTGCTAAGTGAAACAGTTAAGAAAATTTTGCCCCATTTTACGACCTTTCTTGCCACAGCTGTTAAGTGAAACACTGCAGTCGTTAATTACTAATATGATTATTAAGGTGAATCTGGCTTCCTCGCTGACTTTGCTTGTCAGAAGTTTATAAAAAGTAATTCCATGGCCCTGGAATACTGCAGCAGTCATAAGTATAAACCAAGTGTCTGAATTTTGATCACATGACCATGGGGATGCTACAATGGTTCTAAGTATGAATAATGGTGATCAGTCACTTTTTTCAGTGCTGTTGTAACTTCGAACCTTCACTAAACGAAAGGCTGTAAGTGAAGAACTGCCTATAACATCAAATGTCTATTCGTACCTGATGCTCTTTTTTTTATTAGTTTCAGATAGTTTAGAATGCTGCATCTTGTATCCACATCCACTTCCATATTTTCAAGGTAAGAGTTTAAAATTGGAATTAATCCTGGAAATACGCCTTCCTACAAAAATTAAACCAGTGTTGAAATAAAACTGCTAAAATATTTATTTTTCTACTTGAATATTATAAGAAACCCTTGTCTTTTGATATGGCACAAGAGTGCCCTCTAAAGGATATGAAAATATGAACATTGGTAAGCCTATAAACCAGATTATGCTTTTCATTGAATGTATGTTTTAAATACAGACTTTTCCATATAATGCTTTATACCATGACATGTCTCCCATGTCATAGGGGAGATCATGATGGATACCTCAGACTAACACCGATCACATCTGCCCACCCACACTGGACCAGTGTGGCAGATTATGGTCTATTCCTTTCATATGCCAATACAGCCTCAAAAACAGCCCTCATCCCCCAAAGGCCCTGGGGCAACTACCATGGCAGCAGGAAGATCTGCCCGAAGGCAGAGGGTGCTAAGAATCACCAGGTTAAATCAGGCTGCCTTTGGAACCTCAAGACCATATGAGTTGGAAAAAGACCTTCATCCTGGAGTGGATAGATAATGGCTAAAATGATGATGGTGATGATGATGACGGCTATGACATAATTACAGAAATATAATCAATTCCTTTATTACTGAATAGCAGGGTTCAGGGAAACTTAGATTAGCTGCTGGATAATTTTCTGGTTGGCTACTGGGCATCAGAAAGGACACAAAGCAACACCTACTCTCTCAAGAGAGTCTGCTTTTCACTTATTCTCTTTGTATAAAATAGTAAAGTATAAAACAGGAAGGTACAAGAAGAGGGAACATTTACATAACAATATCTAAGCTACAGCTCAAATAATCACTGTCAATCATCATCTCTGCAAAAAACCCACCTATGAGTATGTTCTGTAAACCAATATCTTGATCAAGCAGATAATAAGCCACTAGAATAATTAGGTAGCTTTTAAATGTATATACACAATAGTAAAACAAAAAGAGCTAGAATACAAAATATCCAGCATAAAAGTCCTGTTTAAAGCAGAAACTGTGCATATCCAAGTTATGCTCAGATCCATTTGTTTCTAACCCCTTCTAGTGGTATAGAATTTGGCCATTTTTAGGATGACTTTTCTGCAAGCCTGATAATTTAATAGGAAACGCAGAATTGCCTGATGGGATCAGTCCAGTAATTTTTGATTAGGGGAGAGATTAATTGGGTCCATCTTCCAAGAAAGAGCATTTCTGGAATTCCTATTCAATTGTTTCAATTTTAATGTCTGAACATAGGCACAAGTGCCCTAGGACATATTATTGTTATCTCCCTATCAGCAACAAGGTGGAATATCAGCGTAAGTATGCCTTATGGCACAGCACCTGGATATTACAAAAATATTAGGGGATGGTAAAAGGTGAACAATGTGATTATTGTACCAGCAGTCTGAAATATCAAACCAGTCCTTTTATATATTAAGATCTAAAATTCTCTGCTTGATTTCACTTCTTTATTGATGTCCAACATAGATAACAACCGAGGGCAACTAAACTGATGTTACTGTTTATTTGAAATATTTCCTATGTATAATGGTGCTTAAGGTTGTGAACCTTTATGAATTTTCAATAGCTCTGCATAAATACAGCCCAAAATATGATCTGTTCCCCACACAAGTCCTAAAACTGGATCCTAAAAACAAGTCCTAAAACCTAGATCCCCCAGTGAAACAGAAACTTTATACTTGTTCATTTATTTCTGAGGAAAATGAGCCAACCTACATATTTGTGAGGGAAAAGTATGGCGCCTCTAGAATTATCACTTCATTTGAAGAGAAACTTAGAGCCAGGTATTTCAATTAGGTGTGATTTTGGGTATTCACTACAAAAATCTGCTCTTCACAACACAGGTATGTGGAAGTATGGCTACAACAAAGGAGATTTTTTATGTCTTTGAAAATACTTGTGGATGATCACCAGGCTGGAAAAGTTTACAAAACTATTTATAATAGTCAAAAATTCAAAAGGATTAATAAATTTTGTTTCTTGTTTCTTTGCATAGTTCCCCCCACCCCAGTTCTTTTTTCTCAACGATTTTCTTTTTTTATATCTAGACTTCACAGGCTTAAAAACATGTGTAAGTAGATGGTATATACCTCTAGGTTCCAGAATAGTCATTTAAAATTATTCCTTCCTGCCTCAGTTCATTTCTGAAATTAACATATTAAAATAACAATGAGTTCAAGATCTCTTAAAGGCTAAACCAAGATAAGTCATTTTCTTATGATTGCTATCCTCAGCTAAGGAAAACCAAAATCAGAATTTCTTACTTGCTTACTTTAGATTCCAACCCTGATTCTTAATTTAACTCTTCATAAAATCTATAAAATATAGCAAATTACATGAATGATCTTACCTTTCCATTAATTATTGTATCTATGCTCATTAATGTATATTCTTCTACATCTGTTTCTGTACCATTTTGAGTTGTACCACATCCATCCACTACTGCATTGCCACCTTTAAAAAAAAGAATCATATTGAGTGAAGAACACAACCAAGGAAGCCAATTTGTTTTACATTTATTCTATACTCAGGTGTTAACAAAATCAACCAGAAAATAAACAGCATACCTTTAGAAATGTCTTTTCTAAAATAAAACATGCCTTGCCGGACAGCATCTCGTTTCTGAGCTGCTTCCATGTTTTCATCCACCTAAGAAAGGGGGATAGGAGAAAATGTTACACTGGGTTTCTTGCTAAAATGGAAACAAGCGTGGTTAACTTTCTAGTCAGAAGATTGCCCTTTAGAGCATATTTTTATTAGTTTTGCATAGATTTGTATAGTTATTAAATTTGATTATGTAAAAATCAGGATTCTATGATTACAAGTGGAATTTTAACCCGATATTTTCTTTTGGAATGACTGCTATCTTATTTACCTTCAAACATGTTATCTTATCTAACTATGATTTTTCCATGTGCCTAATCCCTTGAAATAATTTAGTCACCTTTCAGTGATTGCATCACTAAATTAAATACATAATTAAGAAAATACCATTTAGGCTTCCGGTGGCACTTTCGTCAAAGACGGACTGAAGACTGTGATTGTGCTCTTCGATCAATGCTTATCCTGTTGGAGGGTCCCAACAGGACTGGATCCATCTCGGACCCACCTCGGAGGAATGGGGAAAAGAGGGGGAAGACTGCCAGCCAGGTTGAGGGGAGCCCCAACCCCCTTCCCTGGCTAAGTATATTCCCCTTGAAGACAGGAGGTAGCGGCAGTTTTAATAGCTGCCCTGAAGATGGAAAGCTTCCGGGACTTAAGTGTGTGCTGGAGCGGTGTGTAACCAGGCAAAGGATTTTGGTTGTTTTTTTTTGACAACCCCGAGAAACAGAAGGAAAGAGCCCTCGTTTAAGAGTATGGCAGCGGCAAATGGAAAATAAGAGAAAATTATAAGGTAAATAAAAAAATGGATTATAAAAGGACTTTAACGGAATTAGAGATCAAATTTGGAATAAGATATAGAAATTGGCATTAATTAGGCATTGGATAGAATGCTGGACTTGCCCAGAATTGGCTCTATTTAAAAGAGCTAATGGTTGAAAATTAGCAGAATTAATACAATTGAAAAAAGAAAGAAGAACTTTGAAAAGTGAAAAGCGATGTAGAGCGCCATCTAATGGTTAAAGGCACTTTTTCCTCTTATGATTTTATGGAAAATTACTGGTCTTACAAATGTGTGAATTAGAAATGAAATGAAATAAAAGACTATATTATAACAGTAACCCCTGAAGCACCAAAAAAGGGGAATTGCAGCAAAGGGACAAGCGAAGATAATATATTGGGACTGTTTGGTGTGGATTGTGACAAGGAGACAGAAGGATTAACAAGGGGAATTGAGATAAATGGATATTTTTGGCAAGGACACTCCGACTTTTACTAAAATAAAGAATAACTCAACTGATTTTTTTTAGAAATATAGATTGAGGAGATTTGAAGTTTAAAACTTATTGGGAATTACCTTAAGATTATTATATAATTATTTATGAGAAAAATGATAAGAGTAAGAGAAATTAAGATGGCTTTGTTATATATATATATATATATATATATATGCATGTAAATTGATTAATCAAATGATATTAGAAAAACAGAGAACATGGTAAACCAGAAATGATTATATTGGAAAGTAAAATATTTGTAATGAGAGTACTATACTATGATTAAAAAGAAGGGGAATGAAAGTTTAATAAAATTTCATAGGTCAACCAGCTAAGTGGAAACAAAGTAAAAATATGAAGTGGTTATATGAAAATCTCTGGAATAAATATAAGAAGTATTGTAGACTGGGGGATTTACCATGTAGATTCTGAATATATTAGTTTTATTTTATTTTTACTCTTTTTTGTTTATTTATTATATATCGGCTTTGAGAAAGTTAATGAAGATAATAATGAATAATGTAAAATAAAATAGATGGTAAGCTGAAAATGGAAGTAATACAATTATAAACAGTGCAAAATATATATGAGGATGAAATGTTTTTGATATTGAATTAGTGAATTAAAATATGAAGTGAGAACATATTTAAAGATCAGTGGAATAGATAATGATTTGAAATGAAATTAGATAAGAAAGTTGGAAATATAATTATGACTATATATAAATATAGTAATATAGTATAAATATAGCATTGTAACCTGGAATCACGTTGCTCACTTGTAAAAAATAAAAAAAACTTTTTATTAAAAACAAGAAAAAAAATACCATTTAGAGCAAATTTTATGAATTTTAGATTAATCACACAGAACCAAGGTTTCAACATCATCACTTTGTGACTGAAATTCGGATCCCAATCACTAATAAATCAAGGACTAACCATATAAACAATTAAGCGAATACGAACAATTTTCTTGCTACTAAAGATTGCAAATATCCAAAAAATCGAAGTATATTACAATCCATATCTTAACCGCGGCCAGACTGGCATTTGCCCAGTGCTGGAAACTACCGTCTATCCCCACTGAACTTATGGTTATTCAGAAAATTTTACAATGCGCCGAAATGGACAAACTAACCCAAGCATTAAAAAATAAAGAATCCTCAACCTATTATAACAATTGGAATCCTTTGTATAATTGGCTAAACCAAAGATAGATCACCTCTAGGAAAATCAAGGCCGAGGGCCTCTGAAGCAGAGATAAAGAAAAGCACCGCCGACGATAGTTTTGAAGAAGAAAGGACCTTACAGACAGTCACAAAAAATATGGTTTTATTATAATTGTTTTCCCTACTCTTTCCCCCCCTTCCCTTCCCTTTCCCTCTTTCCTCTCTCAAGCCTTCCTCTCTTTCCCTCTTGGCCTATGCCAAGACCTGTTTGTCTTTTTGTTGTATATAATTTGTAGCTGTGTTGTTTTCTTTTAAAAGTAAAATTAATAAAGTTTTTTCTAAAAAAAAAAAAAGATTGCAATTTAACAGGAGACGGTGCTTAACAATCGCAACTCTGGCCTTGTGTGGTGTATTCTTTCCTAAGAATTCTCTTCTAACATGCTAGAACATAAGTTTTTTTTCAAAGAACATTTGAGTTGAACGGTTTGTTACTATCCTTAACATTTTTTTTAAATTGCAGTATTTATATTTAATTATGTTATTTTATTTGGTTTTGTTGTGATTTATTATTGCTATTGTAAGTCATCCTTGCATTATTACAGGTAATCCCCGGGTTATGAGCGTTCCCTTAGTGAACGTTACACGATTAGCACCCCCAAGTGTTCACAAACAAGTCCTGAAATGACAAATCTTGCAACACGATGAGAGTTTTGCACCCTTAGGAACAACTGCAGAGGCTCTGCATCATTCACTTTGCTGGCCAATGGAGGTTCGGAAGGGTGGGCATGGACTGTGCAGGCCTCTATGGACCTCCATTTTGGCAAGCAAACTGCTGGACAAGGCTCGCAGAGGCCTAAATGGAGCTACAGAGGGGCGCATGCAGCTGAGAGGCTGGAGAGGAGACAGCCTGGTAGATCTTCGCATAAGTGACCTGGCGTGGCAGGTGGGGGGGGAAGCAATTGTGGGGAGCATGAGGTATTTTAATGGGTTAGGGAGGCCTTGGGTGGTCTTCATCTGTTAATCTGGCTGTTCCATCTCTAGCAACCCCCACCGTGGCCTTCCCCCCCCGCCTGAAATACATCATGTGCACTTAACGAGCCACACAGTCAATTAGCAAATGCATGGGCAAAAGGAGGGAATGATCGCGTTCAAGATAAGAGATTCACTCCCACGAATCCTCAGGTTATGAATGGAATGGGCAGGTTCCATTACATTCATAAATCAAGGACTACTTCCATATAACTTTGGTTGCTTTATTTTATTTATATTTATCAAGGAATTTCTTAACTGTTACAGATTCATCTGCAGGATCCAATCTGGGTTGGTCACTGGGACTAGAAGTTTAGTCTTCCAAATTTTTGGATTCGTGCTGGAGCTCATTCTCTGGGAACCTCTCTCTCACCAGAATGTGTGCTTGGGGTATTATAAGCTTAGTGTTTATATGGTGCCTGGTTGTGTGTGGCTTTTGTTGATTGGAGTGTTGATGGCTGTCTATTAAGTCATTGGCTGTTGTTTCTTTGTGCTGCCAAGTTCAAAAGCTTGGAGAACTAAACCTCTGGTCCTGGTGACTATCCCAGATTGGATCCTGCAACATTATCCCAGGACACGTATATTGCCTTAATTCATCTATATGCTTTTGTTGGTTGTGTTGTAAAATGCTTTAAGACAGGGATGTCAAACTCCCGGGCCATGGGCCGGATGTGTGATGTGTTGCCCATGCCTGGTTTAGCAAAGGGGGAAAAAATCCCAGCACGTCATGTGACATTACCATGAGGTGAATTTGACACCCCTGCTTTAAGACTATTGATTTGGCAGTACACAAGAAAAATAAGTATTACACAAACACTCTTACCTTGGACAAAGGAATGAGAAAATCCAATTTGTATGAGAGAATGACTCGAGTTAACAGTACAACAAACACAACATATGCTGAGTTTTCAAAGTCTGTTAACTGGACCTAGAAATTGAAAGGTATCTTTTAGAATTGTTGAGTTATGTATATTGTATATATCCCAAATATAGTACAGAAAGATTACATCATAGATTCTGATGAAGACTATGAGATATCAGACTTAGAATCTTTTGGTAAATATTATCAAAATTATATCTTTTAGTGAAAGTTTTCCTAAAATAGAATTCCAGAAACCAACTAATGGTACAGTTAGATATTCTTGTATAGCAGTGGTTCTCAACCTGTGGTTCCTGGACCCCTGAAGGACTGCAATGTCATCACAGAGAAGGCTTGAAGAAATGTTATGATTTAAATCTTAAGTCTTGGGAGTCTGTAGTTATGGTCCATGCTCACAAAAGGTATTTAAAAGTCAGTGGTGAAGAAAAGGTTGAAAATCACTGTTGTACAGAATTCTGCTATTACATGTTCTCTTTTGAAAATTCCAAAATTGCCAATTATTGCCAATATTTTCTGATATAGCCAAAAGAACACTTGCACATCAATATTTTAAAATAGGGTATTTCAGAACTAAGGCAGCCTTATGCAGAGAAAACATGATTAAAGAATGATATGGAATTTGTGATTCTTTCTGATTTGATTACAATTTCAGTTGAAATTAAGACTATCCCAGGCTAATAATCTATGGCAGGCAATCACTGTTTGTAGCAATGGTAAACCGTGTAACTATAACTTAAGTATCTTTATGATACTTAAATGTGTATCATGGAAATGTCAAAATAAGAAAGCATGAGCAAAAAGACGCAAATGTACTAAAGTATGTACTACAGTTTTGTTTCATAACATAATCCCCTGAGCATGTTTAGTGCTTACCTCCATTGGTCTGAACTCAACTCTCCATCCAATATCTGAATTTGGAGGAGGCGGCTTAAATCTCATTGTCTGCCAATTTGTTGACTGAATATTCTATAGGAGACAAAATAGATGTTGTTAGGCTACAACTGTAACTCTATGTGCTCATCATAGTGTAAGACTTTAATACTATTGAGAATTCATGATAAAACAATAAGCTGCAAAACCGCATCAACTGCACTAACAAAGCATGAGACTTTGTACTGAAAACATTTAGAATATTATATAGCCCTTGACTGAGCAGACCCAGTTTACATTGTAACCGAGATGTTGTTAAGTGGGAAGGGGAGGGAGTCCCAGCAAAGAGGCGCAATGTAGGCCATACACAGGTTTGTGGAGGAAGGTGCCACTGTATGGCGCAAGCTCCAGAAGTCCAAGGATGGAGAATTGCAAGGGTAGGGAAGATTTTCTGGAGCAACTCATAAACTTCCTGCTAGCTTCCCCATTATCTCTGCTTGGGTGAAGCTGAAAGGAAGGTTGCGAATTATGATCATGTAACTTCAGGATAACACAACCACAGTAAGCTTGCTGCCAAGCACCTGAATCATGACCATGAGACTGCGAGGGTGGTGCAACAGCCAGGAATGGTCTTAAGTATCACTTCAGTACTGTCGCAACTTTGAACAGTTACTGAACAAGAAGTTGGTAAGTGAGGGCTAGCTTTATTCTCAGATTTTGTTTGTTTTTATTAGGTTTGTTTTACTATCTGTACTGATAGAAATTGGACCATGCCAATGTCCAATCATAGGATGAGCAGAAATAACAGGAAGATTCTGCACTTACTTACTTGTTTTTGATTTTCCACAACTGATACTTAATTATAATTTGGTAGTCCTGTGCAGACCAGTGTTTTCAACATGTATAGTTTTCATCCTTTTGTTTCCTACATTTTCATATGGAGTCAACTCATACCACACTCCCTAAATTACACACTGACCTATGCTCTGAAAATTGAGTAAGTATTAAATGTTTTTGTCACATTACTGATATGAATAATTTAAACTTGGAATTTTTATCTGTGTTGAAATATACAATGAAATACATACTTGAAAGTTTTCATTTAAGAAATACTGAAGAAACATGTAATGCAGCAAATAATTATTTTTAATTATTTGCTGCTGTAGTTTTGATCCTTTTTATTAGAAAATAAATGATATATTAAACAAACTATGTACAACTTTTAATATAAACTAGTATAATATAACCTCAAAATGATCAGATTCATTTGCGTCATCCAGATGTATTTTTTCTTCAAACAGTGTCAATGGGTCACGAATAAATAAGTGAGCGATATGTTGTGCCAAAAGATGATCAATGCCTACAAAACCAAGAAATTGAGATATCCATTGTTAAAAAGCAAGCCAGTTTATTATATATAATGTGCACATTTATTTGCTTGCAGTAACTCAACAGAGCTGAGGAGAGATGAAACAGTCACCACAAACATGAATGAAATATTTTGAGTTTGATAGGAAATATGATAATTGACTCATTCTTTCAATCAAGAAAAAAAAACTGCTTTCAAGATGATGGATCACCGCAGAAAATTAACTAGCACGTCTGATGCTGCGTTGTGTTATACTTCAAGAACAGCTTGTTTAAATTAATCACAAGTAGTCCTTTTTAAGGATTGTGTCTGATTAAGGGGGAAAAAAAACAAGACAAAGGCATGGAGCCTCATTGTCACACTGATTTAAATACTTACCCTCTTTTACTAGATGCTCATAGATTTCTTTATCTATTGTCAAATCAATGTCATTGTACTTTTCACCGCATTCTGAGAGATAACTGTCTATGGAATCGTATCTGGATTTATTGATTCTGAAACGGTTGTTCTTCAATGGCTATGTAATTTAAGAAGAGAAATGTCTAGTACCTATTGTCATTATCTGCAAGAGATACTATAACACCGAGTCAATGTAGCATTGAAACCAAAACTGCAAACATATTTTTCAATAGTTTAATTATTTAGTAATGTGGACTATTCATATAAAGAGGGGCAGGAGAGTGTTTAACAATAATTAACAAACATTATGAAATGACTAAATGATACAAATCCATAATGCAAAAAGAAAAGTAAAATCTATTAAAGAAAAAAGAGAGGGAGATAATAAACCTCTTTAATGAAGGAAAACAATCTAACAATTGAGATATGGATCAATAAGGGTTCCTCAATCGCCATGCTCGAAAACAGATTACAGTTACAGAGAGTTAGAATAATGAAACATCAGAGGTGAATCCTGGGTGCATTTTACTAATTTTATCTCCTGCTATTGGCAATAATTATACATGGTAAATATGAATATTGATATACATAAATACTTTTTATTTTATACTCGGAACCTGATCTGAAATCTGATGAGAATAGTTGTATACCAAACAGCACCTCAAAATCTGATCTAAAAAAAAATCTCAGAATACATAAACCTGAAACAGTTTTCAGCTTTGATGACCTAATCTGATCAACCTTATCCATCTTAGAAGACAATCAAGGTTTGAGTTTGATATTCATTACAGAAATATCAGGACTGTCAATCGGGGTAGAAAACCAAAACTTTTCAAAACTAGGTACTGGGAAACTATTCCTTTAGCATTGCCAAGAAAAGTAAATATAAAAATGTCTTCACTTTCTACATTCAAACAGATTTAAATAACAAAAAATACTGAATGAGCAAAATGCTTAAAATTAATAAGGTAAATTTTCAAGAATGAAAGCTAAGTTTAGGAAGAGAGATTTTTGTGTGAGAGCATGAATATCTAGACTAACCACTCTTGCAAACTCTTAACTGCTTTACTCACAGCTTCTAAATGTCATCCTCTTCAGTAAAACAAAACACAACCTCTGATGCAAAGAGAGTGCTATTCCTTAGATAATTTCAGTTGCTATATATTTCTATTTTTCATTTCTCTTGCTCAATCCAGTTTCAGGACAAGATTAATCACATCCACATTTTCGTACACTTATTCAAAACATTTTTGACAAAGAAAATGTATCAGTGATTTTGCCTCTGGGAAATTAAAAGAAATATGGGAACATTTCATATGAAGATCACACTAAGAGAATGATCGAAACATTTTAATATAAATGGGTTTGCAACTCTGTAATCAAGACTACATACTAGAGAAACAATTGATCTACATATGAAACTCACATACCTCTAGACCCCTCTCCTCTCTTGTTCTGTCATCTACTGATGCAGATATAACTCCCCAACGGCAATCAATATCTGTCACATAGCCTCTGTAAAAAGGAGCTGCAGCACTTAAGGCCATCTAAAAGAATATTGGAGAGAATATAGTGTAATGAATTATCAATGTAATACCATATAAAGCTAAGCAAGTATGATCCTGAAATACAAGTTGCTCTGCTCGCCATTATTTACAATAGTACAAATTGTTTTATTAGCCAAGCAGACCCCATTTGCACTCCAGTCAGCATCTTCTACTACTCTTGTCTCTTTTTCTAACTGGATATATACTCTATGTCCCCTTCCAGTCCCAATACAGTGCATACTTCAAGTTTGAGAAGTGAAAATTATGAATCTGTAAGAACTATGAAAAGTAAGGTATACACTTAGGCAAGAAAAACCAAATGCATACCTCCTTCGAGATTAGCGAAAATGTATCTTAAAATGAGTCCTATATGTTGGAAATGTAAAAAAAAAAAGAGGGAACATATTATCATATGTGATGGTCTTGCCCAGAGGCTCAAAAATATTGGCTTAAAATCAAAAATTGGCTATAGGAAATCATCAGTGAACAATTAGACCTAGAACCAGAACTCTTCCTACTGGGAATCTTAAAAAAAAACAAAAACGTAAAGAGCACCAAATAGTTATTATTACACAAACTGACTGCTGCCAGGATTGCCTTTGCCCAATGTTGGAAACAGCCATATATACCCGTAGAGAAACTGGTTATGCAAAAAGCTATGAACTGTGCTGAAATGGATAAATTAACGCTGAGTTTAAAAGATAAAGAAGATTCGATATTTTATAAGGCTTGGGAACAATGGTAGAGCTGGATAGATCGGAGATAGATTAAGGATAGGTAATTATTAAATATAGAATATGGATAGAATAAGAATGTAATTATGCACAAATTAATATCTGTAAATATTGCACAAATTATTGTCATACAGTAAGCACCACAAATAGCTGTTATTGAGTGATATATTTTTTATGTTTTTAATGTAATAAAAATTCAATAAAGTTTATTAAATAAAAGAAAAAGAAAAACCAAATGCAGTTACAAAATTGGTGGTACCTGGCTCAACAGCAGTAACTGGGAGAGGGACTTAAAAATCCTAGTGAGCAACCAATTAAATATGAGCCAGCAGTGTCAAAAAAAGCCAATGCAGTTCTAGGCTGCATCAACAGAGGGATAGCATCAAGGTCACATGAAGTGTTTGTACCACTTTATACTGCTTTGGTAAGACCACATTTGGAATACTGCCTCCATTTTTGGTCACCATGATAAAAAGTGTTAAGACTCTAGGAAGGATGCAAAGAGCAGCAAGGATAATTAGAGAGTTGGAGGCTAAAACATGATGAATAGCTGCAGGAACTGGATATGTCTAGTCTAACAAAGAGAAGGACTAGGGGTGACATGACAGCAGTGTATCTGAGGGGCTGCCACAGAGAAGATGGGGTGAACCTATTCTCCAAAGCACTTGAGGATAGGATAAGAAGCAATGGATGGAAACTTATCAAGAAGAAATCCAACCTAGAATTGAGGAGAAATTTCCTGACAGTGAGAACAATTAACTATTGATTAATCAATGGAATTAACTATTGATTAATCAATGGAATGGCTTGCTCCAGAAGTTGTGGATGCTCCATCCCTGGAGGCTTTTAAGAAGAAACTGGACAGCCATTTGTCTCCAATAGTATAGGATCTCCTGCTTGGGCTGGTGGTTGGGCTAGAAGACCTCCAAGGTTCTCTCCAGCTGTTATTCTTATGCTGACAGTACTTTGAAGATATAAGATTATCGCAAGGTAAAATGTGCTACATGGTCATGGCAACAAATATTGAATTACCTCTTGCTGTATTTTCTCCTCCAGCCCCTAAGCAACAGCTTGCAAACTTTTCGGACCTCTTTTATTCTTTCCATATAATTCATCAAGTACAAAAAAATTTAGCGTCACTTACTGAACATAAACTATCACCAGTAATTTAAAAATCTTATACTGATTGTTTTGAAGGTTGCCTCAGTGAACATGCTTTTTAATCTTTTTGAAACAGTTTTAAGAGTTTTATATAAATATAATAAAGTATGTCTCTGAATAAAAATGTAAACAATAAAATGATTTCACTCACCACAATGGGACAGATTGTGGCTAGCTGATCATAAAGATATCTTGCTTCAAAAATGCTGCAGGCCTGGAATGTTACCTGTATAATAAATAAAAAACTATCATGCTTTATGTTAAAAGTGCATGTCAATGTTACTGCACTTTCCAGAAATTACAAAAAGATGGATCCTCTGAGTTTCGAACTGCCAGACTTGTTTCTTTTCTGCAGACCTGGGATCATACAATGGAATTAAGTCCCCTTTTTCTTCCTTCCAGAATCTCGTTGCCACTAGACATAACAAATACTATCATATACACTCTTTGCTTTTCAACATGTTCCACAACGTATTTCATTTTGGAAAGAAAGAAAGAAAGCACAGAAATTCCACCACTGCTTTTCTTTCTTCCTCTGAAACAAAAAGTACCTATGCAGACTCATTTAAGACTTCAGTTCCAAATCACAAATTGATTTATGACAATTTGAGTAGAGGTAGTCCTCAACTTATGAAAACTGGGACCAGAATTTCCATTGCTAAGCTAAATGGTTAAGTGAGTCATGCCCAATTTAATGACCTTTTTACCATGGTAGTTAAACAATTCACTGCAGTTGTTAAATGAATCATGCAGTTGTTACACAAATCCAGTTTCTTATTATTCATTTTGCTGACTGGGAAGATTGCAAATGGCAATTACATCATCTCGGAGTGGTGCAACTGCTGTAAATACATACCAGTTGCTAAGTGCCCAAATTTTGATCACCTAACCATGGGGATGCTGCAAGAGACATACGTGCAAGAATTGGTCGTAAGGCACTTTTTTCAGTACTGTTGTAACTATGAATGGTGGCTAAACAAATGCTTGCAGGCTGAGTACTACTTGTATTCAAATGGAAAGAGCAAAAATGTTGCCCTTTTTAGCCATATATTGAACATTTTCACTTATATTTTGCAAGACCTGTCTTACCCGTCCTTTCTTTTTCCTCTAAGTCATCTAAGAATACTGACATTCATTCTTCACATCAGGCACC
The DNA here is from genome assembly GCF_049901715.1 of Pseudonaja textilis. Classification (NCBI taxonomy): domain Eukaryota; kingdom Metazoa; phylum Chordata; class Lepidosauria; order Squamata; family Elapidae; genus Pseudonaja; species Pseudonaja textilis. The sequence goes on along the minus strand of NC_141990.1, from coordinate 123,684,611 downwards.
TTATTTCTTCTTCATCATAAATACCAGGATGTGTCATTTTTGTATCAATCTTTCCACTTGAAAAATTATTTTACAATTTTGATGAAAAATTAGTTTACAATTATTTTACAATTTTAAATACATCTGTTCTCCTTGTGACCTTTTATTTTGCTTTACATTGCACAATGCTCTACTTTTTTCCCATTCCAATCTCTTTAAATAAAATTACATTTAAGACTTTGTTTTATTTATTTGCTTTGTCGGTACCTTATTTTTGCAACTCACTGCCTTCAAATGTTTAAGAATTCAGCCTCTCACACCATTCAATGCAATTTTTCAAATCTTCTCTCCTATGCTATTATTTTTTCATCTCCTTTCTTATGACTACTTTAATTGCCACCCATGTTTCCTCTTTGTGTGTCTATTAGATGATCAACTTGTAGAAAATTACTAATCTTGTATAATTTGCTGTCTATTAATGGTCTATCAGTTGCTTATAAAACATTAACAAATACCCTAGCTTGCCATGGTGCTTGAATTAAGTTATTATTTCTAGAAAGGAGAAAAAAGGTGCCTAGTTGTGCAATGAACAGCAGGGAAAATACATGATGTAATATATAAAATCTGGCTACAGAATATGTGACTGAAAAATTCGAACAGCTGTTATGAAAACAACACAAAACCAAAAGAGGGCGGTACAAATATTTAACAGTATACTTATTACAGTGCGTTTACCTGAAGGCAACAATTGCCCATGCCAAATCCCATGGCATCCATATATACGTGATCAGGCTTAGCTGCTCTTGCTGCTTCACCATCATCACTAGGAAATGTTTCTATAAATGGTGATGGAGTATTCTTGTCCTTAAATACTGAATAAGACATTTGACAAAAGGTTACGGTCCTGGCTAATTTTTTTTAAAAAAATATTTTAACAGTAAATTGCTTTTTTCACTTACTTGGTACATTTATAATTACTTTTTCACCTCTTCTATGTCGAATATTTCTCGTTAAAGTACTAAAAAAGAAAATATTCTGAGATGATGTTTCAAAACAAAAAATTTTCAATAGCTTTAAAACATTTTAGCTTAATATTTGGTTTATGGGTTTCCTAACCTGCTATGCTGATTAAAAATTATTACATTTGCATCCAGTGAATTATATGAAGCATTAACACTATCTTGATGCAGTTATGAGAAATATGTCAGAAAAGAGCTTACTTATTTGTCTATACTGCAAGGTAACAATTACAGGTAGTCCTCAACTTACGATCAAAACTGAGACCAACATTTCTGTCACTAAGTGAAACATTTAAGTGATTTTTGCCCCATTTTACGACTTTTTTTTGCCACAGTTGTTAAGTCAATGATTGCAGTTAGTAATAGTTAAGTGAATCTGGCTTCCCTATTGACTTTGCTTTTAAGAAGATTGCAAAAGGTGATCACATGACTTCAGGACACTGCAACTGTCATAAATATGAGTCAGTTGCTAAGCATCCGAATTTTGATCATGTGACCAAAGGGGTGCTGCATTAATCATAAGTGGGAAAACCGGTCATAAGTCACTTTTTTCAATGCAATTTTTCTGCTTTGCTAGAGGGAACAAAAGATAAAAAAAACCTATTTCTGTATGCAATTTGTCCTGTGTCTGATCTGCTTCCCCCCGCCTCGCAGAGTAGAATTAGAGAGAAAGGAATTACAAGAGAGTAAGCAGAGTACATTGAACTGTTTGAGGAGCTATTCCTGGCCAGCCTTGAGAAAGATTGCCTTTGTTAACTTGATGGACAGAATCTTCCTCTAAAATAGGGGTGTCAAACTCACGGCCCATGGGTAGGATGCATCATGTACCGGCCCCGCCTGGTTTAGCAAAGAGGGAAAAAGTCATGATACGTCACATGATGCTACCGTGACAATGTGAGTTTGACTGCTCTAGAGTATAGAAGCAATCTTTCTCAAAATTGGCCAGGAACAAGAAATCAATCAGTGAAGTTCCTGTTCCTGGTCAGCCTTGGTAAACCAATGGCCTCTCTAGACTTGAAGAACCATTGCCTTTGTTAGCTTTCTAGATATGCCTTACACTGGCTGGGCACATCTGTCAGCAACTGCAGTGAAAGATAACAAAGCTAGACATAGTGGGGCAGGACTCCCAATAATGTGGGTGGAGGTAGACAGGAGGCCGAGGTGGCTGAGGCCGCCTAGCCTATGGTGGGGAAGGAATAGCAGTGTTCTTGCAATTGTAAGGTTGACTACCCAAATTATGATCACATGACTGCAAAGGCTGGTTGAAACTTTGGGTAGACAAGCTAGCTCTGAATCTCTTCTAAAATAGCATTGCCTGTGGAGGATGCTACTAAAAGCATTGATAAAACTAAAATAATATCTATAGAAAGACTAACTATTGTACATTCAACAAGAGTGGTGAACATCACACCAAATTTACATTTTCATTTTCATTATGAATTATAATATATTACATCATCTACATTTTGAGTACATCAGTGTTCTTATTCAAAACATACTTACCTAAACCTGGGATGTTTGTTTATAGCCTCATCTGGGAAGAAAAGAGACTTTGAGGCTCCCATCTCAATAGGTGTTGGATGATACTCTGGTATCGTAAATCCTGGACAACCTAATCTATAAATTCAATCAAATTAAGATCTCTAGTTGACAAAGATTCATTTTGTAAAGTTATATTAGAAATATTCCAGAATAAAGGTAAAGTGCTATTAAGAATAGTACTTATGTGTTTGTCTTTATCTATAGATAGTAATCAAAACGGCTAAAGGCATTCTGTAAATGCACATTTTATCTAACTTGTCAAACATTCTTCCAATAATCTTTTGATTTGCTTGGATCATTTTCCTCAGGAAATAAACAAACAAGCATAACACTTTGATTCATTTGCTTAATTGGGCTTTTATTTAATTTTAGGACTTGTGTGGAGAACAGATCATGTTTTAGGTTGTATTTATTCAGAAATATTGAAAATCCAAACAGGTTCACAAACTTTTAAGCACTGCTGCAGATATAACTAAGTAGCAGTGGCTCTAAATGGGAAATACTTTATGGTGAATCTTCCTCTTCTTAAAATAGCTTTAGTAATACAACTTTCTTTGAGACATGACCATTTGAAACCACTGTATTTTCAAACTATTAGAAAAACAAAATCTAACCTTGGAAATGATGTGACAGTGCAAACAGCTTCATCTTTTTTTAGTACCGAAGCAGCTTCCTGGCGCCGCTTCCTCATGTTGTCCTGTACAGTGTTAAATTCGGACATTGTTCCTCCATATGGCTGCCCAGGAGTCCCTTCGATCATGTAACTTCCATATTCTGGTCTCCATAATGTTGGGTGACTGAAAAATCAAAATGAAAACTGGAAGTATTTTCTACAACAAAGTATGCTTACATATCATGCAACTGTAATATAGCTTTTAACTCTGAACCATGCAAACATGAGTAAAAACCTTGACTCAGGATGGGATGGCTTAATTTAATATCTTAATTTATTTAGAACAGGAATCCCCAACTTGTGGGCCACGAGAGGATTGCAACCAGGCTGCGGAAATAGTTGGTGAGTGTACACACATGTGCTCACTTGTGTGAGTAGCAGGGGAGCATGCATGCTCCATTTGCGTGAGTAGCAAGAGTGCATACACGCCGCTCACACAACTGGACCTGTATGTGCGCTTGCAGGCTGCATGTGCAGAATTACACCCTCTCCTCCCCCACCAGTCCGCAAAGCCAGAAATGTTGGGGAACTCTGGCTTATAATGTGTTTTATGATTATTAGGAATTCCAACTTTTGGGGAAAAAATATGCAATAATGTAAGTACATCAGCAAATTGAAAGCACTGATCTTTTAGGCTACATGCAAACAAGTTTTATGAATATGCATTTCCCATTGTTTAGAAAATGAGAGCCAATTTGGTGAAGAGGTTAAACTGAGAGACTGAACATTTTGGCCTGTATTAGCCAGCTCGATAACTTTGGGGCCAGTCACTCTTTCTCATGGCAATGATAAACTACTTCTAAAAATATTGCTGTAAAAACTCCATGGACCTGTCCAGACAGGAGTCAAAAGTGACTTGCAATAGACTGAAATAAAATATACATTGCTCAAAAAATTAAGGGAACACTTAAACAATACAATGTAACTCCAAGTCAATCACACTTCTGTGAAATCAAACTGTCCACTTAGGTAGCAACACTGATTGACAATCAATTTCACATGCTGTTGTGCAAATGGAATACACAACAGGTGGAAAGCAGAGGCAGTTAGCAAGACATCCCCAATAAAGGAGTGGTTCTGCAGGTGGTGACCACAGACCACTTCTCAGTTCCTATACTTTCTGGCTGATGGTTTGGTCACTTTTGAATGCTGGCGGTGCTTTCACTCTAGTGGTAGCATGAGACGGAGTCTACAACCCACAGAAGTGGCTCAGGTAGTGCAGCTCATCTAGGATGGCACATCAATGCGAGCTGTGGCAAGAAGGTTTGCTGTGTCTGTCAGCGTAGTGTCCAGAGCATGGAGGCACTACCAGGAGACAGGCCAGTACATCAGGAAACGTGGAGGAGGGTGTAGGAGGGCAACAACCCAGCATCAGGACCGCTACCTCCGCCTTTGTACAAGGAGGGACAGCACTGCCAGAGCCCTGCAAATGACCTCCAGCGGGCCACAAATGTGCATGTGGCTGCTCAAATGGTCAGAAACAGACTCCATGAGGGTGGTATGAGGGCCCAACATCCACAGGTTGTGCTTACAGCCCAACACCGTGCAGGACATTTGGCATTTGCCAGAGAACACCAAGATTGGCAAATTCACCACTGGCGCCCTGTGCTCTTCACAGATGAAAGCAGGTTCACACTGAGCACATGTGACAGACGTGACAGGGTCTGGAGATGCCTTGGAGAACGTTCTGCTGCCTGCAACGTCCTCCAGCATGACAGGTTTGGCAGTGGGTCAGTAATGGTGTGGGTGGCATTTCTTTAGGGGGCCGCGCAGCCCTCCATGTGCTTGCCAGAGGTAGCCTGACTGCCATTAGGTACCGAGATGAGATCCTCAGACCCCTTGTGAGACCATATACTGGTGCGGTTGGCCCTGGGTTCCTCCTAATGCACGACAATGCCAGACCTCATGTGGCTGGAGTGTGTCAGCAGTTCCTGCAAGACGAAGGCATTGATGCTATGGACTGGCCCTCCCATTCCCCAGACCTGAATCCAATTGAGCACATCTGGGACATCATGTCTTACTCCATCTACCAACGCCACGTTGCACCACAGACTGTCCAGGAGTTGGGGGATGCTTTAGTCCAGGTGTGGGAGGAGATCCCTCAGGAGACCACCCGCCACCTCATCAGGAGCATGCCCAGGCGTTATAGGGAAGGTCATACAGGCATGTGGAGGCCACACACACTACTGAGACTCATTTTGACTTGTTTTAAGGACATTACATCGAAGTTGGATCAGCCCGTAGTGTTTTTTTCCACTTTAATTTTGAGTGTAACTCCAAATCCAGACCTCCATGGGTTGCTAAATTTGATTTCCATTGATAATTTTTGTGTGATTTTTTTGTCAGCACATTCAACTATTTAATGAACAAAGTATTTAATAAGAATATTTCATTCATTCAGATCTAGGATGTCTTATTTTTGTGTACCCTTTATTTTTTTGAGCAGTGTAGATTGAAATACATGCTGATGAATAACCTAGCTAATGTTCAGCATGCATTTCTATGAGCTTTTGATACTTACTTTGGATTTATTCTTTCACCTTTTTCTTGCAAAGTATGAAGTACTTCTTCTCCAGATAATGACAACCGTGCTCTCTTATTTTTATGGTCAAAAGCTACCAACATATATTCCACCTAAAAGGCAATATAAATTCATACTATAATGTTTAGCTCATAAAACAGAAAACAACAAAAAGTTCACAAATTGGTCACCTGAGGAATTACAATTTTTAAAAGCAGACTTCATGATGTTTTCTATCTAAATGGGAATATTTAAAATATATATACTTTTTATTTTTGCATATCAAGCTGCAAATTTTACAAGCCCTTTTTGCCCACAATGTATCAGTAAAAAATAATATTTACACAGCAGTTGCTGTGGTTTCTTGCCTCCTCAGCATGGTTTTGATCAGGGATGAAAGCCTGCCTAAGCTTCTCTTTCAAATATATTATACTTAAGTTTATCTCAAGATTTTGTTATCACAAATCTTTACTTTTAAGACTGCAGCTACTTACAATATAGAAGGCAACTAAAGAGAATGATAGAAAACTGTAGTATCCTGCATTACAAACACAGCAAAAATCCAAATGAAAATCCATTCTAGTACTTATTAAAACACAAGAGTTTAAATGAGGCTATTAAAAAGGTATGTAGATTATATTTAATATTATAAAATGTATTAGGAAATATAAACTTTCAGTACAATTTTATTCAAACTTGCTGACTCAAACTGTTTTTTTTTGCTGACTTTGTGGGAATGACAAAGCTATCTTCTTATCAACCTTTCCAGCATGCAATTTATTTACAATGTGTGATCCTTGTGCAGAATAACAGGAATTATTCTGTACCAAATTGAACTAAACAGAATTTAGCTGCTATTTAAGTCTATCTTAACAGCCACGTCCAGTCACCTTGCCCAAGTTCAAAACAGAAGTGATGTATAATATCCAGGAAATCTAATTGAAATATTTTGATTGCATTTTAACAAAATGTTGAGAAAATGAGTAATCCCAAGCACTGTGAATAAGGCAAAGAACTTTGATTATAGCAAAAAAATCATTTCCTTGCTTTGCTCAGTCAGTAGAAAGCCACTGCTTCCAAAAATACTTCTTCCAAAAAGCAGGGAAGAAAGGAGCAGCTTAGTAGGAGCATTAATATGGTAGGTGAATTCTTCAGATAAAAACCTTAAGCTGTTCTATAAAAACTAATGTACATTAACTTTTCAGCTTGTCCCTGTAACTTTTAAGGTCTAGATGCATCAGTTTTGGTAGCACGAAACAGAGATTTACAAAAAGAAATTAAGTGAAAAAAATGGTTGCTTCTAGTCTCCTAAATATTATTATAATTTCAATGCATGGGCTGTTATTAAAGCTACTTATAAATCTTCCTGTTTCCTTTTGTTTCTGTTCAGCAAATGGAATGAAGGAAAAACACAGCATTATGAATATTAACAATGCACTTGTTAATTTTTATTGTCAGTAATCTGCAAATACATGCTTACTTAACCTAGAACAGTGGTTCCCAAACTTTTTCAGTCCACTGCCCCTTGGTGCTACAAACTCATACTCAGTACCCCTCATTCAGGGGTGGAATTCAAATTTCTGTGGGCGTGGCCTAATCTGAGAGTGTGGCTTGCTGGTCAGATGACTGGGTGGGCATGACTTGCTGGTCATGTGACTCGGTGGGCTGGGCTTGCTGGTCACGTGACTGGCTGGGCATGGCTTGGTCATATGACTGGGTAGATGTGGCCATGTGACTGGGTGGACGTGGCCAGGTGACTGGCAAACCAAATACAAATGGTCCTCACTTAATGGCCAGTTGTTTAGCAAGTGTTCTAATTTATGACTGGCCTCCCCAGAGCTACTTGACCGGTTTTTGGAGTTTTGACAGCCATGCACACACAAATACACATATTCCCTTCCAACCCTGCTGGAGCAGGTCATTGGACTGGAATCGTCAAAGCATCTCTGATTAGATTCTAGTAGTGAATAGAATCTAATCAGAGACGCTTTGCCTATTCTCGTTGATTTGTTTTATTTGTATTTTTTTATTTTATGTTGCTGAATTGCATTGACATGTGTGTCCCTTCTTGTGCACAGCCCAGAAGCTTTTGTGATTCTTTGCAGCAAAAATTACGACTTCTGGCTTTGCTCTACTTTTCAAACGTGCCGCCACAGCTGCGTTCTAGGTGCCGGCCCTGTAGGTCCACCCCATTGAGCCTGCTACACTGGAGGGACCTGCCCAAGGAAGTCAAAGCAGAGTGGTGCACCAAGTCAATGGGCTGAGCCTGAGAGCAGGAAAGAGAGAGAGAGAGAGAAGAAAGAGACGGAGAAAGAGAGAAGGAAGAAAAGGGGAAAGAAAGAAAAGGGACAGACAAAGAAAGAGGGTGGGGATGGAAGGGGCAGAAAGAAAAAGAAATAAAGGAGGGAGGAAGGGAGGAGAAAGATAATGAGATATCTATTCTAGTCCAATCACCTGCTCCAGCAGGGTTAGAAGGGTGTGTGTGTGTGTGTGTGTGTGTTCTCCTTGTAGTTTACCAGTACATTTTGGTTTTGCCTTCTTCAGAATTGGCACTGTAATACATTGGGGAAAAGTAATTTTTTAGGGTGGAGGTCTGATCCAATGGATCCTGTTTAAAGCCTCAACAAAATGTGAGAGCCTCCTGATAGTCTTGCCCATGTTTCGTCCACAAAACCTTTAATAGAAGCCAAAGATGTTTCAATGTGGAAAAGGGCCTCAGTCCAATGATGCATCAGATCTCTCTCTCTCTCTCTCTCTCTCTCTCCCTCCCTCCCAGACTGGCTTTGCTCTACTTTCCTGATGTGCCTGTGGGGCCGGCGCCTCGAACATGGATGGATGGATGGAGAGACAGAGAGGACAGATAGATAGGTAGGTAGAGATAGATAGACAGACAGACAGACAGAATGTGACAGTGTCGGCACTTTGGGAAAGTAGAGCAAAGCCACGGCATTTGAGGTGCCGGGTCTGCAGGCTCACTCCATTGAGCCCCTTGCACTGCTCTGATGCAACAGTCAATGGGATGAGCCTCGAATGTGGCAGGCCTCGAATGCGGCAGTGCCGGCACGTTGAGAAAGTAGAGCAAAGCCACTCTGGCTTTGCTCTACTTTTCAAACATGCCGCTACTGCCGCGTTCGAGGCGCCAGCACCGCAGGCTCACCCCATTGACTATTGCACCGGAGCGGTGCAAGGGGCTCAATGGGGTGAGCCTGCGGAGCCAGCGCCTCGAACGCAGCGGCGGAGGCAGTAGAAAGTAGAGAGGCAGCATGTTGGGAAAGTAGAGTGGCATGCTTTCTCAAATGCTGCTGCATTTGAGCTGCCAGCTCTGGAGTGGTGCAACTGTCAATGGGGTGAGCTTGCATGGCCAGCACCTCAAATGCCCCCCCTGCCACCTCTTAGCACCCCACTAAGGCATCTGACTGCCCCCCAGGGGGTGGTACTGCCCACTTTGGGAACCACTGACCTAGAATGTTATCCCTAGATCATCTGAAACCGGGTTTTTTATTTTTTCAGGACACAGTCTCTTCAATTACAATTTAAAAATAATAATACATTCATTAAATTTCATTAGAATGTATAATGTATATTTTCAATTTGAATAAGGAAAAAACTGGGGGGCGAAGGCAAAGCCAAATTGGGAATGCAGTTGATAAGGAAACTAACTAAAAAAACAAGTAATTTCCGACTTTCATTGGTGCAGACACAAACATAAAATAGAATTTATAACATCTGAAAATCTGCAAAGTAGTATAAAAATGGAAGATCTTAGAAACCCAATGCTACTTTATTATTGGATAAAACACTAAAATTCAAAACTATTGATTTCGATAAAGTCCCTTCGAATGAAGACATTAAATCAAATTCTCTGATCAGTGCAGGCATCTAAATTAAAGCATTTCCCCCCAAAATCAGTGCTTAGTTGGAGGCATTCAATAAAGGAGAATAGTAGTCAGAATTTTAAATACATTTGTGTATAGATCATGAATATATAATTCTAAATATACAAACTTTTGCTGAAATTTGAAAATAGGAAGAAGTTAAAGAATGTATGATAAAGTGGGTTAAGAAGTTTGCTAATAATATACAGCTGGACTAATGGAAAAAAATGTGATTAAAGAAGTAGAAATTTACACTGTATCATATAAAATGTTTTGTTGGCACATGATGCCAGAAAAATTATCTGGAATGTATAGAAGCACTTAAATGTAAATAACATGAACGGATGGTTTATCATGCCTGGTAGACATGTAAAAACCTTTAAAAAAATTGGATCCATATATATACCTTCATACAAAGGATTTTAAAGATCATTATTCAACTGAAGCCAAAACTTTCCTTTTAGGATTAATGAATAAACAGAAAAAAACCCCATGGAAGATTATTACAATATATGATCATAGCAGAGAAATGACTGTATGCAGAAAGATGGAAAGAATCAACGCTATTCACTAGAGAATAGTTGAAGTTGACAAATTTTTGCTGAAATTGATAAATTAACTTAATAAATATATGAAATATAGATACATTTCTTCCATTAGAGAAAATACACATGTTTATTGGTGACTGGAAACTTCTTGTTGACTTTTTGTATAAGAATAAAAAAAGAATTTTTCATTAAGAGGTTTTGATGATTAGGCAGAATGGATTATAGAAAGAAGAGCAATATGATATAACTTTAGATTAACTGTTAACTTTTTAAAATACAAATATTTCAGAAACCGATTCCTTAGGCAGCATTTGTGAAGTTCTGCAAAGATGATGCACAATCAACTTTCTGTCAATAGACAGTGTTTTTTAACAGATAATAGTGAAGCTACATATGAAGCAAGCCTATAGGGCAATATCAAAAGACAAATAGATCACAAATTCTAGTTAAATAAAGCTCTTAGTTTTTTTCATGTTGACAGATGATAAGAACGAAACTTGATTGTGGTGAAGCAGTTAGTTTAAATTTTCACTTTCTGAAAGTTTGATTATGCAGAGTGTTTATCAGGGGTCCTTGGTGTGTTTATCACATAGTATCAATCTGTAGATCAGAGGGAGTACTACCAGGAAAAGATCCAAAAATTCTGCTCTTTTCGCTTAGAATATGTTTTATATTAAGCTTGAATTTCAGATTTCTAACACAAATTTGTCTTGTATTAAAAAGCAAACATGATGTATCTAATCTAGTAAAAGCTTATATATCGGAAGAGAAATTAGTAATCTTAATACCAGGAAATGGCATTGTTATATCTTCCTATAGCACAATACAGTAAATTTAGGACTAACAAAAGCAAAAATTTCAAGCATAACAAAGAAGAATCTTCAAACTACAGATTGAATCTAATGATACCACTTACATTATTATTGTACCAGCAAACCCATTATATTATAGAAGAGCATTATAAAAAATATTATCTATACTTGGATATGTATAAAAGTATAAGAACTTTACCAACGTCTCTACGTACAGTTACAACACCGAAAGTTAATAATCTTTTATACTAGTGTAAGAATATGCATATGTATGTCCATCTATTTCTATAAATCTTAAAATTTAACTCCAGGTTTCTTTCTTTGCTATTTATGGTTTTTGTATTTATCTGCATTTTCTTTTAAATAAAATAAAACACAAAAACACTGAGGTTTTGGTATCTTAAATACACTATATGGTATGTTATACTAAAAAGCATTAATAGGACAATGGACTTCTATTTTCTACATGTTAAGTAAGCCCCTGTTGTTTAAATACATTTTAATATCAGAAGGACCTCATGTCTTTTAACAAAAGTTATAATTTGTACAATTTGAATACTAATGGTATTAATGGTAAAATATATATTAAAAGCAGATTGTGTGTCAGCTAGTTTATTTTTATTTTGAAACTTAACTCATGCTGTCCTACAGATTAAAAATTATCTTTATAATTTTCTTATTTATTTTATTAAAATTAGATCCTGTCACAATTAAAAACAAGTCTCAATGGTTCACACTAGGACTGCAATCCAATACACTTTCCTGGGGATCAGCTCTACCAAAAAACTCTGGGGCCTATTTCTGAGTATTTGGGATGAACATAATCTGTACAGAATTCAAATTGATCCTTAAGAAATTTTAATTTCCAATTTAGCATATTTCGAATATAGCAGAAATAAGCATAGGAAAACATAGGCCACTTTTCTATTGCAGAAGTTAGAAATACGATTACACTCAAGTTAATATTGATAGTTTTAACCAAGTTAAGACCTGTCCAATATTGTTAACTCTGATTATAAAAACTGGTACATCTTTTTATTTCTGTCCCAAGGCTAAAATACATGTTTTAACAATCTGAAAGATCTGTCTCTTTGTAAGGCAAGTTAGGGTGTATATAAGGAATCTGTTCAAACATAACCCTTCAAAATTGCTCCTCCTGCCAGCAGAGCAGCTAACAAATCAGGAACTCTCCCTTGGTGTTTAATTATACCTACCAGACATTATCTGCAAAAATCTGGATAATCACTAGACATAAACAGTGATAAATAAATCATCGAATGGTCAACCAGAGTTTTTCAGATCTGATTTGGTAATACTAGCTTAATATTATATCTATAATATACAAAAGTCATAAGCTAGAGGGTATTTTTTCTTGATACTTCATTCTTTAATAACTCAGGCTTGATACAAAAGAAACAAGACAGATGTATTGCTTTGCAAATCACAAATGGAAGTTTCATAGTTTGTTTTGTTCCAGGCAGGAAAACTAAGAGAAACAAGAAAATATGGTCACTATTTCTAATTCCTAGTGAGAATTTGCTAATTTCTAAAACTAATGTCTATATACTTTATATATAACTTTTCAAGATTTTTTTATTGGCAACTTGATTTCCTGGAATGGAAAATAAGCATACAAGAGTTATATAATTCTATACCTATAGTATATGCACAAAGCTATCAATCTTGATGAAAGGTTATAGCTGGCTGGGGGAGCAAATAGATGGCTGCAGATTTTGTTCCTGATATAAGTTTATACTAAAGAGGTACGGGAATCAGTAACATGCACCTTTTTTCTACTTTTTATGAATACATATCTATGAATGCAACCTACCTAAACTTTGAACCCATCAATATTTATAAATGTGAGATTTGCAATTTAATTACTTGATTTTATCTTTATTACAAAAATATTCACAGCTATTTTTTTTTAAATTTTTTACTGGCATTCATCTTCATTGTTTGTAATGTATCATGCCCCTGGGCATCACAAGTCTGGAGCTGCTTTATGAAATCTTTTTTTTGCAATGCATAGAGCAATTATCATAGCTCTAATGTACAAAATTATATGGATTATTTTTAAAAGCATTTAGTAATCTAAATCCTTCGAAATAGTTCTAAGATCTATTTCTGCATATAATACAAACTTAGAATATTTTCAAACTGATTGAGCTATAAAAAAATAACTTTACATCAGTATTGGCACACAACATATATTTCAATTTTGGAGTTTGTAAATTGACAGTTAAGAATCTTTGAGGATGAAAGAAGAAAATAACTCAAGAAAGAGTTTGTTTTCAAAACTCCTCTTTGGTATCAATTTAGATAAAAGATTCAAATAGGCTTTGCCTAAGATTGTATTCAAAAGTCACTATCAAAGTGTATTTGTAATGCATCTGAAGGTTTCTGTTCAAGTCAGTACCTCTTTAAGAGAATTTGATGGGCCAAATTGTTATTTTCATATATTATGAATATTAATAAACATAATTCAAGCACAAAGTTTTCATTCTTAGAAAGCCTCATTTTCATAATGAAATAAATTATTTGGACATAGAAAACTAATTATACAAATATGTCAGCAATCAGTTCATGCTGTTATTTTGTTTTAGTTAATCTATGTACACACAGCTCTAAGTTTTAGGAAAAAAACTACAGAGAATTTAGAAATGGTTTACAGTTCTATTGCAATTGTCAAGCAATAAAATTAATGACCAATTAATTTTAAAGATATTAAATGTTTTTTCTAGCTTTATTTACCTCTGACAGTCATTTTCCATGAGAAATGTAGTTATTTATGTGTTTTTTTGCAAATCATATGGAAATTGTTAAATAAATTTCCTATAAAAAAAATTTGGAAGATAGCAAACATAGAGAAAAAGCAGTTGAACATTCCTCAAAATATGAAGCATGAAGAAATGATAAGCTTTGCAGGTTCTCAATATATTGTTTTCTGGACTGACTATGTTATATCACAGACTAGAGTTGTCTGGGAACAAATGGCTTATACTTTTTCATAAATAAAACAAAATTGATGAATATATTCAATTCCAGAAAATGACTAAGAGAATTTTGAATATCATTGTTTTCAAACAGTCATGACCCAATTCAACTTTAGTGTTTGATGCCTCAAATAAGTACAGTAAAGCCAATTGCTCTGAGAACATCCCTAGTTCTTGAGCAATATATAAACACTTTAAATTTAAAAAGTGACTGATAATAATGTAATGATCTATTAAGATACTACTGGATTCTCATTATAAGGCACATATCTATCAAATACAGGACTTAGATTATAGGAGCCTCAGACAACTGTTTCGCTTTCATTACTATAGTAATATATAGCATACTAATAGGACAATGATTGTAAATATGATGGAGCACAATGAAATATAAATATAAATATAAAACTGCCTAAAGATTAAGAGTTTCATTCATACATGCACATCTGTAATCTGACCCTTCTGGTATCCAAACATATATCCAAAGTAATATATCTAGCTACAGTTGCTATTATACTTGTAACATAAAAACGCAAGGCAAGAAAAAGTCAACGAGCAATTTATAACTGTTCAACAGACAGAAAAGACAGGAATCCATAAGGCTAATATTGATTTTTTTTTTCTATGTAAGGAATTTTTCTAAGAATGCTGAAGATGAAACCCAGTCCGGGGCAAAAGCAATCGAAAACACACACACACACACAGGTACAATCCGAAACCGGTGGAGGAAAGTAAAATGTTATCCTCCGTTCTGTTTTCGATATATATTCCAGTTAATGGTACAGAAAGGGAGGATGCTTGTGAAACCAGCCTCCGGTAGCTCAGCGACAAGGAAGGGACTTGACGGCTGCCGGTCTGGTCAAGCTCCGTTTAAGGAAACTCCGATTTAAGTAAACGGGTCGCCTCTCACTTTCTCTCCCCCCCCCCATCGTCTCGTGTCCCCCCCCCCATTTCGCAAGGGCAGAGCCAGAAGCCTCCCCCCTTTCTACCTGAAAAGACAGGGGAATGGCGGCCTATCTCAATCGGGAGACATTCCCAACGCAGCCGAAGGATTTCCCCCCTCCCCCGCACCCATCAGCCAGGCCGGCTCTCCGAAGGGTCCCCTTTCCCTTCTCCGTGAGGGCGGCCGCTCACCTCGTCACCCCACTTGAGCACATCCTTGTGCCTCTCCCCGACGGCCCTGTAGATGTGCAGGAACTGCTGGATGCCGTGTTTGCGCACGTGCTCCGCGTGTCGCTGCGTCTTCTCCCAGCTGAGCGGCGAGCCTTGCGACAGAAGCCCCATGGCTCTGCGGGGGGAGAGGAGGCGAGGGGAGCGCGAGGGCAGCGCGAGAGGAAGAGTGCGGAAAAGGCGAGCTGCGGCCCCTGCCGTGACAACTCCAAAGAGCAGCGCGGGCCAGGAGCCGCCGAACCAAAAAAAAAAAAAAAACCAGAAACAAAACACCAACACTACTTCAGGCGCCGGGAAACACGCAAGAAGAATCCACTCGCGGCTAAGCGTAGGGGGGGAGGTGGCTGCGCAAAGGGAGGGGGAAAAGGCGCTTCCGCCGCCTTCCCGAGTCTCCGCTTTGCCAGCGGCCGGTTCCAAACGAGGGGTGAGGAGATCCGCCCGTCCTCCCTCCGCCTTGGCTTCGCGCGCTCGGGTACTTTTTAAGAGAAACCCGAGGAGGCTGAGGGTGCCAGGCAGCCGCCTCTCCGGTATGGTATTGACCGTCCCGGGAGAGGAATCGCGTGACACGTGACCGAGGAGCAAGGGCGGAGAATAGGCGCTCTCTCGCGCACGGTCGGTTTCTGGTTCGCGCGCGCCGAGGCGAAGGAAGAGGTGATAGGGACAGGCGTCGCGTCATGCGGTGACTCAGCACTTTCTGGCTCCCCCTCCGCTCCCTCCCCTCCCTCTGTTTGGGTTCTTTCTAATCAGCGTTTGGAGGTTGAAGTTACCTGTTCTCAGGTTTTTTCCGGGTGCTCTTCTGGGTTTTGTCTAATACTTCCCCCCCCCCCAACACACACCATTGGCCAATTTCAAAGAAGGAAGGGGTTGTGGTCATAAATACCATTGTTCGTTCTGAATGGACCATTGAGAATAGCATCAGCGGGAAGATCTGCAAATGGAAACAGACCGACTGTGGGGAAAAGTAGTACTAATAGTCATAGGCGGCTTTGGAGCAATCCCAAAACATCTGGAGCATCTCTTGAACACCGACGATATTGACATTCGCCATCAGTCAATGGCAGAAGGCAACTTTACTAGGAACATTCCGTGTGACCGTATCTGTAACATCATCACACATCCACATCTGCCTATCCCAGGTCCCTGGGCAAAGGTGGACAAAGATACCAAACCCAGTCTAAACATCTGGGTGACTGCAACAAGCCATAATAAAAAATCCATATCTGTCTATCCCAGGTCCTTGGGAAGGATAGGCAGACAAAAATGCCAAACCCAGTCTAAATTTCTGGGTGACTGCAACAAACAATGATGCAATTGTATATATGTACGTGCACATGGATGTATACATATGCTCAAGTCGACTTAGAAACTAGTATGTTTGCATGTCAGGGCATGCTTATCTGTGTCATGGTAGGGAGGAAATTAATTTCAGCCAACTAATCCAAATAAGTAACCCAAAGCGGTAATTTTACTTTCAAACGGATCCCAGACTATTTAAGACTAGAGTCACCCCTCCCCCAAAGTTGTGGCTATATTTTACAGCCATCTGCAATAAAGGCCCCACATTGTAAAGCCTTTCTAAAGATTTCATTTATATTCTTTTCATTTTATTTATTTATTTATTGAATATATATTGCTGCCTATTCGCCCATGGCGACTCAAGGCAGCTTACAGAATGTAAAACCATATTTAAAATAAAAAAACAATAAAAATTAACAAAAAGAATCAAATAAATAAAGTACAATAGAACAAAATCTGGAAAAAATAAAAATATAAAATCACCCCCAACTCCCACCACCCGAAGACAGCAGATCATACGAGCCATTTGATGGGCTCCATCCCGCTCTGGGTTCCCCAGGCCGCTGGCAGAACTAGGTCTTTAGTGCCTTCAGGAAGAAGGTTTTCATCTCCCTTAAATGTAAAAAGTTCCTTGACAAGACCATTTGGAGAGGATTTCCCTTTTTTCCTCAAATAAAAAAGCAAATTGTGAGAAAGATAGTGTTGCCCTCCCTTTTCCTTCATGACCCTTTGTATAATTGTAAACAAGATCTGATTCCTATATCAGATTGTGAATGATGGTAACTAGGTTAGGTAACTAGGAAGTTCCAATTACCTGTTTTGTCCAAATACAACCCCTCCCCCCCCTCCTCTCTCTCTGAAGTAACTTTAAATTGTGACGGTCTTTTTCAAATAATTTCCTTAAGAAGATTCAAAATAAATAATGCATCCAGGTCAACAACAAATTACTGGAAGAAGGATGGGAAATATATGCTACAAAACAGACAATACACAAAGATCCTTCAACATTACCTGAGAATAGCAGAACATAAAATTAAAACTATAAAGGCTGCTGTACTAGAATAAATTCATGCCCTTTGTATTTTTGCAAATTGGAAGTGTGTTTCTGTGTGTGATTAACCAGACTGCATTAAAAGTAATGGTTGATTGCCAAACAACAGGTTTATGAGGAGCTTGTAAATAAATAGTTTACCTACCACTCTGGGGAGGGGAATATCATTTCATGTTTATATAAGGCATAAGTGCAGGTGCACATTTACATCAAGTACCTTATGGCAGAGTGAATGAGTCTCACAGTTACTCCTTGATGCTTCTATAGAGTTCATATTCTGATTAAACCTGAGATCAGCCATACTGTTAGATAATGAACAACCAGTGATGTGGTGATACTGTGAGGTTTTGGAGAGAGCTATGTGGGATATACAGCTTTTTCTGTGTTCCTAAAGCTTGGACGATGCTTTTCCATCACTAGTAGTGAATTGCAGTACAAACGGCAATCAAATATTGGTATTTAAAGTGTGATGAGCTTATTCCTAAATATATAAAATAGTTCATGATTAGGCTTTTTACTGGGACAAAAAAAATCCATTTGATCTTGACTGAAGGAATATGACTCCTCAGCTGTAGAGTGGAGCAGTGCTTTGATCTGTTACTTGCTAACATATGTCAAGACTTGCATGCCATCACAATATCTCAAAACTACCAGCTGGTGATATTGTTTAATACTATATCTACTCTACCTCACCCCCCACAAAACCCCTTCTAATTTAAATACTAATATAAAACAGATTGTGAAAGAGATTTGTATATACTTAGGAGTCAAACTTACTATTTTAAAAAGTGAGCCAATTTGCTTCTGGCAACATATTTTTAGGGTATCATTAAAGTAAATAATTATTTAATTTATTTCTTTACTACTTTAACAACCTACGGGGTTATCTGTCCTGAACAAAACAGCACATATTTTGAATGGTTTCTTACCCAGTAATTCAGTTTCCATTCATGTCTTAGTTTAGACAAGGTAAACTTGCATTTAAGCTGATTCTTGCATGGTCAACCCTAAAGTTTGGAGGATATCTTTAGTGAGACTCTTCCCCAAGATGGCTGCTGAATGGTAGGCGTTTTTCTTTTTCCTGCCAATGATCTACTGATTTTGCTGCCAAAGCTCTGGCAGTGTGGCTCCCTGGATTTGAATGGAGCACTTAGGAATGACAGCCATTTGTCTGAAATGGTATGGGATCTCCTGCTTGAGCAGGGGATTGGACTAGAAAACCTCCAAAGTCCTTTCCAACTCTGTTATTCTGTATTTTCTGTATTTTTTCTATGTTGCAGGAATTTATCATGTAATTTGGTTATGTAACAAAAAAATAGCCCGTGACTTCCACCGTGCAACTGAAATATGGTGGGTTTTTTTTGCTAAAAACCTAATCATTCTGATGCAGAAAAACTTTGCTGAGCTTCTACAAAGAGATACAGTCTTCCCTCCCCTTTATCTAATTATATTGCAGGTTACGTTCAAGACTTTGGATGTCTCACTCTACTAAAGTCAAAAAGGAAGATATATTCACAGAACTGGGGAATTGTATTTATTGAATTTAACAAATCAATATAGAACAGCCTAAAGTTCTAAAAAAAATGTATAAAAATTCTTTCCTCCTAATAAGAACACACAATTAGTGGACTTGGGAAGAAGTACCAGGGTAATGTACACCACTGAAATCTAGGCAATTTTTTATTATGATCACTGACCAAGAGATTAAACAACGAGCTACTAAAAAGAATAAAAGAACAGAGCCCAGGAAGCCATCTGTAAGCGGGGAGCAGCTGTCCCTTACAAAAATAAGCCAACTGACCCCTGAGAGCCAATCAAGGAAAAAGGAGTTCTGTCAGGTTTGGGCGGAAAGAATTTTTTTTAGTCTTTTGAGAAAGTTGGCAGGAATCTTAAGTGAGCAGTGGATGGCCTCAGGCAAGGCTGGAAATTGAGTTGTTTGGCAGTAACTCGAATTGCATTCAGGTTTTTGGTGTTTTTAGCTCTTTTAAACTGCGATTGGATGTGGTAGATTTTCAGTATCTACTCTTCAATTATTATTGTTTATTAATGCAGCATTTTATTATTTAGGTTCCACTTTAAATAGCCTGCTATTTGTACCATACTTTCTTTTGGCACTGTTAAGGAAGTTGGTTTTGGTTTCAGTCCTGGGATCAACTGGCAGCCTTCTGGCCCTCCTACACCTCCCTTAGCTTATTTGAGCTGCCCATTGCCAAAGTTTTGGGTGTTTGGTTTTCCTTTATGTATTTAGCCAAGGAAGGGTGAGGATTTCCCCTTCAGTCTGCTCCTAGCTCCCCTGAGGACTGGTGTGGAAGGAAGAAATTGGATGAGGTTTGAAAGAGAAGATGGTAGCAAAGAAACTTAATTTTCTAGTCACTTGGTGTGGATTACCTCAGAACCAAATTCCTCAAGTGACAGAGGCAGTTGAACTCTCAGGTAGGGTTACAAGTAGCTCCCGACTTAAGACCACAGTTGAGCCCAAAATTTCTGTTGCTAAGCAAGATACATGTTAAGTGACCTTTGCCCCATTTTTATAATTTTTCTTGCCACACTTGTTAAGTGAATCAGTACAATTGTCAAGTTAGTAATCTGGTTGTTAAGTGAATCTGGCTTCCCCGTTGACTTTGCTTGTCAGGTTGCAAAAGGTTGATCACATGATCCTGGGACACTGCAACCGTGATAAATATGAGTCAGTTGTCCAGTGGCCAAATTTTGATCGTGTGACTGTGGGGATTCTGCGATGGTCATACGTGTGAAAAATGGTCATAAGTCTTTTTTTTCAGTGCCATTGTAATTTGAATGGTCATGGAATGAATGGCTGTAAGTCAAGACTACCTTTGTTTGATATCTGAACTGGAAAACAAATAACAATATCCCATATATTATCTAAAAAGGACAATACAAATTCCTTATTGTCTACAACATTTCTGACACATTAATAGGAGTATCCATGTAAATAACAGTACAGTAAGTACAGATAGGAGGATATTAAAAATAGAACCTAAGTAATAAAATTATTACTTTAACATTTAAGAATAAATACTACCGTAAAATTCCACCTATTGAATATTAGACTTGACTGACTACATAGAGGTAAAAGGTGGTCTGTATGCCAATGTGTATAAATCAAATTGTCAAAGACAAGAAAGAAGACACGTGGAAACTATTATTGATATGGATGAATAAGTTGACTAACGGAGTCCTCATTTTACTGACCTCAGAAGGATGGAAGGCTGAGTCAACCTTGAGCCTGGTGAGATTCGAACTGCTAAGTTGCAGTCAGCCAGCAGTCAGCAGAAGTGGCCTGTAGTATTGCATTGTAATCATTGCGCCACCATGGCTCATTGTGGTATCCCACTTGCTGTCTTATTGAATCATCTGATCCCTGGGAGTCTGGGTCTCCATCATTGTCCCTAGTCTGATTGTGATTGTCCCAAGAAGTCAGATAAGAATAAGGCACAGAGCTGTCACTGTCTGGCCATAAATGAGCCTACCAAATGAAAAAAAAAATATAAATCAGCACATACTGTAGTCAAGTGTACTACATTTCTATTCAATTACTTTGGTGCCATCTGTACACCCAGAGTGAATTTTCTGCAATTATACAGGTTGTTTTCTCATTTTTGTTTATCCATTGATGCTTCTTCAGGATGGGGCAACAGAAATGAAAGTTGCCACAATTACATGAGCCACTGAGGAGAGAAATCCCGTAGAGGTTTTGTGCTTTCTTGTTTCCAATTTATGGTTTTCCCACAGTCACATGATAAGAAGTGGATAAGAAAAGGTATTTTGATTTTGCGTGCATTATATCAACCTCGATCTGTTTTAGGATTAGGGCATTATTGCAATTGTAAAACATACACATGTATACATACACACACAGAGTTGGAAGGGGGCTTGAAAGAAGAAAACATTTAAACATTTAGATGTTCTTAAACATCTTCTAATAGAATGATTAATGCGTGCTAAATTTAGCTTCCAACTAACATTGGTATCATGAAGCTCATCATACCAGTTAGCATTCTCCATATAGAATGTAATAAAGCTGCTAACTTGCATATTGGTACCAACTCAGAAGCAACAGAAGAGTCACTGAATCTGCAGAATGCTTAAAGCCACCTTCATTGCATTAAAGTTCATTGCATTAAAACAGGTCTTGATTTCAATTCATGAATCTTTAGATTTCAGGAAATTGTGGTCAACATTCTTATGCGAAGCTATTAACAAGTTTTCTTCTTCACATTTGCTGGTATATTTAAGGCAGTATGATCTAATGGTTAAGGTACAAGGCTAGAAAGCAAGAGACTGTGAGTTTAAGTCCCAACTTAGCCATAAAAGCTGCCGGGGGACTTTGGGCCAGTCAATCTCTCAGCCCAATCCATCTCATGGATGTTGTTATGGGAAAAATAAGAGAAGGAAGGTGTGTTAAATAGGTTTGCTGCCTTGAGTTATTTGTAAAAATATATAAAGGTGAGACAAACAAAAAATCAACATAGAGAAAATGTGAGTAGGGAAGATAAACTATGTTTTGTGGTTGCTTTTTTGCTCCATCTTTTGATTGTGAATCACTACCTATTTGTTGGGACCTTTGTAAATAGGCATGCCATCAAAGTTCTAGATGTTGACAGCTTAATTATTCTAGACTTTTCCATAACAAACTGCCTAATACATTGTTCCATCTGCAAAAGCGGAATTCATACTGTATCACCGTAACACTGTTTCTTCATAATGTGCAAAGTGGCAGATAAAACTGTAGAAGGATATACTATGGTTGTACTATATGTTATATTATATATTTACCTTGAAACAATATGACAGGGTGGTTTTAGAAGAAATGTTTTTTTTTCTTAACCAACATGTAACATTGGGACCTATAAATGAGCAGTTTAGTAAATACAGTATGAATACATGTAGTTTGATGAAGTTACTCAAAGAGGAAGATTAATTATATGATTATTCTGTTTTTTTCATGAATTTTATGGTGGGGAATTGGATATACTTAATAAAGAGTTCCCAGAATCACCAATCAAAGACAACAGAAAAATTGAAGGTACAATCGTCTGGATTCTTCATAAACCTCCAGTGACAGGGAAGTTGATGGTATAATGAATGGCCTATCTGGAAATATCAATTTCCCATTTGCAACTATTATGTGCTTTTTAACTCAAACCTGCCCCCACACCAGAATGAGATTTTATAGGTATAGTTTTAATAGCTACACAGACTGTTCCGATACTGGATGTTTTACCCAGGAATTGCTAGGATAAAACCTGTATCAAAATAGTATTCTGTACAACTAAACCCATTGACTGAATTCACATATTTTGTCAAGTTTATTTTGTCAACTTTATTTAATCATAGTCTATTAAACCACGTGTTTCATGCAACATTCTAAACCAAAGACAAACAGACCCCTTAGTGGTTTAGCATCAAGTATAAATTCAGTCTTTGTGTCTATGAAAACCAGCTATTTTGGTTATAATTTTTGTCATATCCCATCAATGAGAAATCGAATTTAGAAGTAACTAACATCATTTTTCTGGCCATCATATTCTGTGGCTATTTTTTAGGCTCTCAGAAATAGATAATATTCTTTTTTCCTCCTGTACTCACAGCTAAGAGGAGGGCTCTCTGTTTTTAGGAAATGATTAATTTTGAAGAGTCAGGTTCTCTGGGCATGGCGTTTGGCCAATTTAATCTTTCATTGGTATAGAATAGTGCAAGAGCTTGTGAGCTACAAGTAATCTAAGAACAAAAGGAAATGGGCCCAACACATGTTTTTGCTGCCATCTGATATATGGGGGACATACTGAAGGTTGGGATTTGCACTGTTTGCGCCTTTGTTTGTCTGCTAAATTCATTACATAACAGGCTTTTGTTAGCTGCCAGCACTGCTTTCCCTTCCCAGTGAGGATCTTTCTGTGATTTGGATTTTAGAATAGTAGTCGCTGGGAACTGTTAATGCTGATAAGCTCCCTTGTATTTATGTTAGCAATTTCTGGCATGTCTAGTATTCACATGACTAGAATAATACTACAGTTCTAAATGAGGTTACAGTTTATGAGGAATGCTGTCCTAAAACAGCTTGTGCATTGCTTTCTCTGGGTATCATACAAGCTACAGAGTTCATATATAAATTTTACTTCTATTTATTTATTATTACTTATATGCCACACTGTTCTGAGCAACCACTAGTAACAAAAATAAATTAATGCCTGGCCATCAGCTCTCTGAAGCTGTCAAACAGGAAAAGCCACTGGTAGTGACTGTATCCTCCCTAAACTGAACTGATGGCGAACACCTCTTCTTGTCTTTCTTTTTATGCATATTGATCCCCTCAATGATTGAAGATTGACAATAACTAATTAATAAGGAAGGCAATAAAGGGAACCTGGCAGACAGGTTATTAGACATTTTAGTAAATTATATGCAGAACACCTAAATTAACAATTATTTGATGAAATCAAATCTGAAGGCTTGATGAGCAGTGATCAAAGTAATTTCTGAACTGGATGCTTAATAGTGGATCATGTTTTTTCATTACTTCATTTGAGAAACATACCTTGAAAGTGCAGACTCCTCTTTATGTGTTTTTCAACTTGAAAGCAGCATTTGATTCCATCTCTCAGACATTTTTATGGGTTAAGCTTCTATATACTATTATTGATAGGCAGTTTTTTTTAAATCAGAGATCTGCACTCAAAGTAAGATATACTTATATATCTTACTCTCCAGCACCATGCCCATTGAGAAAGGGAGTGACAGTGATGTATTTTGGCATTCATTTTATTCAATCTTTATGTAAACTTGGTTGAATTTTTGGACTCCCCAGATTTTCATGCACTTAAAAATGTACGTCACAAAGTCCCAGTATTACTCTGTGAAGAAGCTACAATTCATCTACACCTATTAAGCTAAGTATATAGTGGAAATCACTGTACATTGCTGTTCTGTCGCGGGAAAAGTTCAGACTCGAGACCGGAGTTGAATTCAGCTCTTTATTAACTCTCAGTAACTTCAACTAAACCGGAGCTGCGGCAGCCTCTTTTATAGCGGCTGCTCATGGCTCGCGGCCAATGACATCGTTTTAAACTTCCCGCCATCAGGCGGACCAATCACAACTGTAGTTAAACAACCAATCGATAGGCGGCAGTGGTAGTCCAATCAGAATGCAGTATTACAAGTATGCAAATGTCTATATACAACAATTGATATACTCAATTACCAGAAATCTGAAACATGGTTTTAAATAAAAACAACAAAGCCAAACAAATAAAAACAACAAAGCCAAATAATTGAATAGAACAAGATTGAACATGTATACTGCTTTATACATCTAGGAGTAGTATTTCATGATAGGATACTGAAAAGCTCATCATGTATATATAAAAGAAGTGGCTCAAAATCTACATTAGCTAACAAAAGGGGTTGTTGTTTTTTTTTACTCCCTCAGAGGTGAAGTTTACCTCCAATGCTAAACTTTTCCTGATGTTAAAACACTATATAGCTCAGGATGGCCTATATATGAAGAAAACACTCTGGGGACAACACAAACCAAATTTTAAAGATTTTCAATTGTCACACTCTGGCTCACTCAGCCTTAATTCTTGGGTGCCCAAAACTGAACACAGGGCTTGGAGACTCTTAGTGTCTAACTGGTTATATATTCATTTTTTTCTATAGGGTTGCTACAACTAATCTTAGCTGATAATTATCTCTCACTATGAACAAAGGCAGTAAAATAGAAATTAAGAACATTGGAGGTGCCTACCGATTCCCTATTAACTTTGGACTATGTTCAAGTCAAAAAGCTGGCATTACAAACATTGGATGATATGAAATGCCAGTCTGTATTCAGTTTACTCAGTTTCAAAAGTATGCTAGCTGCAGGCTTCTGGAAATCTACAAGACATTTGCATACCTTTACGGTATTTCCTCTAACACAGGGAAAGAATTTTCAACATCCATTTGCATTATTATTTGGCAGGTATATCAACATTCCCTTATCTTGTGATTCCGTGCAAGACAAAATAATCCACTGGGACCTTTTTAATTGTAACTTTTATAAGAATCTTTGAAGGGACATGATAATCCCCCTTTTTACCAAGTGCACCTGAGAGAATAGAATGTTTTATACTCAGGCTGAAATGTAATTCATAGTAGTTCAAGCACAAATTGTCCATTGAACATATTATACAAAGATCTCACTCTCTGGAGAAGGTTCTAATACTGATAGAAGGAAAGAAAAAAGAGGGACAACCAGCAGCAGTTACTAGTGGCCCATCAGAAGATCTGAAAGGCCAATTTGGGAACAAATCATTATGGAGAACTATCTATATATGTGGTTGCTAAGAGCTGACTGTGACTTAGTGGCACAAAATCAATCACATACATGGGAGCCAAATATATTCTTGCAGTGATCAAAACATCAAAGACAACCTGACTAAATTTTCTTTTTTAATTGTCTCATTTTATTTGGATGTTTATATAGCTGATCCTTGATTGTGTATTAAAAATGAATACAATTAGACTCTAATATGCCAACATTCGGGATAGTAAATGCTTTTTCAAAGTTCTGTGTTTTTATACCTCTCTGAAAATGTGGTGTGGGACTTGCAGATATCAAGGGATAAGCTGTTCCAAAGCCATTGTGAGAAGGCTTGAGTTCAAGATCTTGGAACAAAATATTTCCTTCAGTGGTAGGATCTTTAGCACTCTCCAGATGTTACTGATTAAACTCTGAAAAGGTGAAGTGGTCAGAGAGATACCTATTTCCAAAACTAGAGTTTTAAAAAGTGACAGCTGGATTCTTGAATTGAATTTATATGGCAGCCATTGCAGCTTCTGTAATTGTGTTACATGGATAAAGCTTGGTGTGTCCACATTTATATAGGCCACTGCATATTGCATCAGCTCTGGGTTAATACAGTTGCGGTTTTTAATAAATCACAGTAATTGGGCTTACACATTATGCTAAGATAAAATTAAAGGTGGCTGGTAATTATGGGTTATGGCTTAAGCTTACTCCACCCTTTGTGGTTACTTAAGCAAAAAGAGACTTTATTAATTTGAACCCAAGGTGCATTTTTAATTTTTTTTTTTGTTGCCATCCTATATATCCTGTCCTGATCCAGTTAACATGCAGGTGGTCACAAGTGGAGGAATGAAATTATGACCCCCTTTACTTATCTGAAAGGTTCATACAGAGTCTACATGTTTTTTTGTTGTTGTGTATACTCTTGAAAAAAAAAATCATAGTTCTTTAGTCTTTCTAAACATGCAATGGACACTTGAAGAAGCTTACTAGGGCTGTTGTAGCTTGAAAGCGTGACAGATACCTTAGCAGCGCCTCCAAGGTAAGAGGAGCAGCTGAGGACTTTTCTATCCTTCTCTTACCCATTGTTTATCCTTCTTCCTATTCTTGTTCTCGGCCAAATTTGCTCTTGGCATGTAGATTACTTGTACGATGTGCAAGTAGATTACAGTTAATAAATGATCTGGGGCAGAACTTTGCCACAGTTGTTAAGGCAGTTGAAAGCTGTAATTCAATATCTGGAGTGCCACAGGTTGCTCGCCCCTGGGCTTCAGGAACCAGAGGTTCTACTTTATCTGCATCACCTCCACCATAAGAGATGAGTCTGAGCCTATATTTGCCAAGATGTCTCAGGTCTGGACATCTCTGATTTTTTGTTAATAAGGTACAAATTCCATTTATAAAGCTAGCCACCATTCTTTTAGCTCTTGTTTTCTGTGCTGACTTGTTTCAGACTTCTTATCTTATCCAGCCCATGAATTTCCCACTCATTATTGTCTCATTGATTTAATTATAGGGAATTTGGAACCTCCCTACCATGTCAGATTAGCTTGCAGGCAAGGAAAATGATGTCTTCTTTGAACCACAATATTTAAATGGAAGATTAAAAAACCCAGTTTTTAGTCCTGCAGTATAGTTAATTAATAGTTAATTTAGTAGTTAATTTTAGCATTTTCCTAACCTAGTTACGCATAAACCAAGTTACATGCTGCATCATAAACTCTGTGGTTGACTAGTGTGTCCTGGAAACCAAGATGATTTAGGGTGGGGGTGTCGAACTCATGTCATCACGTGATTTATCGGGACTTTCCCCCCTTTTGCTAAACTGGTTGTGGGTGTGACCAGTGTGTGACTCATCCAGTCAGCGGGACGCAAATTTGACAGCCTGATTTAGGGTTTTTTTAAAAAAAACCTTTTTAAATGCCCTCAGGTGGTTCTCTCCAACATTTCTAGCCCAAGTAGACTTCCCTAGCCACAACAATATTCAAATTAACACAAATTGCTAGAGAACTGCAGTGATCTTGCTGTAGTAACCAGTACCATTATCATAGAAAAATATGTCTTGCCAGGACACTGAGTGTATAATAGTAGTTCAAAATACCACAGTCTGACTTCAGTTTAGGTTCAGAAACCCTTGCCAGATGAGGGGCTTCCCTATAAAATAGTAATAACTAGAAGACAATGTATTGGAAAATGGGAATATAGAAGAAAGTAGATTTGGAGCACACCAAGTATGGGTTTCAGTTGTAAAGCAGGTTACAGTGCTCAAGACTGCCTTTTAATTGTAGTTTTTTTTTATTTCCTATAACATTTAAAAAAATGTTCAAGGACACAGATTATACAATACAAAAGGATAAACTGATATTAATGTGGTAGAAAAGAAGTCAATCATTAGCAATAGCTGAAATGTTCAAAACTCCAGTAACCTTTGAAATGGGGGCAATATTTGGGCCATACAACAACCTTAATATTTGGGCCATACAGCAACCTTCATTTTCCAAATATTTTGGACTATAGGTAGTCCTTGTTTCATCTCATGGTTTGTTGAAAGAACCAGGGATAAAGTTCACTCTGTAGACCATAACACTAAAGTCTAAATCACAAAGGTTTGTGAAACATTAAAGCAAGATGAATCAATATATGTTAGTGCAATGTGAGAAATTATCTCAGTCTACTTCTATCCATGCTCTCTCCTTTAATTTATAAAGAAACATTACCAAAGAAATAAACTATGAACTTGATCTTGATGCTCCTGATTCTCACTTGAGATCTATAAATTAAAGACTTATGCTGACAAACCTCAAAAGCACTGTACATAAACAATTATAATTTGCCTAAAACCAAGGCTTTCTAATGTTGTGCTTCTTGCTGTTACCACACCTGGAATCCTGTATAAAACAACAGAGAGAGAAAGTATGATGACTTGAGTCAGGTTTTTCTTTACTATTGCATGCATGACTTAGTGAGTAGGAGAATCTTTCAGCACTTCCACCCTGCTAAATCCACGCAGTGATTAATCTTTGCCTTTAGCATCATATGTTTAATCCCAGCCTTAAAAGACATCACTATGTATCTCCGCAAACAAAACAGGAGTCTCAATAATAGTATATTGTTTCCACAGTAACTAAGTGGTTTTCATTAGCACTGACACAAGTAAGTAAGAGGATGAGACATGCTAAAAAAAAGAGTACCCTTTCTCAATACTACTGACTAGCGCTGACAATCAGTTTTAACTGTGCATGGCAGATCTTGCATCTGTTCATAGTATTGGTAGCTAACATAGAGTTCTTTAACTGGTGCAATTTTTTTTCATGCATGAAGGTAACATTTTCAGGAATCTCTGAACTCAGTTTCTCAGCTTCCAGAGCAGCTGACTCCTATTGCTGAAAGTTGATGGAACTGTTGTGTTCCTTCCTGAAGTAGGAAATAAGCTGAAATTAATAATATAAATCCTGTAGTAGGCTTAACATTGTTTTTATCTATCTGTCTGTCTGTCTGTCTGTCTGTCTATATCTATTTATCTATCTATTTGTCTATCTATATCTATCCATCCAAATTGCTTCACTCGATTTACATTGTTTTTCATTATTCCTTTCATAAATAGTTCTAGTTATGATATGAAAGGCATGATTTTTAATTTAAGTAAAGTATTAAAGTGGAAAATAAATATTAGATTTGTTCTATGGGAAGATAGCATGTTTACCTTACAAATAGCAACCCTCTGTGTGGTAATCATTTTGTATGACGCCCATACTCTGATGTTGTGGTAGTCTCCCTCATACCTTCTCAAAATTACAAACATGCTCAGTGGTTAAAACAACTGTGTTACCCTATGTAATGTCAGGAAGAAATCTGTATTGCCCATTGAAAATCATGAAAAAAAAATCGCTATTCAATACCAAATACTGAAAGATTCTGGTAATATCCAATGGAAAACATAATAATTAAATGTTTATTTTCTGTAGATATAACCTAAATGTAAACAACTGTTTCAAACTGAAGAAATATAGAATGCTAAATGTTTGTATTGTTCATAACTAATGTTTATATCCATCTATTTTGGCAGTTACAGTTTATTTTTATGTTACAATGCTTTATGTATTTATATAAAAAATTTTAAAGTCTTTATTTTTACAATAAAAGTTTATAAGAGGGAACAGAATTTATCCACAAGAAAATCTAATTAGCTAATGTAAGTTTATGCCCAATATATATTAGTGTCTATTTCTGAAACATATTTTTCTCTTAGTAATGATTAAGGATAATTCCTATGTGTATATATACATATACATGTACAGATATTTGAACTGGCAGATATTTTGATTTAACTGGCTTACACAACAACAAACTTCACTATTGAGGAATATCAAAAAGTTTATTTCTTTTTAAATCCAATGTTATCTTAAGTTTCATGTTCCACGAGTGAAATCTTAGGTTTGGGTTAAATCATTTATATTCTCAATGATATTACTTTCTCGGCAATGCCACATGATAATCATTTCAGGACAGTTTGACTTTCTGTAGTTGACAGAACAACTGATTTAAATGTAAGACCAAAGGTGATATTAAGAATGTAGGTAGAAGGTAACTTTGATTACTTTCATGTGGCTAATAAATACCCAGAATAGCTAAACATTTTATTTAAAATCAATGCATATACATTTATGGATAGAATACTTGGATTTATGATATGGGTCATAACTATACTGGCTAGTTTTGCATGAGAAACATGAGTGAACATAGTTTACTCATCCCATTTTTGAGATTATTACAAATCTGAAGTATAGCTATGTAGCCTGGATTCATTCAACATATCGGGTTATAATATGAATGGCAAATGTGTGGTTCATTATGTTGCATGGTCACAGCGAATTAATGTTATGAATAAATCCATCAAAATAATTCTGTTTAAATGCAAATATGTTAACTAATACACTAATATATTGTTCAACAAGAATAGAAGAACAAATGCTTTTTACTGAGAGTTATGTGGTAAAATATCAGTGGTGATTATTCAATTGCTTATGATTTTTGACTCATTGTGACCTTTTTGGTTGTTTGTCATTTCTTACTCTTTGTGACCCTTGTACATCATTTTGCCAGAACTATCAGTAACTGCTTCTCAGTTTCTGTAAGTTCATTCAAGTTTACTAATGATAATATTGTACAATGTCTACTCACCATGACTTCTGTCAACCTGCACTTTCTACTAGATCCTATGTATTGGCATTTTCTCCTTAATATTGGCAATCTAATCAGTAAATATAAGACTATATAATTCTGTAACAGCTACGGCTGTAAGTGAGTAATTCCAATAATAATGTTAATTAGACATTTTGTAAGGAGAAAACAGTGTACGTGAATATGGAAAACCCTGTTCCCTATCACAGTCATTGAAGATCTGACATTGTACCTCTGATGGCGGGTGTTCAATATTTCATTTACAAAATTAAGATATTTATTTGTGGAGGCTTCTCTTTTACAGAACTATTATAGGATGGCCTACGTGAAAGGATTACAAGCTTTAAAACTGGGCTCTACTGATTGGCTTTAGGAAAAAACGGTATGCAAATAGAACAGACAAAATATGCTGTGCATGATATTTCTTGATATTTCTTGCATGATATTTCTTGCCTCATGTCATTGAGTACATTGAATACATGATATTTCTTGATATTTCTTGCATGATATTTCTTGCCTCATGTCATTGAGTACATTGAATACATGATATTTCTGGCCTCATGTCATTGAGAGGAGAAAGATCAGCATGTTTCCTCTTGATTGAGCAAGATTCAGAGTCATTAAATTATGATCTTGTGCCAATTGAGTATGACAGAGCAAAACATTGCAAAACAGAAATAATAGATATTGCCTTGTGATTGGCAATTCTGACACTTTCTATGCAACTCAAACAGGATTGTTGAGATTGTAAAATTTTCTTAGTCCTTGGAGGTGATAATGGGGATCCCTTCCTACAGGAATCTTGACAGATAACAATGTCGAGAGAGGAATCACTTCAGATATTTCCCTGTGGAAAATGTACATGTGTATGTAATTTTCCTAAGATGGTATGCAGCAACTTTTGCTCACAGTAATTAAGGGTTAATTTTTTGCTTGTGCTATACTTCTGATTGCAAATGCCTTTGGAAAAGTTTTGAAAACAGAAATAATTGCCTTATTATTTGAAATGGTTTGCATTTGTTCACTCACTATGAATATACCTAGCATATTTTTGAATGTGCCATTTAGAATCAAATTATAGACTATGTTATAACTGTATGTAGGAAAACCTTAGTGCACTTTTTTCTCTGAACCAATGGCTGCTTTTGAATCCTGTGGAGTGTCCTGGAGGCTGTATGTCAGGAAGCTTAAAGAAATCAGTGAAACATAATTTGGGTTCAGAATAAAAGGCACATTTTGCTTAAATCCTATATATATAGGTTGATTCTTCTTTTCTTTCTTCCTTCTATCTGCTTTTTTCATCATTGAAGTAACTGATTTTCATTTTAACGTACCCAAAATTGGTGGCAACTGAGGGACTCTCATAAAATATGTACATGCAATCAAATCCTCACCTTGTAGGATGCTATGGAAAAATAATACGAGGGATATTTCAAGGGAATATTTTTCCCTATAAATTTCTCTCCTGCTAATTTCAAGATCATGATCAGAGGTGGTATTCAGCAGGTTCTGACCAGTTCTGGAGAACTGATAGGGGAAATTTTGAGTAGTTGAGAGAACCGGCAAATACCACCTCTGACAAGATTTTACAGTCTCTTTCCCCTGCCAGGCCCACCATGCCATGCCCACAGAACCGGTAGTAAAATTTTTTGAATCCCACCACTGATCATGATGGCAGGGCACCTACATAAGTCTAAACAAGGTTGCCCTAAGCTGATCCCCAAGAGAGTATTGGAAGAGATTTGGGAAGAATTTGACTGACCCCCTTATTAAATGTGGGGAAACCCCCTTGCTTAAAACATAGTTTAATACAATTTAATAGATTTGTTTAATTGGGAATAAAGACCCTTAACTAAAACTCTTTTCAAAATATGTAATTGTTGCCCTATTTCAGTATTTTTGCACAATAAACTTTTTGTTAAGAAGGTAGTGTCACCCTTTTATTTATTTGATCAGTCAATTTAACCAGCGAATAACTAGATGGTGAATTGTATCATTCATTGTACAAATAAAAATAGTTGCATCTATAAACATTAAAATATAAAGCTGAAAGAAATACAACAACCCTAACACTAACACTGCCAGGTGATGGGTCCACCCATACTTTTAACAGCAGGTTGTTTTATTTTAAAAGTGAGAAACAATTGGCCTTATGCAGAAAATGAAAAAAAAATCTTTTGTTCCATGTACATAACATACAGTTTTTCTTCTAGCTGTTGAATGGAGCAGAGTCAAATCCAGAAATTTGGCTGAGAAAAAAAAATCTAGAATATGAGAGTGTTCTGGATTTTGGCTGATAAATTTTTAAAGTAATGTTGTAGGGCAAATAATGCAAGAATAGAAATGTTTGCCCACCCCACTCCCTGTCCCATTTCTGTATGGCTCATTTCTTCTCTTTTTATTGGCTTGCACCATCACAAACCATGGCTTATCCACCCCCTTCTTAACAGCTCTGCCAACATGCCAGAAAACCTCTGCCCAGAGCAAGTGCCTCTGAGTAGGCTTCATGTGAGCCTCTACTCAGTACCCAGATCAAACTCGAGTGTCTTAGTCATGTCTGAATAAAGCATATATTACAATCTGGGTGCACAACAACACAAACAAACTGTTCAACTTATGGGACAGTCTATGAACAAAATGTTTTCAATAAACATAGACTTGATTAACATAAAAAAATCAATAATTTCAAGAAAATTTAATCCTTAATGTGTTTGACCCAAGTACATGCAAATACGATGAAATGCTTTTATCATAGCTTGAGGATGAAAGCAAATGTGCATACCTAGTTATTAAAATATGAAATAAGCCTTAATGGCTTAAAGGATTTTGTAGATATAAATCTTGATAATTATTCCTGTTCCACCCAGAATTGCTAAAGCTGCATTTAACTGTTTAGAGAGGGCTGTAAAACACTGTGAAGTGGTATATAGGTCTAAGTGCTGTTACTATTTTAAAAAGAACAAGAAAAATTGTTTACAGTCCGGATCCAAAATCATGGGTATCCAACATTTTGGCTTGCCTGGGCCGTCTTGACTGAAGAAGAATTATCTTGGGCCATGTGTGTGTGTGTGTGGGTGCGTGTGTGTAAATTGGGATGCAGAAGGCTTGACACTGGCAACATCTTTATCGATTGATAGTAGACCTTCCAAAGAACTATTAAGGAATATGCTCGCTATATGGAACATTCTCAACAAAACACATAGTTCTGTATGTATATGTAACAGTATACTGTAAAACACAATTTGTTACTCATTTTCTAATTTTACACATTAAAAACTGGTTGAATCTAACATGAATACATATTTATTGTATCAGTTTTAAGGTATTTGGCTTTTGATGGAAATACTTGTTTTAATGCATATAGGTCCCTGTAACAGTTTGCAATTTAATCCCCTTACTAACAAATTAGTAGCATATCTTTGTGCAGATTGCAGCTTTCCTCATTTCCAGTAATTTGACATAGTCTTGTCTGGAAGCCAGTAAACCTTGGGGACATCAATTTGTGCAAGGCTGGTTTAAAATGTTAGCATTTGCAAAGGCAGCTAAAAGAGGTTTGGGTGAAAAAGAAATGAACTGCTGCAAAGAAATTGTGAAAGAGAAATTTAGTTTTTCATAGGTAGCGGTATTTTGGTGCAGAGAAGGACTGAGTATTATTGCATTGCATGTGATGAACAACATAGTTACAGATGCATAGCTGCCCCCCCCCACCGCCATTTTATTCACTTATCACCACCCCCATTTTAAGATCTTTAAAACTCCTTTAACAATTGTTCATCATTAAAAAATTAAGTCTAAACAGAGGTACAAAATATAATAAAAATTACAAGAAATGACATTACACTACAGGTAGTCTTTGACATACAACAGTTCATTTAGTGACCCTTCAAAGTTATGACGGCACTGATTGTGACTTACGATCATTTTTCACAGTTACGACCTTTGCAGCATCCCCATGGTCATGTGATCAAAATTCAGATACTGGGCAACTGGTTCATGTTTATGACCGTTGTCGTGTCTTGGTCATTGTCATGAGATCACATTGTGCGACCCCTTTTGACAAGAAAGTCAATGGGAAAAATTGGATTCAGTGAACAACCATGATACTAAACCACAGCAATGTTTCACTTAACGATTGTGGCAAGAAAGATCGTAAAATGGGGCAAAACTCACTTAACAAATGTCTCACTTAACAACATAAATTTTGGGCTCAATTGTGGTTGTAAGTCAAGGACTACCTATACTATTGCAACTTGCAGAGCCATAAAATACTTTTTATGTGTCATTCCTGAATTTTTTTGCTAGCTTTCCTGCTTTCTCCAGAAAATTTCACCGCTGTATGTCTATGAAAGGCTCTAATTATAACCATAGTGACAGCCTAATATCACACAGAATATTAACTTTCTTTTGTTTGATTTGATAGACTACTCTAATCTCATCACTGGCCTCTAGTGTTCCTTTACATAATGACATGTTAGTGCATTCTAATTTCTGGAATAGGAAAATTTGTATTGACAATACAGTAAAAGGTTATATAATCCCAGTTAATATTTGCAATGGAGAAAGACTTCTTTGCTAAAAAGTGTCCAGGGAAGCCATTATAGTGAGGTCTAAGTTAAAAAGATGTTCGTTGTTAGCAATGAAGAAATCATTGGATTGGCAAAAAGTAGTAAATCATACTGTGTGGCAAAACTGACTTACTTACAACCATTATGGCATCCCCATGGTCATGTGATTAAATTCAGATGTTTGACAACTGACTCTTATGACAATTGCAATGTCTTGGTCATTGTCATGAAATCACCATTTGCGACCTACTGTGTCAATGGGGAAACTGGATTCATTTAACAACCGTGTTACTAATTTAAGAACTGCAGTGATTCCCTTAACAATTGTGGCAGGAAAAGTCGTAAATGGCGCAAAACACACTTAACAACTGTCTGTCCTAGCAACAAAAATATTGGGCTCAATGGTGGTCCTAAGTCGAGAACAACCTGCATAGGAGTGATTTACCATTATTTTCATATGAAATGATGCTATTGAACAAAATCTGTTTTCAGTATTTTTATATATTGCTGCTATGTATTTTTTATTATATTCTTTCAAAATATATAATAAAAATAGGAAACCATTCAAATTAGTATTAATTGATTAAAAGATTCTTGATTTGTTTGGACTGAACTGAATGGTTGCTTGAATTAAAAAAAAAACCAGTTCAGCTCATAGATTCATTTGAATCTCTGAATCAAATCACTGCATCAAATATTCCCACAGCTATGCTTTATGCAGCAGAAAGCAGGAATCTTATACTGAATTTATACTCCATTCTATAAAAAATGAGTTCCCTTAAGCTTTTGCATTCTGCTTTCTAGATTTTTTTCCTGTTTTATTTTTAATAAGCATACTTCTTTAAGCTAAATTTTGTGCCTCAGAAAATAGAGAAATATTTAATATAGGTAGTTATAATTACTTGGTTGCATAACTGTGGTGGAATAGATGATTACCAGAAAATATTACACTCAATACTGTATTTTTCTCATTCACATTCTCATTAAGAGAAATATATAAGCCTTTTCCTGCAATCCAATACAGCACAAGTCAGGGAATCCCCAGTAAGTTTATTAGCATAATTTTCAATTTCCAGTAACAATTACTTCTTTTTCTTTCTGTTATTAAATAACATGTACCTTTATCTGACATTCATTTTCCTTTGTTCATTCAAGACTTGAGGGATATAATCACGTGAATATTATTACATTGTCTTGCAATTCCTGTTTATTTTCAGTATTTATTACCTTCTTTCAATATTTTGAAGCTTCTCTGTTATTAAGGCAGGGATGAGCAACTTATGTAATTGCAGTTACAGTACTCAGAGTACTTCCAATACTTCACTGGAAGCAAAAAATGTCAGCACATGATCTCTTCCTAGTCTAAGACTTACTATTTTGTGTATGGTGGTTAGCTGCTTCTTATTATATACAAATTAACAGACAGAAGCTCATTTCATTACCTGTCTTTAAACTAGGGGTGTCAAACTCGTGTCGTCATGTGATGTGATGTATCACAACTTTTTTCTCCTTTGCTAAATTGGGGGTGGGGGTGACCAGCATATGACCCATCCGGACTGTGGGCCGCAAGTTTGACACCCTTACTTTAAACAGACAACCTCATTCTTCATGCCTGGAAAAGCTTAACTTCCCCAGTTTCTATATGTCAGGCTTCCGATAGTAGCACAGAGGAGTTAGTAATAAGTGTTGAGAACCTATGCCAGAAGTGATACATAGAGCAATGCAATATTAGAAGAGACGCTTTGAATAATGTAGTCTCTATCTGAGTTTTTTTAGAGTCAGATATCTTTCCCCAGGATCATGCTTCTGTTCTCTGCAGTGGATCTGTGGAAAAACATGACTGCTTTAGAGTTGCCAGTAACTGCTCCATTTGCAAACTTGCTTGAAACAGCTCTTTGGACTTAAATCCAAAAGACTGCACAGCTCTAATTATAAATACCCTTAGAAAAGAAATTGTGATGTTTCTGCATATCTGTTATATTTAAATGGTTTTATTATACCTTCACCTGGAAATATTTTGCTAGGAAACCATAAATTTGGAATTATAATTCCTTTTGAAGTCAATGGGCTTACTCAAAACTGCAATCATGCATAGATTGTTATAGCAGTAGAACAAAACTTCTAAAGCCAGTGACTTATAAAAGCTCTTCATGTATTTGCTTGAATGCATAAGGGCTTGAAAATAGCTAGAAAAGAGGGTTATGTACCCAGCCTTGCAACTTCCACATGTTCAGCTGGAAAATCTGAGAAGGGGTTCCATTTTCAACTAGCTGAACTGAAGTACAGTGCTCTATACATCCAGGCTTGTGCTTGTCTTCAAAGCAAATACAAGTCCAACCTTTCATAAGACCCCAAAGCTGAATGTTAGACATTTGAGAGAATAAGGAGAGGGATAGAATGCACATCTTGTTCTCCACCTACTTGTAAACCTTTGTAAAACTAGAAGAACACTCGCTTGTTCTTTTCTTGGTGCATCTGGAAACTTCATCAAAACATTTTCCAAGAATTACTTAAGGATGCTTTGATGACTTTTAAAGGATCTCTTGGTTTCTAGGACTGATAAAAACAATGTAGTCTAAGAAAATAAATGTTCAGTCAATCAGACAAAAACCCTTTGGAGGCCCACATAAGAACTTGAAGGTAAATGTTTTCCATATTTTAGCAACTGATAATTAGTGTCATTAAATAGTGGTGTTTTCCACTGCTATTGTGGCTCTGCTCCCTGAATCTGTCTTGAAAATCTCCAAGCCAATATTCATTGCCACATTTTGTTACAATGAATTCTACATGTCAGGTATGCTTCATATTAAAAATGCTTTCCTCATTATGTCAGAACTGGGCAGATTATCGCTTTCCAATTAATCTCAAACTACCCTCATGTTTTGTAACTGAAACTGATACCTATGTGAAACAATCAACCTGAATTGAAATGGACATCTTGTCATTCACAGAAACTGTTCTCTGTACTGCCTTTCCAGCAAACAAATCTGGTTATACAAGGGATATCTGGTGAATATACTGTATCATATACGTCTGAGAGCCAGTTTGGGGTAGTGGTTAAGGCACCAGGTGGCATCAGGCTAAAAACTGGAAAACTGGGAATTCTAGTTCAGCCTTGCCACACAGCCAGCTGGGTGACCCTGGGTCAGTCACTCCCTCTCAACCCTGGAACGCAGGAAATGGCAAAACATTTCAGAAAACTTGCTAAGGAAAACTGTCAGGATTTGTCCAGGCAATTGCCAAGAATCAATACTGACTTGAAGGCACACCTACACAGATCAGGCTTTAGAACTGAACTGAGAAATGTTACAGTAACAAAGTAGTAAAAATGACCACGTAAAAATGTAAGACTGAAGTATATAAAATCTATTCTCTTCTTTGTTTTATTACTCCTAATTTTCATACTGAGAATCTTGTGCATGTATTCAAGAGAGCTGAGTAATGCAAAATCTGGAGACTCGACCCTTTCCCGTTGGTGTTCCATATAATATTGAGAAAGAGAATATTATGCATTGAAAAAATAGGTTACTGTTATTCTTCAAAATGGGGTGGGTAAGGGGGATCACGATTGTAGGACCTGTACATATACACTACATTAATCAGGAGCAGTTGGTAAACTTTTTGTTTTACAACCCCCTGATCAAATCACAATAAAAAGGGCACATACATAAGATATAATATATATCGATCATAAATATTCTTGTCAGATGTATGATATGAAGCAAGCCTCTAGCTTGTTATCCTATTGCATGGTGCTAGTATGCTCAGTATGCTTTCCTATGTGGGGTAGAGAGTTACTCCTTCGTGTAATTGTTTCTTCCTTAAATGTGGTGATTTATCTTACTATCAAAGGATATCAGTGGTACATCACTTGGGAGTTCTAGGCAGGTGTCATTGCAATTATTCACAAAATATGGTGTGCCCCAGCTCTAATTAGACTTTGAAAAAACTAGTTCTGGCCAGTGACATCAGGAATGGTAGGGCCATAGAAGATACCTGCTAACTCTGGGATTATTGCTTCGTTAAGTGGTACCTTGCTGGAGTCAGTTCAGATCAAGTGTCTAGTCTAGCAACATCTGTGCTTTTTGTTTTACTTAGGACTGAGAACATTTGTGCATATCCAGGTATATGAACTTCTGGTATATCTTGTTACTTCCCACCCATTCCCTGCCCACAAATATAAATAAACAAAGTCCCAAACAACTTGGGTTATTTTGCTTTTGCAGCTCATAAAGAAATAGAAATTGTTCCTATTTTTACATTATTGGTTTAAACTTTGACAAACACACACTGACAGGGCCATTCAAGTATCATACAACAGCAGTAACTGCACACCTTTCAGACTAATTTAGTTGCATCTTCATTCTTCTTCTTCCATACCATGTTATGTAAGCAATTCAAGTGAAAGCATTGGAAAATTAACATGAAGATTTTGGATCCCTGTCAGATATTCTAAACAATGCTATTAACTTATTGGACCAAATAATTTTCCAAATTTCAACTTACTTGTGGTAAATCATTAGAGAAATATATTAGACTGTGGTTCTCAACCTTTTCTTCACTACTGACTCTTTTAAATACATTTTATAGTCACATACCATGGCCATGGACCCCCAAGACTTAACTCAAGATTTAAATAATAAAACATCTGCGGACCACAGATTGAGAACCATTATGTTAGACTATGATAAGGAGGACAATGATTGTTTTTGTTGTGGATCAAATATAAAGCAATTGTTTGCCATTAAAAAAATCTTCTTACATGGTATGATCAAGACAAATTTAAGTGCACACTTACCTGGAAATAAAGACCATTAAACTCAATCAAAGCTGCAATTTTATGTAT
The DNA here is from genome assembly GCF_049901715.1 of Pseudonaja textilis. Lineage (NCBI taxonomy): Eukaryota > Metazoa > Chordata > Lepidosauria > Squamata > Elapidae > Pseudonaja > Pseudonaja textilis. Next base: position 123,644,226 of record NC_141990.1, on the reverse strand, counting down.
GCTTGTTTAAAAAGAAGTTCCCTTAAGCCCAGTGGTGCTTATTTTTAAAGAGGCATTAGAGAAATGAAACTATCAAAATACAATCCAGAAATATTAAGGTCAGCAGAAATTTTGGATAGGGCACATTTAAGACCTTTCATGAGCAGAATGGCTTTTCTTTGTAAAATGGTGGAAGGCAACTCATGCATTTTAATGCATCCTCAGACACCTTTCCAAAGAGTTGTAAATGTTTTTGGAAATGAATTGGGCTGGGAGTACAAGATATATAAAGAACAAAATGGAGGGAAAGACTTCTTGAGGCACATGCTTACATGACAGTCCTCACACACTGTGTTTTGCATAGATGGCTGTTTTGGAATTTATGGTTTATTGAATAAAGCACAGTCGGCTGGATTTGTAGAACTTGATAAGACAGAACTAAATACATAATGGTTTTTAGTGCAATGTATGAAATCTAATGTACTATTTCTTTACTGTAACTTTCTAACCACTTGGGGCTAACCATATATATGCCATGCCAGATGATATTGAGTACCATGAGGAAATCTTGATGCTATGTCATCAAGTATCCCTGCCATCTTAGCTGTGAACTTCCTGGCTGACATTTCCTGATGTTTGTGTGTGTGTGTGTGTGTGTGTTGTGTTCATTTTTTTAAAGTGATGGATTGGACTTATTTATCTAGAGTGAAGGAAAGCTAAGCCACCACCTTTTCTCTGGCATCTTTATTTTATTCCATACAACATTCATGTATTGAAGAAACTGTGTGAGGTCCCTGGTTAAAGCAGCTGCACTCTGCATCTATTCCTGCTTTCTGTTTAGGAAGGAAGCAAATTAAACCTTAAGCTAAATTCCCTTCCTTCTCCTCCATGCTGCATCGAGAGCCCAGGATGGGTTGACTTCTTCCTATGAGGTCATTTAGCTGAGTCTGTACTAAGATGTAAAAGCCAGCCCCCGGGAGAGACCCCAGCTTTTGACTCAGCTCTTTTCAGTCAGTAGCTGTGTCTCTGAAAGCTTCTGTTAGATAACACTCACCAGCAATCTTCAGTGCCGTTTTTCCTCGTTTCAAGCAAGGTTGGGAGCAGCGTTGCCAGAGCACCGTTCAGGCAAGTTGGGTAGTGTCTGTAGACCTGCCCTATGTCTACGGTTTGAGCGGTCGTAAAAAGTGATCGGCAAATCGATACCAGCGTCAGCCAGCTGATCGTGTGGCCAGAGGCTGCCCTTTCCTTTGCTGACTTCACTCGGGGCTCTTTATAGCCTAAGGAGAAATTCTTTGATCTCGGAGCCTGTTTCCCATAGTCAGTGGCCATCTTGGATTGAAGCCTTCCACCATGAGGTGAGTGGCCATTTTGTAAGCCCGGGGGCTAATTTATACCCTAAGGCAGGGGTCTCCAACCACCAGGCCACGGACCGGTCCCGGTCCGTGGAACATTTCCTACCGAACCGCTGGTTTGCTGGGCGCTGCCATCTTGTTTGATGAGAAAGTGCTTCCGGGTGAGCTTTTCCGGTTGGAAAGCGGCGTTTGGGTCCTGAAGGAATCCTCGCACCTTAGTTTCTACAACGTCAGTGCAGCCCTGGACAATGCCCTGGCAGTGCCTTCTGTTGACATTCCGGTCTGGCCTCGTTCCCATTTTCTGGCACTCTCACGTGGGCATCCATACGGTGGCTGCACCAACTCCAGATTAGATTGCCTACATCTGACCTTCGGTCTCACCAAGGCCTTAATAAGATTATCACAACGGCGGAATTCACTGCAGATGCCACTCTCAATTCCACCAAATTTGCATCTAGGGCCATAGCATCTTCACTAGCAGCAAGAAGACTGTTATGACTCAGAAATTGGCAGGCAGAGAGATGCCGTAAATGGAAGCTGGTTTCAGTTCCATTCGCGGGCGATAAGCTTTTTGGCGATGCTCTGGAACCTTATCTCATCGAAACCAGAGATAAACGTAAAATTCTCTCTTCCTCTGGGAAGAGAGCCGACTATCGCCCAGCTCCTTATACTGGTAAACAGCCCTTTCGGGAGGGTGGGGGTCATTCCTGCCGTCGCTCTAAGTAATCCCTCGTTCTCCCCACCCATCAGAGGTTGCCTAGCCTTCTTTGCCTCCAAATGGGAGGAATCAACGGCGGATGCCTGCGTGCTCAGCACAATTAGGTCAGGATTACAATTGGACTTCCTAATGCACCCGCACCCCAAATTTGATCTGTCCTGTCTCTCGGGACATTTCAAGGCAAGACCTCATGAATCAGGCCATTCAACTCCTTCTTGAAATCCGAGCTATTCAAACCTGTTCCCCCCTCTCAATGGGAATGTGGGCTTTATTCTCACCTTTCATCGTTCACTCTAATGGTTCCTGCTTCCCTACCAATGCGCAGGAACCAGCCACTCATCCATCAAGGTCCCGCTCCCGCCACAAATCTGGAGATCTCTCAATTGGTGATGTTCCCATTAATCTGGAAGGGACTCCTTTTCAGGGCCCCAGACAGGCTAGTGATAACCACCGATGCCAGCCTCCTGGGTTGGGGTTCCCTTATGCAGGGCCAGATTGCTCAGGACCTTGGTCCAGGTCAGAGCAGGCCTTTCCCATAAATTGGCTAGAGCTCAGAGCCATTTTTCTAGCTCTCAAGCATTTCAGGCACTCAGTGACCAGCTCTCATGTTCTAGTCCTTATGGACAACATGGCCGCCATGGCTCATGTCAACCAGCAGGGGGGGATGGGGGATGAGGTCCAGAGCCCTCATGGGAGAGGCTCTACGGTTGGGGTTATGGGCAGAGCAACACCTGTTGTCGATCTTGGCGAACCACATCTCTGGGATCAACAACTCCCAGGCCGACTGGCTCAGTAGGAGCCTAGTCGACCAGGCAGAATGGTCTATTCCTCCTTCTCTATTCAGGGACCTTTCCCTCAGATTCAGAATGCCAGAGGTGGATCTTCTCCACTCCTCAAATTGCCCAGGTCACCAGATTCTTCACCAGGTTTCCTTGCCAGGGAGCGGAGGAGACCAATGCCCTTCGGTGCAGATGGCCCAAAAGTCTCCTCTATGCCTTTCCCCCGCTTCCCATCATTCCGGCAGTAATTTGGAAGATGTTGGAGGAACGAGTGGAGCTCCTCCTCCTGGCATCCTATTGGCCAAGGATGCCCTGGTTTGCAGATCTGGTCAACCTGTTGGTGGTTTCTCCTTGGAGGATCCCAGCCCATCTAATCTTCCTTCATCAGGGGATTCTGCTCCACCCGGAGCCCCAGTGGCTCAAGCTGACCATGTGGCACTTGAGTGGCAGCGGCTAGAGGTGGCTGATCTTCCTGAAAGGGTCATCATCACTATCCTGGCATCTCACAAACCTTCCACAAGGCGCATCTATGATGCCACCTGAAAGGCCCTTCCCAATGGTGCCTTAGGGAGGGTCTCTCTCTCCCACTTTAGCCCAGTTGGCAGAGGTTCTTAGATTCCTTCAGCATGATCTGGAGAAAGGTTTGGCCCCCAACACCTTAGGCAGGCAGGTTGAGGCCCTTTCCTCGGTTCTTTCATGGGGTTCGCTTCCTTCCTTATCCCATCAACCTTCAGTCAGGAGGTTTTCGAAAGGGGCTTCCAACCTGCACCCTCCGGTGGTTCACAGGTATTCTTCCTGGGATCTTCATGTGGTCCTTTATGCCCTTACAAAAACCCCTTTTGAACCCCTTAAAACATTGTCTCTCCATTTCCTGACTCTGAAGGCAGTGTTCCCCGTTTCCATCACTTCAGCCAGGTGGGTATCCGAGCTTGCTGCACTTTCCATCAGATAGGACCTTTGTTCCTTTCATGATGATAGGGTTGTCCTCAGTCTGGACCCCTCATTTATTCCAAGGGTTAACACCTGTTTCACAGGTCCCAGGACATTATGTTGCCTGGCTTCTGCCCCCTCCTGCACCATGACTTAGAGCAGCAGTGGCACTCGCTAGACGTAGGTAGGGCTCTTAGAATATACATTAAGCGCACTTCCTCCTTCAGGAAGTCTGAAGCCATTTTGTTTCCTTTTCCCTTCTCACTTGGGGCACAAGGCCTCTTCTCCTACTATTAGCAGGTGGGTCAGATCTTGCATTGAGCAGGCCTACAAAGCTGCGGCCCTTCTGGTTCCTTGAGGTCTGATGGCACACTCTACCAGAAACGCGGCCACTTTGGCTGCCTGGGTGACCCAAGCACCCTTGGAGGAGATCTGCCGTGTAGCCACGTGGACATCTCATCTCCTTTCATGCGATACTACTGTCTGGATGTCTTTGCCTCGGCAACTGCAGCCTTTGGCAGACGGGTGCTTCAACGAGTGGTTCAACAGTTGGTGTGATGAGCCGGACCAGGACCCACCTGTGGACATGCAAGCTTTGGTATGTCCCATCCTGGGCTCTCGATGCAGCATGGAGGAGAATGGGCGTTGGTAGAAGTTACCCTGAACGCCCTTTCTATCTATGCTGCGAGAGAGCCCAGCCCCTCCTTTGATTCGTCTGGAGAGGGTAAGTCATATTTCTGTATTCATTTGTGCTTTCAGAGACATCTTTCAGTCTGTCAAGTATCTTCGCCAAAGCTGGGGTCTCTTCCGGGGGCTGGCTTTTATATCTTAGTACAGACTCAGCTAAATGACATCATAGGAAGGAGTCAACTCATCCTGGGCTCTCTCGCAGCATAGATAGAAAGGGCGTTCTGGGTCACTTCTACCAACGCCCATTCCAAATTCAGTTGATATATCATCTGACTTTGTGCAGACCTTGGGTTAGCATAACCACAGTTTCATAAGCCTAACCACGGGGTAAAATTTATTGTTTCATGTAAACATTTTACTGAAATGTTGACATGGTCCCAGGCGCTGCAGAAATATGATATAGTTTTAGATTTTACTTGTATCTATATTTCTCATATTTATAGAGAAATCTATTTTCATGCCTTCTTATAGCTTATAGGTGGATTCATATAACTTGGTATATGTGATTTGCCTGTGATTTAGCATGTCATGGGAATTGAGCCACTAACCTTTGTAAGCAATGATTTAGCTGACTGATTTATTCAGTAAACAATAGTAAAGCAAAGCACTGCATTCTAGGAATAAATCCTTATTTAAAATAATAATTGCTTCCAGATAAATCTCATTATTTTGTTTCATTCATAGAAGATTGCAGAGGATTCCAATAGAGATGTCTGTAAGAAGCCAGAATGACATCACTGGTGTCAACATGCGAATAATGTGAATTCTGTAATTGACGTCAGTTGTGTCTTTGATGCAAATTATATAATTCATGTCCTTTGTTCTATGATAATATGATGAGCATGATGTCATCTGCTCCCAACTACAGATGCCCATGGATTTTAGAAACGTTAGCCTTCCATTTGTAGTTCTGATATATTGCTCCATCTTTTACCTTTGCCCCTCTGGAGGAAAACTTAACTGAACGGTGCTTTCTAATCAGCCATGCTTTGAGCCATCTGCTTGGAAACATGTTTTTTCTAAATCGATTGCAGAATCTGAACAAGAGGTCCCAAAGGAAGTAAGGAACTTTGCTCTGTTATGATCATTGGATCAGAGGCCTTTGTCTTATGGTGCACATTTGTACTACATAAAATGTATTAGATTTGAATTTCTTTGGTCATACCATGTGTTTTCAATCCCATGGAAATTGGCCACTTTTCATTTTATAAAGCTGAAATCCATGCGAACAGTGTTTAATGTTTTTCTCTTCAATCCTTTTGATAGGGACACTTCTTCAAAGGGGTTACAACCCAGTAGTGGGAAAGAAATATTTTAAAAATTTAGAATAGCTTTTTAAATTCATGGGGGGTGTTAATTAAAAAAAGAACTTAAATACTAACTGGTACTGAAGATACTGAGCTAGATCTCGATTCCCTGGTCTTAGTGTTGGGCATGGCAATAGTGCAGCATGACACTCCTACGGTGGCTTCAGGTAGCTCATCTTCATCGGTCCATTCATTAAGGTCAGGGTTATAACACTGAATACATTTCTTGTATTTCTTTTCTATTTCATTCCAGCCTCCCACTAAGTAAATTCTTCCATTAAGATTAGAAGCACCAGCAGTGCTCACACCAGTGGGAAGAGGAGCAACATAATTCCACTGGCCAGAATATGGACTATAGCATTCAACAGGAAGCACATCAACTCTTTCCCCTCTGCCTCCTAGTTGGGATCCTCCCATCACGTAGACCTTTTCCCCTAGGGTAATGGCACAGTGCCATCCTCTCGGGGTGCTAAGGCTGGCCTTGTCTTGCCAGCTGTCACTAGTAGGGTCATACATGCAAACTGAGTGGGAGTAAGCATTATTGATGTAGCCTCCTGTGACCAAGATCCTACCATCTACTACTGCACTAGCATGGCAGCACCTGGGCATCTCCAGTGGAGTCTTCAGCTGCCACTGGTTAATTGTAGGGACATAACATTCAACCGAAGAGAGACACCCTTCAGAATTGCGACCCCCGACTGCAAAAAGGAGACCGTTGAACACATTCAGACTAAAATGAGTGCGCTTTTGATTCATATTGGCCAGATGTATCCAAGTGCTGAAGCGAGGATCGTACCTGAAAAAAATTAAGGAAATATTAATGCCACAGGAATGCCAGCTTCATTTACAGCTGTTATATTGTTAAAGCTTTATTTGCTGGCTTTATTTTTCAGTAGGTCACCTTGTCCGGGTTGCTGTGGCTGGATCACCTGGTGGGTCACCATTGCCACCTCGCCCTGGCTAGGTCACTGCTGCCGGCTCACCCTGGCCTACTGGACCCCGGATTAGTCACCCTGACCACCTGGACATGGGGACAACTCATAGCCATTGGACAATTTGAAGACAAAGTAGGGAAGGGAAGAGGCACTTCCCCTTCAGCAGAAGAAACATCAGCCCCGGCTAATGAAACGCAGGGATGGGAACACCTTCAGGAAGGGGAATTGCCACTGTGGGATGATTTGAACATGAAGCGGGGACAGAAAGAGGCATTCCCCACCAGAATAAATGTCACAGGGAGGGGAATCCTGTGTAGAGTACCATTCTCTTCCTTTCTTCCTATCAGCTGGGACTCATGTTTCTTCTGGTGGGGAGGGGAGGACATGCCTTTTCCTCTCCCCTCTTCATCCTCAAATTGTTCCACAGTGGCAAGCTGTCCCCATGTCCAGTTGGCCAGGGTGACTTGTTCTGCAAATCTACAGCTGGGGTGAGCCAGAAGTAGCAACCTGGTCAGGGTAAATTGGTGGCAGAGCAAACTGGCCATGGACACTGGGCCATAGCAAGTTGTCCTAGATTCCCCCCATGTCTCTTTCTCCTGTTTTCTCAGTTGAAATCCTCTCTAAAACATCTCATGCTCCATTTTTAAAGTTTCTTCTCTGATGGAAAAACACTTATAGGGACAAGAAGAGATGAGAATGAGAAGAGCTTTAACTATTTCCCAGATTGAGAGTATATTTTCCTTGTTTTTCAGTTGCTTCTTCTGATTTATTACACTTTAGTTTTTTCTTTTACTATCAAAAATCTTTTAAGAAGAAAAACATGAAATCCCACAATAACTTTGCAGAGTTGGCTAATGCACTTAGACCACCAATATATAGGTGCTAAAGTAGGAAAGAGTATTGAAAGAATGCTCTTCCCAAAAAAGAAAATAATTTTGATTGTTCAACATATCACAGAAATAGAAAGATAACAAACAATGATTTGACATTAGTTTTAAGAAATTATTAAGGAGTAAGAGTGATCACATTATACATGAACATGAGATAGTTACCCCTCTTTTGACTGAAGATTTGTATTTATAATAACACACAACTGCATTCATTATATGCCCATTCTAGTCTATTAATTCTATACTTAATAATTAAAAGAGATATACAAATAACAAACCAAAAGAGTGGCTTCAATAACCTTATTTTTGATTTATAAAATAGGTTTTTTGACCTTTTCACTGGTTTCTTGGAAGAGAGAAGCAGAAAATGAAAAGAAGCCAAGTTCTGGAATTCTACTTAAAGGTCAAGACTGTTAAAATTAAAGGGAAGGAATATAAAGTTGATTTGATGAAGGTTAAAATGTGTACATTATTGTTTCTGGTAACACTTAATGGACTGCTGTTGACCAGGACTGAATGATGAGACTTTAAAGATTTGTTGATACAAAAGAGAATATATATATTTTCGGCCTGTTCCAGGCAGTGGGGATCATTGCCACCAATTGCAATCGGCGGTGGCGATCAGCAATGATAGATGGCGATCAGTGGTGGTGATCGGTGGCAATAGGCGGAGGCAGTGGCAACGATCCTAACCATCTGGAAAGCGGAGGCCAAAAACAGTGTGTGCAGAGGCTGAAAATGGGACACGCAGAGGCCGAAAATGGAGTGTGTAGAGGCCAAAAATGGGATGTGCAGAGGCTGAAAATGGGGCACACAGAACCCTAAAACGGTCAAAGGTTGGGGGCCAGGAGGTGGGTGGAGCTTCAGCAATATTCACTCCATAAGACACACAGACATTTCCAGCCATTTTGGGGAGACAAAAAATTTGTCTTATGAAGCAAAAAATACAGTATATGTATATATGTATATTATTTTTGAGAACCCTTGATGGACTTTTGCTGACTAGAATTGAATGATGAGGCTTTAGTAAATTGTTTATAGATAAGAGATGAGGTAATGGGAAGGTAGTGTTGCATTTTTCAGAGAAGGTCATAAATAATTTATATTGTTTGTACTTGCTGGGATGAAGGGGGAAGTTATTTCTTTTTCTTTTTCTTTATTATATTTGTTCTCTTTCTTTTTTCCTATTTTTTATTTGATTTTCTCCACTTTCTATCTTTTCATTCTTTTATACTTCTTAGTTTATATTATTTTTTTATCTTACTAATTGTAAATTTAATAAAAATACTATTTTAAAAAATGTTTCCAGGAAAACTGCACAGACTTGTTTCTATAGTCACCAAGGGTCAGAACTGAATTGATGGACCATAACAACAATGACAAAGTTTTTGAAAGTAACAATTGAGTTGCAGGTCTGTCCGAATATCATTTGTTTGGATAAGACAATCTCAACATTATTCCAGAAATGTGTAATGTTTGTTTTTTAAAGTCTGCATTCTTTGTTCAGAAGAAGAAAAAACCTTTTAAAATGCTTATAAATAATTACTAGAACATTTACCAATTGTTATGCAAACTTAGAAAAGGAGAACTTTTGCACTAGCTTTTCTTCTTACAGAGTTCCTTCTAGAAAATTAGATGGGAATTTTCAAAAGGTGTGAAGCTAATAAATGAAAAGTTTCAGTGATACCAGTCAGCTACAGCATACTGAAGGAAGAAGTATAACCAATTTCAAATCAGTTCTTTGCATCACATCTCAAAAACTCAAAGCAAAATTTTGGAATGCTTTCCACCATTCTTCTATAGAGTGTGGCATCCTGCGTCTTACAGATTTTGAGTGTGATGCACAGATTCATTTTTAGAAAGTTCCTTATGTGCAGACAATCTACTCTCTAGACAGGATGACGTAGATAGACTGGCAGTTTCTCAGGACGTGCCAGAGACCAGACGTTGAAAGTTCTGCATGTAAATCCAAACTTCTAGTGCTGAGATATATAATTCTTCCCCAAATTTAAATGCGATTTCGGGGTGTGTATGATTAGGATGTGGCGAAGAGAAAAACTAACCATATATGATAGTACATGTTCTTCTTTGCTGCAAGACATATGTGGGAAATGGAACATATACATCTTTCCATTCCATAAGTAGTGAGCAGCATAATATATTTCTAGCACTGAAACTAAGTCACCTTGGCTGACTCTAGAAATTATTCTGAGTAATTTGGAAGAAGAACGGAGCATTATAATAATGAATCTGTTGTAATGAGTTAACACGGTGGGCTAAAATGCTGATGCTGTCATGAAGCTTACAAGATACTCTGGGCTGATCAGGATTACTCAGCTTCTCAGGATCAAGTGAGGATAAAATCTTGAAAGGGTAAATTGTGTGCATCATTCTTAGCTTTTTAGAATAATGTTTAGAGAGGAAATGCAGATAAACTGTTTAATATGATTGATCTACTAATATTTATTAATTTATTAATTTCCTACAGTCACATTCTGTCATTGACCTTTGATTCTCAAGAGGAACTCCAGGAGATGAAGCACCAGAAGAGATGCTAGAATGTCACTGGAGAAAGACAAAGAGCGAATCTGACTCAAGATAGGTAAGAGCCTTTATTACCTTACAGTGATAAGAATGGGAAAATTAGTTATACTTCTGCTCTTATATTGCATCTGCAGAGGATTATATGAGGCATGTATTGGACAATACTTTGAATTGGACTCTAGTTGTGTAAGTCTGGTAGTATTGACTGAGATACAGTCTGGCAAAAGACAGGGAAGAATCTCTCATACAGTACTACTAATATTTTCTCATCTGGGAAAACTTTGAGCTTCCTAGCCCCAAGAAAGTGGACAGGATCCTCAGACCAGTAACCAAGGTCACCTATATATTAGATCCATGTCAGTCCTGATTGGTCAAGGCTTCTAGGAGGTGACGTATATATAGAGCTAAGTGGTGATGAATTCATCCTTGAGGGAGGGGTGATTTTGTTTGCAATTTCTGGAGGCAATGGTCTACCCACCTCTCAAGAAGCTATTGCAAGGCCCAGTGGGGTTGGACAATTTCTGACCCATATTTAAACTTCCCTTGTTGAGAAGATTATTGAACTGCAGTTTCTGAGGGCTCAGGAAGTCACAGATTATCTAAATCTATTAGATTTCAGGCCTGGATAGAATGCCAAAACAGCATTGATTTTGTTTGTTGATAACTTGTTTTAGGTCCAGGATGGGAGTATCCTGGTGTTCTTCGAACTCTCAATGGCCTTTGGTCACATTGCTTGTGACGTTCTTCACGATTAGCTCATCAGTTTGAAAGGGAGAGGCACAGGTTACAATGGTAACAATGTACGGTTAGTATCATGTTAATTGAGGCAGGGGATGGGGCCGTCACAGCTTAGTCCTGAGCCTTTGCTTTGTAAGATGCCCGAGGGCTTGATTTTCTTCCTAACGCTGCTTAATATCTGTCATCATGGGGCTAGCTATCATCCGTACATTGATGAAACCCGGTGATATATCTCAATCCTTGCCACCCAAGTGATACTGTTGAAGTTGTCTCAGTGGAAGTTGCAAGGGTCTAGATGGGGAAAGCAGGCTCAGAAAAAAACATACAGTAGTAAGACTGAGTCACTTGGATCATCTGGATCTAGAAAGTTTCTATGTTCATTTCTAGAGGTGGTCCCAATGTGCCTAATAGAACCAGTGTACAATTTGCACAAATCCATCTTGTGCACAAAATCTGGATTGGGAGTTCTACTCATGACCGTCTCTAACTTTGTGCACCTACTTCACTAGCAGCACCGGTTACCAGTAGGCTCCTGGATGCAATTCAAGTTGCTGACATAGGGCTTAGTTATTTGTAAGACTGACTGTCTCTAACTATTTCTGCCTGCTCAGTAAGATCTGACCTGGTGGTCATATTCTGGGTCTTGACACGTAAGCAGGATATGTGTCTTCTCTATTACTGCACCTGTCTTATGTAACAACATCCCCCTGCATGCCCACCACCTCAAATCCGGACAGCTCTACTTTCCTTCTGAAAGGCTCTGCCTCTTAGACACTGGCTTGGGAATTTCTATGCCTACCACAACTGTAATTTTTTTCAGTTTTGGAAACGCCTCTTGTGCAGTAATATATAATAATTTAATGTATTTTGGTGAATATGTGATATTTTTAATACATTCTCCTTAATATCGATTAGGCAACTCTATGAATTGTTCAAATGTAACACTATACAGGGATAGTGTTTGCAGCATTCGGGAATTTTCTTCCAAGGCTGAAGTGAAACAGGGCAGCTGCATATGATCTCAGATTACTTTGCCCCAAAGCATAAAGGGGATCTGCAGACTTCTCCATGAAAAAAATAACATGCAAAATCATATCTCTTAGCATAAAATAGCACTAACTATTTTAATATGCATAACCCTATAAAAGGAGAGAGAGAGAGAGAGAGAGAGAGAGAGAGAGAGAGAGAGAGAGAGAGAGAGAAGGCTTCTCATCCAATTCCAGGATAACTCCTCTGGCCTGGTCATGTCCAGATGTATTGGATTATAATTCCCCTCCCCTTTTGCTGACTATTGCGAATGATAGTTGTAATCCAATCCATTAGGATATTACCAGGTTGAAAAAAGTAATTTTAAAGCAAAGAACCAAATTAATTTGCTATCTCTTGGAAGTAGGTATTTTCTCTTTCTTTCTCCTCCCTGCCACACATATACATATATTTCCCCTTCTCCTTTTTCTGGAGTTGTTGTGTCCATGCTATGCCTCCACTGCTATATATAATCAGTTACCTGCAAAAATTGCTGACTGCATGCTTTGCCTGATTTCTGGCATCATTCTGGTCTTCACCACCTGCTACATAGAGAAATCCATCCATCACGGTGACACACTGGTTAAAGCTTTTGGCAGGCATCTCTGTAAGCCTTTTCCACCCATTGTCAGGATCTCGGTATAAAATGTCTCTGCTAAGGGATTTTTCTGTTAAAGCTGGACGTCCCCCGACTGTAACTAGGACTCGTAATCCTCCTCGAATCCTGGTTCTTCTTGACTGCAGAGTATTCTGGTGGTAAGGAAGTAAGTGGTAATTCATGGCATCTACCAGAAGTCTGTGGCAATCCGTATCTAGCATCATTCTTGGTACAGTCTGAACATAATTCACCAGGTCCTGGGCAGAGATGGTGCCAAACCGAATGTTGCTCAAAAGATCTGCAGCATACTTAGTTCTTTTTTGGTCAAATTCCAGCCATCTCATTGCAATCTGGAATGCAATAAGTTCAGAAGGCAACTGCAAGTCATCATCTGCAAGAAGTTCGTTGATCTGTTCAAAAGTCAGCTTTAAGAAATGATCTGATTCAGAAAACTCAATGAAGTTGTCTCTAATGAATTTCTGTGATGCTTCCTTAGCAGTTTTCAGTCCATATGTCTCTGCAATGTTGGCAACATACATACAATTTTCTACATTGATTTCTTGCATGAGAAAGTCACTACACATCTTCACAAGGGTATGTATCTGAAGATAAATGGCTGTGGAGATGATACTACCTATAGTATACAGGGATAGTGTAAGTTTTCCAGTATAGGCGTATGCAATCACAGTGGCTAGGCCCAGTGGGGATACGTCATTGAGGTCCACTCTTTGAGTTGATGGATCTTTCTTTAGGATGCTATGGAAGTAATCACTGCATGATGCCATCACCACCTTGTGAACATCAAAGGACTTGGTTTTGGTACCAATTATTAAATCACAGAGAAAATTTTCCATCCTCATCCTGCACAAACCTTCCAAGAGGTTGGGACTATAGAAAGCATCAGAAACTTCTGTGGAAACACAACTGAAGCCGTTGCCTCCTTCTAGGAGGGTATTCAATCCATTGAGCTTGCTTAGTGGCCCATCCTCCACTATGATGGTTAATTCATTGATATCTGTCTTGTTCTTTTTGACATTCTTCTTCTTAGGCGCCATGACTGCAATACAATATCACAGCCAAGAGCTCGCTAAGAAAAACCCAGAACAAAGAAAAAAATAATTTGTACACCCATATTTAAACATCTTTCTACAACTGATCCCAAAGCTTTCTTATAAGGTATAAGCATGCCTCAAAAAAATGAAATATAAAAGAGCATGAGAATAATTACGAATAGATCTGCAGCATTTGGTTGGTATGCCCATGCGGTTAATTATCACTTGGTAAATCATAGTTTGTATTTTCAGGATGAAAGGAGAGCATTTTTGCAGGAGTCTCCCCAGATCTCAATCCTGAATGCTGAAATGGATTTTTATTCAATGTAACTTGTATATAAATACAAGTCCTCTTGGTTGTTAATCCAAGTAACTTTACTAATAACCCAGCCTCAAATCCCATAGAATTAATCTGTTAAAAGGAACATGTACAGAGCTCCCCCACTTTGCCATAGAATTTACAGAACAAAGGTGGGCTAAGTCATAGGAATGTGAAGCCAGAGAGGCTTGATCCTGAGTCTTGCGCACATGTTTACATTACCTCTTCAGCTGTAAAGGTTGGAAAGGACTAACATCTCATGTTAATTTTCTAATAATTATTTGATCGCAAATTTGACTGGATTTTTTTCACATTGGTCTTCATTTCAGGCTAAATTGGCCCGGAGATCAGTGACTCCCATACAGTCCTAATTTGTTTGAAAACAAAACCGACTAAATTAAACTATGACTCTATTCCAAATTACCAGTGCCAGTTTGGTTATGGTGAAGGTGCTGGCCTACAAACAGGAGACTGTGAGTTCTTGTACCACCTTGGGCATGAAAGCTGGCAGGGGGACTTTGGGCCTATTACTCTCTATCAGCTCAACCTACCTCACAAAGCTGTTGTTGTTGAAAAAAATAGGAAGGAGTATTAGGCATGTCTGTTGCTTTGAGTTGATCAAATATTTTTAAAAATAGAATAAAAACCTAAAAACAACAACAATGTGGATGTTTGTTCATTAAAAATTATTTTTATCTTTCATATAAAAGGACAGATGGCTCTACTCCTTTCTTGATTGAAACCTATAGGAATGGAATTGTTTTCCTCTAAAACATTGCTATTTGGATAAAGGCCTTGCAGCAGATGAGAGTAAGATAAATTGGTATTTTAATTGCTTTGGACTTCAACTCCTATCAGCCCTGGAAAGCATAACCAGTGGTGAAGAATTCTGGGGGCTATGATTTGAGAAAGGATATGATTGAGATATGTAAAACCATAGAAGGCAAAAAAATGTATACAGGTTTTTTTTTTTGTCTATTATTCAAAATACTAGGATCAAGGCTCATCCAGTGAAGCTGATTGGAAGAATGTTGATCTGACCAACAGGACTATTCTTAGGTTTGAAGAACTAGATCAAACTAGCTAATTGCTTTTTGAATAAACACATGGGTTTCATTAGCAGGCCCTGATGACTATGTTTAAAGTTTAATGGATCATTCTACTTGAAGTAATGGAGGAATTAGTTCTCCATGTTAGAAGAGTTATTTGTCCTAGAATAACCTAGTTAATTTTCCATTGTGTTATATTCCATTACAAGCATCTTCTGAGTAGATGTCATTCTATTATTAAGTCTTGCCCTTGTGCAAATGGCATTTTTATGTTTCTATCCTATGCCCTCATATCTGGTTATGTATTAACATTTTGTTTGGTTGCTGCTTGACATTGTTTTAAGGAGAAAGTTAGAATAGTAATTAATAGATGAATTCTATGCCTGAGGTTACATATATTAGAAATGTATATACTATATGTAATCCTGAGTTATCTGGAATACAGGTTCAGGCTTACATAGCTACAGCTTAAATGCCTCCCAGAACTCTGTTTTATCAGATGAATAATTTCATTTTTAATTTTGCATTCTCTTAAATAAAATGTTTCGAGTATAATATTATGTTCAAAGTTATTTCTGCAACTGATAAGCTAAATTAGGTTTATGTTATTTGCTGCTGGTGTGTAAGCTGTAAGTTTCCTAAAACGTCCATTGATTCGATCTGATTCCTGATTCTGATTTTGATCAGCTTTAATGATTAGCTACTGCTTTCCCACTGTTTAGGGCTACTTAATTGCAGAATACAGAATAATAGAGTTGGAAGGGACCTTGCAGCCCTGCTCAAGCAAGAGCAGGGGTGGGATTCAACTGGTGTTACTACCAGTTCAGTGACTGCACGCGTGTGTAAAAAAACCTTAAACTGTGCTGCCCGGGCAGCTGAAAAGCACTGCGTGCAGGTGCACAGCGTTGGAAAAGTCTCTTCTTTCCCGCTTTTTCAACTGCAGCTATGCTGTGCAAAACAGCTGAGGCTGAAAAAGCAGGAAATAAAGAACAGTTAAGAGCCCGGGCAGGCGAGGTGGGCCAAAGAGCAGCAGACACAGAACCGGTTCTGTATCTGCTGCTCTTCAGAGCTACCGGTTCTATAGAGCCGAGCAGAACCGGTAGCATCCCACCCCTGAGCAAGGGACCCTGTACTGTTTCAGACAAATGGACGTCCAGTCTCTTCTTAGAAACCTCCAGTCATGGAGCACCCACAACTTCTGTTCCATTGATTAATTTGTTCTCAATGTCAGGAAATTTCTCCTTAATTCTAGTTTGGATGTCTCTTTGATAAATTTTCATCCATTACTTCTTGTCTTGCCCTCAGGTGAGCATAATGAACTTCTCATTTTGTTTCATTGTCCTAGTGGAACAACATCATAAAATTACACTGAGATTTCCCAGTAATGGAAATGCTGGCATGGGAATTTGGGGAGTTGATCCAAACTTTTGAAGGGTGCTCAGTTTCAGGAAGACTGATTTACATTCATTTCTAATTGCTGTTATGAGCAATATCTTGAAATAGTTTACAATAAAAATAATTAAAATATAAACATGATTTCCAACTACTATTAAAATATAGTGTTTTCACACATTTGATGGATGTTAATTGGATTTTTATTTTAAATGGGCCCATGTTTCCAGTTTAGTTTTCTATCCCATTGTGAGAAGCACAAAAAACTTCATTCGGAAAACAGCCACCATCTCTCCAACAGACAATCCAGTATGTAAACCTTAGGAAACCAAATATAGAGACTCTACAATCTTCTCGTTTTCATATTTCATTTTGGTGTTCAGTCAGTTACAGACTGAAACACCTGTCTGTAATGTTCTACAGGGAAATTGCAAAATTTTGGACAAGGTCTGGGTTCAAATCTCCATTCAGGTATGAATCGCCCTGAATGGTCACAGGCCAATCACTCTCACAATCAGAGTAGTTTATTCTAGAAAAAGGACAAGAAATATCTTCCTGAGGAAATCTTGGAGTTCTATAAGCACCAAATATTTATTTATTTTATTTATTTGATTTGTCAATCGCTTACAAGGTAATAGGTATAAGTATAAACATGAGTAAGAATACAGGAAATAGGTATAAATAAATGGGGACAATAGGACAGGGACGGGAGGCACGATGGTGCACATGCATTTTATTTATTATTTTATTTTAAAAATAAATAAGTAACTGGTGAAATATAAAAGCAAATAGCATCGAAGTACCTACATAAGCACTTACATGTTGCAAGGAGGCATAGTGCCACAATGGTAAATATAAAATTGTTATCTTATCTCCTGGAAAACAATCTCTAATGCAGTATTTCTCTCTTCTCAAGGATTTCACACTTAAGTCTTCAAACATGCCCCATTAAGCATTTTATCCATCCAAATGAAGAATTAAACTCTTTGGGAGGAGCATAGCTGCTCTCATAACTCCTCCCAAAGAACAGCTATGCAGGCACAAGGGAGAGAGCTATCTGTGTTCAAAGTGTCAAAGTTGCTCGCATTCCAAAAGGATCTGAGATCCCCCTTCCCAAGCATTACCAAAGCAGTGGGTTAGTTGCTCCTCCCCCCTCCCTTATCTCCCCTCCCCAGCCACATTCTTCAGGCTGCATCTGTTGAAATCTGTCAGGGCTATTTCCAAGAATAGCCATGCTCCCTGGCCTTTAAATGACTTGCCATTTTAAGACACATTCAGTTTAAAATGTCTGCCTTTCTTCAGGACAGAGTTCCTTTTTTTGCCCAGGTTCTTACAATAGGGAGTATGCTTAATTAAAAAAAAAGTTAGATTAAGTCACTCTGATAGGATGACATGCTTAACATACATTGGATAGTGTCCATTTAAATTTCCTCTCCTATTTTGCTAAGCCGGTATTCCTTTAAATGTTAAAATATTCCCATCTTCATTTCTTTAACAACATATCAAAGAGGCTATTATTTTCACTTAAAGAAAACCCAAGTTAATCATATTTTTAAAAGGTAGCCTTTCATTGATTAAGTCATTCCACGGGGGACAAATGCTGGATTTTTGAAATCAATCAGCCAAAGGAGAGGAATTTCATCCAAATTAAATTGCATACACTCTGTAGGAAGAAATATAATTACAGAAAAATTATCTCTAACTTGATTTACTAAGGACTCTTCACACATATAACCGATCGTATTCTGTTCATAGCTTGCAGTCTTCATGTCAGGTTCATGTCAAATGAGACTTGGGCTATAAACACAGGCAGGAAAAAACCCTCTTTATGAACGCTAATTAAAGCCAGACTCAAAAATAATAGGATTAGGTTGTCCTTACCCTTTTTCAGGAAAGAGGCTTCCCAGCACAGTATCTATGAGAATATCTTGTGAAAAGAAAAAAAGAGGGGGAAGAAGGAATGGAAGTCCAGATGTCACCTGCTTGGTTCTACCAATGGAAGATTTTAGTGTGACCTGCTGCCACCGAGGAGAAGAGAGACTGGAGTTTGCGCTTTAGGGCACTTTAAAAATGACCCCTCCTCCCATCCCTCCCTGTCACTCGGAGGAGCTTATGTTTCCTGTGCCTGCCTGGTTTTGAATCTCAAGTAAATTTTACTGGGCTTCTTCATGGCAAATGAAGCAGAACAAGAGGTAAGCAACAGGAAAGCTATGCTTCCCATTGCAGTTGTTTCACACCTGCAACTGTGAACCAGCTTATAGGATCATTAAGTTTTTCTTTAATCTTCATCCCATCCTTTGAGAAAAATGAAATTTGGTAGTTTAGCATTTTCTCTCCCTTTCTTCAAACTTCATAAACACAAGAACAACAGCTGGGAAGAACTCTCTCCTCCCCCCGCCCCCCCCAGAGAACAGCTTCTTTGTTCTTGATGGACGGTGGCTTGTCCATCTAGTAGGGTTATGTCTATTTTGACTGGTAGGGGCTCTTCAATTTCCCATCAGTCTGGCACCATCTGAGTCTCTTGTTTTAACTGGAAATGCTAGAAATTAAATCTAGAGCAGGGTGTTAAACTCGTGGCCCGCGGGCTGGAAGTGTCATGGCTGGCCGTGCCCACACTTGGTTTAGTAAAGGGGAAAAAAGTTGCAATGTGTCACATGACGACGCCCTGATCTAGACCTTCTTGATGCAGAGCTGATGGTCTGGTATCAAACAATGGTGTACTTTCCCACTGAACCTACTGGGATGTTATTCTTAACAACCCATGCATGGGCAAGTGCTGTCAATGTGCCAGCTTGTAAGTTTTGCAGAATCAGTATGTGATGCTTTATTATATCTTCCTGTTAAACAACCTGATACCTGCAAAACGTTTTCCTTGTCACAAAGAGCCAGATAAAAGAGGAAGAACATCAGAAATTCTAATGCAAACTCTGTATCTCTTCCTTAATCTCTTACATAATATGAATAGCCTTGGGCAAATAAACTATGCAACAAAGTACAAAATCTAGTCACACCTTGTGGAAAACAGCAGTGACATCCCAATGTCTGTTTATTCAGCAGTAAATTCAGCAGTAAATTCAGTGACATCTACTTGAAACTCCACAAACTTTGCAGTATCAGCTGAAATTGTATTAATATCTATAATTATAAATATATAGGGAAGAGGACTGGTCTTGCTCTGACAGCTGCCATGAAGTGAAAAAACCACCAAACTGTTTTATTTTCCTCTTCAGCTGTTAACTCATTAATAGCAGCAGCATCATAAAAATACAGTCTATAAAATAATACAAGCATCTCCTTTTCAGATGTGTGTTCCATTAACTTCCACACACATCTCCTGCTTATAGATACAACCTTCTTTTGTCCTTGTCATTTCTGAAAGACACATTTACTTAATGTAGACTCTTATCTGTATATTTGGATGTACTTCATCTTGTTCTGACTTATTTTATATATTTATTCATTTAACTATGACAAATGAAGCTTGCAAAATTCTCATCATCATACACAGAAAGTAAACTATTAAAAAGTGGTTTACCCACAAGTAAAACCTGTGGGAAGAGGAGTGTTTCCACGCCCTGGTAGAATATTATTTTATATATTTATTATTTTAATATTTAAAAATATAATTTTAATATTTTATAGAATATTATTTTATATATTTGTTCATTTAACTATGACAAATGAAGCTTGAAAAATTCTCATTGTCATACACAGAAAGTAAACTATTAATAAGTGGTTTACCCACAAGACAAACCTGTGGGAAGAGGAGTGTTTCCACGCCCTGGTAGAATATCACTGGGGTAGTGGTTAAATGAACTTCTTTTGCTAAAAAAATGATCTATTTATTTATCACATTTACATAGCTCATAGTACAACTCATCTATGTGACTCTGGGCAGCAGACCCAATTTAAACAAACCAGCTACAACTAAATAAGAAGACTATTAAAAAAAACTGTCTACCTATCTATGTATCAGTCTGTCTGTCTGTCTCTGTCTATCTATTACTGTAGAATTTATGTGGCTGCCCATTCATTGTCAGTGGCTCTGGGCAGCTTACAAAAGTAAAAACAAGATACAAACAACATACAAACAATAAAAGCAATAACCCCTCACTCCCTGATGTCAACAATCAATATAGACAAAACATTGGGAGAATGCATCCAAAACTTAATGGACATTTCTTTAGCTCCCTATTTCCATAGGATTCCCAAGTCTGCTGACAAAGCTAAGTTTTAAGCAATTCCCAGAAGGTCAATGGGATTAGAGCCAATCTACCTCAGGGGAATGAGGTTCTAAAGGACAAGGTGTCATGGGAGAGAAAGCTCTCGTTCCATCAGATGAAACTCCTTAGCAAATGGGATCCATAACATGCCTCTCCTGCCAGATTTGGGGGATGAGGAGATGTTTTTGAGATTGTTAAGTTGAAAGATGGGTAATGGAAATGGCCAGTGGATCCAAGCAATTTATTATTAATCGCCTTGATATAAGAATTGGAACAGGAGACAAACCTGGTACATCCTGTATTCTCTTTCAACATTTATTTATTCAACTTGTACCATGAGTGGAGAAAAGGCAAGCTATATAATGTCTCAATGCTCATATCTGCAAATTATCAAGAGAGGAGAAAAGGAATGCCTATATATAATCAGTAGTATGCATTTGGGTGTTGTTTGCAGTTAACTCCCTGACTACATGGGTCAGCTTTCTGTCATGTGAATGAATGCCTTTGAGATGCATGAACTTCGATTTCCACAATTCCCAGCAAGAGTGGATAGCAAGGAAATTCTGTAACTTTGAGTTGAAACAACTGGAGGGTGCCATCCCTCAACCTGAAGAAGGCTAGCACATGACTGCATGATGTGCCTATGCTCTTGTCACAAGTTTCTTTAAATATATGCAACAGAAGGTAGATTCATTTACCAACATTATGGTAAATTTATGTTTATTATTTATGTATGCATATTTGAAGAAAGTCTTAATGACACTGTAAAAGATTCATCTTGATTTTCCAGACAATTTCCCTTTGAACATAAGGGAATGTGTCTACCCTCCACTTGTTTTGCAATCCAGTATCTAGTTATGAAAATATTTTGCTGAAAGCAATCAAAGAGATGGACTTGTTTACGATCAGGTTGTTGGCAATTTTTCGGGCATATGCCAGTGCCTACTGAGTGGCTACAGAAACCACAGGGATATGAGCATGAGGTTTCATGATAGCCAAGAATGTGTACCGGCACTTAAGTAGATCTTGGCAATACCTCATCATTCACAGGGCAATGCAGGTCAAGTGCAATGTGACTTCAAACGATGGCTGTTCTGAGAAACTCAGAATCGTTTACTCACAGCCATTACTACAAGTTAAGTTGAATTTCCACGGGAAGTGATTCCTGAAGATATACAAATAAAATACCCTTAGTGTCAACATTAACCAACTGTGTTACGAACTGAGGGGATAGACAATCCTCTAACTTTTACCATATGTGATCTCAAGAGTAAGAGAATGACACTATTTGGCAAGAAACTGCCCATTTGGCTCAATATTTATCCCCCTCTCATGTCTATTGGGAGATATAAACTTCTTTTCCTTCTTAGAATTGGGCTTGATACTCTTGTTTGCTTTTGAAAGTCTCCAGGGGATTTAATAAATATTGCACATGGACTTTGGGTAGAATTGTGTTGGCCACATCTCAAAAATGGTATTAGTGTGCTGTTAAAAACAAAACAGATGATTAGAAAGATGATACCACTTTCTCTCAGGAAAAGTTACAATGGTAGCATGAAATTGAATTATGATAATCCTGTTTAAATAGAATCCTCACTCAACTAAAAAAATAGGTAAGAGAGGATCCAAATGTGTTGTTTGCTACAAAAAATAGAGTCACCCGGAGACTAATTTTGTAAGAATTAATCTTTTGCTTTGATTATTATAAGATCTGTCTTGACATAGCCCTACAAAGCCTTGGTCTACAGCAGGGGTGTCCAACATGCTGGGTGATGGATTCTGGGAGTTGAAGTTCACAGGTCTTAAAATTGCCAAGGTTGGACATCCTGCTCTACAGGATCCTAAATCTTCTCCAGCCCACTCCCATATTTCCCCAGAGGTGTAGATATTTAGACCATTGCTGTCCATCATGGCCTAAACTGAGTAAGAAAAACATAATAAGATTTTTCTTACTCACTTATATTTAGACTAGATATTAAGATGGGCTATTTTAATTTTATCTATGTTGTTTTTCCCTACTCGTATCTGCTATAATTTAGCCAGAAGTAATTTAATTTTAATTTAGTATTTAGATTAGATATCTTACATGCTTGGAAGATATAAATACAGGAATTTGTATATTGCCTGTAAACATTATAATCAGAGGTGGTATTCAGTAGGTTCTGACCAGTTCTGGAGAACCGGTAGCGGAAATTTTGAGTAGTTTGGAGAACCGGCAAATACCACTTCTGACTGGCCCCACCCCCCATCTATTCTCTGTCTCCCGTGTCCCAGCTGATCGGCTGGGTCTTCTTTTGCTTCCCTGCACAGGAGAATGGAGCTGGAAAGCAGGTTAGTGGGGTGGGGAGGGAATGGAGATTTTACAGTATCCTTTCCCTGTCATGCCCACCAAGCAAAACCACGCCCACCAAGCCATTCCCAGAGAACTGTTAGTAAAAATGTTTTAATCCCACCACTGATTATAATGTTAGGAAAGAATGTGCTATAGAACGGGAGTTTAAATAAACACAAACACAATTTAAAAGTCATAATGTCTAGATGATATGAGTCTGTCCTGGACTCCCATCCTGCAGAAATATTTCAGGTGCCCACACAACCCAGCAACACTTGAAAAATATTTGGAGGAAACTGGTCCACAAAATGGTGGTGTTTGTTTTCTTGTTTGTGGAATTTGCATCCAAAGTATTCAGTTATAATTGCAGCAGCCCTGTACATTATTTGGTTTGTTTCTTGCAGTAAGCTGGTGCTTATGTTTGATATTTTAATATTGGCATCTTTTAATACTTGTGCTTGTGGTTTCTTTTTAATGAGCTTCAATGCAGGCAAACTTATTTTGGTTTTTTTGTCCGGTTCAAGAGGCACCGTTTTAATTTGTTTCATTTTTTAAAGATAACAGATTTTAGTTTTTCTGAGAAGAAGGTAGAAGAGAAGGTTGCTAATTTGGGTGTGAAAACGATTCCAAGCTGAACTGGCTTCCTCTACTGCTGACTCCCCTGGTTTGCATCTACATTCTGAGCCATGTCTGGTAAGACTTTGATTTCTTTGCCCTGGATACACTTTTGCAGTTCTATCAATTCTGCTTAGGCGAACACTTTATTTTGTGTTATAAATTGATGTTGATCTGCTAGCTACTAGTCTGTTATTTCTGATTCTGGATGTACTCTTTTCAGAATTATTGCATTTTTTTAAACGATTCACTTCTCATTCAACTTGATTTGTAATAACACATTATTATTTCTTTGTTTTCAATCTTCATTTATTTGGGATGGGTAAATACTTTACTTCCTGTAATCCTGCAGCTGTTGGCCTTGGTTGGTTAGCCAACAGTCCTGAGTCCTGCAGGCCATTTGTCACTAGATGTCCAGGAACAGCAACACCTAGGGTGGTCCTTGCTGATCCAGGAGACGACCGGTGTGGATTTCTGTAATTTACATATCATCATATTTTTTATGGGAGAGATGCTCTTCCTTTGGCTCTTCTGGTGAGACCTATCCAATGTGATTGAACCTCTGGCACAGCTCTCATCTTCCTCAGGGCAGACAAGCCACACAATCATGACAAGGAATTGTATCATTGGGTGATTGTTGTATGTTTATATTGTTTGCCACCGAGAGTCACACTGTCTTTATGAGCCACAGTGGCGCAGTGGTTAGAGTGCAGTACTTCAGGCTACTTCTGCTGATTGTTGGCTGCCTGCAATTTGGCAGTTCAAATCTCATGAGGCTCAAGGTTGACTCATCCTTCTGAGGTCCGTAAAACGAGGACCCAGATTGTTGGGGGCAAGATGCTAATTCTGTAAAATCACTTTGACAGGGCTGTAAAGCACTGTAAAGTAGTATATAAGTCTAAGTGCTATTGATATTGTTATTGGGCTGTCTTATAAATCTTGAAATAAATAAACAAAATAGAACTTCCCTTAAGTTACATTATTAATGTAAGAATCAGAAAATGTTATTTTTGTGACAGTCCCTGTGGATGTTACACAAAAAGTTTTAAAGCTGAAAAAATATTTTGGTTATATTTAGGATTCCTAAAAGCTGTATGACCATTTAGTTTGACACTTGTTTCTATTTATGTGTCTAATAGGCTTGTGCTTTCTCTCACTGGGAATACAACATATGGGAAAGTATTCTTGTGTCCAATTAGAGTGTTTTGCCAGCTATTTTGTATGTCAGTTAACTGTAATATTCAGATGGCACATGGTAGAAATAAAAAAAGGGCTCATTAGCAGAGCCATAAACAGCTGACCTCCTGTGCTGAATCTATTTGGAGCTGAATCCAGTTTAAGAAACACTGTGCAAATTTCAGTCCATTCCTCATCTTTAGGAGCAGTGGTGGCATGTGGAGCCCAGTCATTGATTCTCCTACTTCTTTTCCCCGTTAGCTATGCCAGGAAAGCAATTTTGTTCCTTTTTTTGGATGATGTCACAGGTTCTTTTTTAAAAGCATACTCAATTAGATTGGTCCAGACACAAAAGCACAGGAATTTTTAAGACTTGTGGACTTCACTCCCAGAAGAGTTGGCTGGAGAATTCTGGGAATTGGTCCAAAGGTCTTCAAGCTGCCAAGGTTAGACACCACTGTTATAAGGAATGGGAAGGTTTTTTACTTTGTAAACAAAGATATAAAAGTGATGTATGAAACTTACATACTGTATATTCATACGAACTATTAGTAATACTAATAGTAACACCTATTAACCATTGCAGTGTTTCCCCTAGACTGTTCTCTAGACTATGACAATTACAATAACTGTTGCTTCCATACTTTATTACTATTACTTCTATACTATTCCTGGCAATATTTTCTTTTCAGAAAGCCTGCTGTGTCTTAAAGGCACTGTCTGGGTTTTCTTCTACTCCCCCCTGCCCCGCCCCGTCAAAGGCCAGCGTGTGGATCTCTTGCACATTTCCGTGTTGTGCTTTGCCTTGCTAGAAGGATTACTCCCCTCCCCTCCCCTGGCCTGTTCCATTTTCCATTCTAGCAATACGCTGGTCTACTGATGGGCTGATATAAAGAAAGGAAGGACTGCTTTGCTGTGTTTCCCTTGTGTGAATGGGAAGGTCACCAGTCCTCTCTGAAATCAACATTTCCATAGAAAGTCTTCTTTAGGAGAGGGCACTCAGCCATTCAATCTAGAATGAAAATGTCATTGAGGGAGAAACTAGTGACTGAAGGAGAGGAGGGGCATGTTTATCATAGGATATATTAGCCAACTGGGGCAGAGCCAGTTGCTTGTGACAAAATGAAGTAGAGCAAACAGACCTCACAAACACACTTGCTTTGATACATTTGGAAATCATGGCTTCTGACAGAGAGCAAGAAAAGATAGGTGGAGATTGCTTTCCCAGCAGGCTATGAGTAAGTTTAAGAAGTCTTCCTGTCTTCCAGAAATTGTAGGCGGGTTGTCTTCCTAGCTGAGCAAGCTGGAAGCATTAGTTCCTTGTTCAACACAGGAAGATGTGAGAGTAGAGTGGATTTTTTTTTTTTTGCCCATTAGTGAAACTGAGGGACAGCCATTAAACAGGCCAGAAGATTTCCATTTGTGAAATGGCTTCACAGAATAGAATTTTAAGCAGTGCAGATCTTGCTGTGTTTGCTTCTAGAGAATTTCATCCAACTTCTTCATTGTGCCATGACAGCATTTGCAATATTTTACTTTACAGTCAAAGAATTAAAAATGTTTATTTGCATACACAAAAATTCAAAACATATAATTTACCAGGCTTCATTGGCCAATTTTCTCTCTCTCTCTCACTCTCTCTCTCTCTCTCTCTCTCTCTTTCTCTCTCTCTCTCTCTCTCTTTCTCCATATATATGTATGTAACATATATATATGTTTTGGATCCATCTTTTTAAAATAGCCAAAATGGATTAAAGTGGAGGTGTATATTCAATTTTGCCTTCATATAGTATGGAGAAGCACTATAAACACCATATTTCCTAATAACAGAGCTTACAAAGTAAAAGCAGTTCACTAAAGTTACATTTGAATGGCAATCTTATTAATGGATAAATACTGTATTACCTAAAATAGAAACCCTCTGTTGATCTCTATAGGGCTGTGGTGGCGAACCTATGGCACACGTGCCAGAAGTGGCATGCAGAGCCACTTCTGCCGGCACGCGAGAGGTCACCTGGAAGAGCCCCGCTGCGCATGAGCCCACCCACCAGCTGATTGTCAGGTATCTGGCACACATGCATGGGGGCGGGGATGCAGAGGAGATGCATGTGCATGCACAGGTGTGTGTGCATGTGGCAGGGGTTTTGCACACATGCGCAGATACACACGGTGCACGGGGGATTCACACATGTACAGGGGATGTGGGCCCCCCCCACGCGCATTGCCTTCTGGGTGCTGGCACGCGAGCGCGGACACTATTTTAAACAGAGGAGCCCAAAAAGGTTAGCCACCACTGCTATAGGGTATAGAAGTCAAATAGAATGTTACAAATTGTTCTGTTTGTTATAACATCCCTATGTAACAAGATGCTTCTGGAATCTCACTAAGCTCTATTCTTCACAACCCAAACCTTGCCTTTGCCCTGTATTTCTTAAATAAAATGCCAACTTGGCATGTTGCAGTATACCAGCCTCCAATATTATCTTTGCTCTTAGTACCAAATGAATACCATGTGCATTTTTAGAAAATATAGACCACTCTGTCCTTTATTGGCTGGGTGGACTGGGCATTAACATTTGAACCACTATAAAGTCCATGTATTTGCCATACACTAAATAAATAAACAAATTTTAGAAAATATAAATGATGAATGGCTGAAGATCAAGGCTTACTCTGAGAATATCCCCATCTTCCCAGAAAAAAAAAAGGCTGGGGTGATGAGGAACACTCTAACAGGCTAACCCATAGTATACCATCTGGTAAATGAATCTTTTGTGCTTACCATGCTGACCAGACCAATCATTTTGCAAGAATACCTATCACCTGTTTTCACACTTCGGAAATAACCAGTAATTGAAGAAATGCAGGGAATTCCATGTATAAGTACTCTATATATACTATGTTCCTAGAGGTTTTTCTTCAGCATTCACACGTATAGTTAAATATATTATTGTATGTGATATCCACATGTGGATTGCATAGGTGAACCATTTCTTCTTTTCAATTCATTTATTGAACTTCCCCCCCATTTTGCGCAGTCTGTTGGCATTTGTACTGCCCATTTATAGTACCAAGTAAACGGAGCTGTCCAATGGCATTCCCATACTTAGCACTGATCTCACTGCAGACTCAGCTACTCCATGCTTTCAAGAGAGACTGAGGGAGCAGGAGTTACTTTCCATAAATGGAGGCATATAGAATCCTATTTTATTTGCTGAGGAGTGGGCGTGCGCTTGCTAACTTAACTAACAATTACTTGTTATTTGAGTTAATCAAGAGCAAGCTCACACCTCAGCAAATAAAGCAGGAAGTAACATGAATTACTAGTAAGTAACTAGTCACATGAAGTAATAGCAAGTAACAGGGATTACTAGCAATGGGAGTATGAAAAATTTTCCTGACCTGTGGAGATGATAGAGGAAGAAATAACAGGCCCAGTTTTTCATGGGGTTAAAGACTAAAGTGTAGTCTTCATCAAAATTAATGACAAAAATGTAGATCTACATTGATAATTCATCCATTATAATTATTTATGAGTGGGGAATCCATGTTGTTTTATATGTTATGGATCTAGATTCCCCACTGTCATTCACTGATCACACATTCTGGGCCCACTGGGAGCTTTTATTCTTCACTCTTGTTTTAGTCAGTACCTTGATAAGAGGCAGAACACAAATATTGTAACCTCATAACTTTGCCAGCTTGTTATGTGTGTTCAGGGAATATTTGCAATTCTATTTCCTTGTGAGTGGTAAAGATGGCTCTAAGAAGGAAACCAGTGATGGGGGCAAAGTGCACATATAATCAACAATATGACTGCAATAAAATCATACTTAGATGTTGGAACTGATTAGAAGTTTAGCTTTGTTTCTTCAATTGTCCAAAGCAATTGAGGCCTCAGAATAATGGTGGCAATTGCACCTGTCCTATATAGCTGTTTGTTCATTTCACTGTACAAATGTTTAAGTTCTTATAGTTTATCTTGGCACCCCCAATATATTTTTGATATATTATAAAAATAAATCTATATCTATTTTGTCATTTTTGTCAACAAGCAGGTTTTAGAATAGCTATGGTATGCAAAAATACATTTGACTGAAATGTTAAGCAAGCAATACACAACAGAAAGAAAAATTGCTTCATATTTCATTTGGAAATTGTTATTCCAAAAGAGGAAATGGTATTTTTTTCTTTTCAAATTGCTTGTAGTGTGGTCATGGTCAACAGAGAAATACCCTGTTATTTTGACCATATCCTCCTCCTCTTTCTCCTCTCCTCCTCCTCCTTGCCAGCTTTCCAGTGTAAACTAGACAGGAAGTTCAAATATAGTAACAGAATCTTGCAAATCTGAAAATACAAACTTCCTGCCTCCACTTTTAGCTACTAGATCCATTAGGGTGGGTCCTTTCTAAGTTTTTTTTTTCTCTGATCATTAAGCCACTGGGGGCTCCTGCCTCTTTTATCTGATTGTTTCCTAGGCAGGGTCTCTTACTCTTGTTCCTCAAGGTCACTCAGGTCTTCCATTCACCTTCACCAACTATGGATGACAGCTTTGCTAGAGGCATGATGGGAAATGTCAAAGGCAACCAGTTATTGTTTGGGATTCAGCCTATCTACCCTAAGTTAAAATGCGTAGATCCTTCCTAAGGATGCGAGTTGCTGATATTTCCTTTGATCATGTCCGCTACTAATTCCAACATAAAATGGCAACCAAATTACTCCAATCTTTTTGTCCTAAAATCAGAGATGATGGCATGAGCCATTTGTTCCCATACTCACGGAAAGCTGTACTTAGCTTATTCTTTGCTATAGCAGCCTGTGTTCTAATGACTTCAAAAACAAGGCGGGTTTTTTTTTGGCTGAATGGGTACAACTGGTGAAGTTGTAGATTTGATGAGAACAATGTATCAGTCTGAACCACTGTGTATGGCCTCTTTCTTCCAAGAAAAAGTAGTTGCTGTTGCAAATTTATGTTCCCTATATTACTTTGAAGTAAATCCTATTAAGCCAGTAAATATATTAATCTCCAAAAGGCAAAGTAAATGCCATATTTCTCAGGAACTGAGAAATGAGTTCTCAGGAATTCATTAGAGATCACAGAATGTATTTCTGGTAGAAAAAAAGCAAGGGATATCAGATTTTTGAAACAGAAATAATTGTATATCCTAATAAATATGCCTGCCCTAAATATTTTTCCTTTTAAATTGTGAACAATGAAAGTCTAAAATTGCATCCAACTAACCATAATGAGTCAATTTTTCAGGTTTTAAAGACACCACCACCACCCCCAATCAGAAATATGGAAAGAAATGATATGATTCAAAACACATACTTTGGGAGAGAAAGGAAAAATATAGAATCCCTGATTGTCAATTGTCAATATATGTTTATGGCTGGTGGCTATTTCTGGCTCATGAAATCTGTCTGGGAAATCAACCAATACTCTCCGCTTGTAAAATTCTGAAACTTTGCCATGGCTGGATATATGGGGAGAAAAAGCCAGATGAAAAGTTGTTGTTTTTATTGTTTTTCAAGCGGACTTGAACTTATAGATGCTAGACTATTTTTTCCCCCTTTGAAGCAGACATTTGGCTTTGCTTCTCACTGGCTTGCTCATTCCCTATCTAATATATGCCTTATATGTATCCATTTCATGTGTTCATAACTATGTTTAACTTATACCTATTATCTTGTAAGCAATTGACAAATCAAATCAAATAAATAAATAAAAAATAAAATAAATAAGTTGATCTGTAGAAATAAAATCTTATGGAATGCTTTTTAGACTAGCAAAATATGGATCATTTCTGGTTTCAAATTATGACTCCCTGATTTGGAGACATTCCTAGACATCCTAATGGTAAGCTGTTAAATAAGCTTGCACTGTTATTTGCTATTTGGGCTCTGTGTGATTCAGTTCTGATGACAGGGCATTTTATAAATAGCAAGGAAGTGGCAGGCAAGACAAAAACTTACTATCTTCTTTCTTAGTTCCAAATCTCTAGCCATCAAGTTTCTCCGTCCTCTTGAGGAAAAGAGTTGGATTTCTTTTTTATTATTATGTGTAAAATGGCCTTTTCTATGAAGTAGGTTGGCCTGAGAAAGTGACTGGCTCAGAATCCTCCAATTCACTTCTTGATATTTTTAGTCTTAATTGTGATACTTAATCCAGTCTGCCAATCTGGCTTCAGAGTGTTAAACCACTACAGCGATTACGTGGTATGTTTTTATATGGAATTAGGTCCCCAAAATTCCGGTAGAAAATCTGCTCTTTCTAGAAAGACCGGTGTATTTTTGGAATCAAAGGGGAATATCATACTGATATGCAAGCGGGTTTCCCCCCCAGTTGCTGTTAATATAATTATTCAAAAAGATATACATTTTCTACTATTATAGTTTAGCAGTATTAGAGCACGAGCATCCTCTCCAATCTTTCTGTGGGCTATAAAATATTTTTTCTATTCACAGCCATGGATAGAAATTGCAACTGTTTATGTACAGAATAGTCAATTTAAAAGTAATTTCTTAGGCATTAGTTGGCTTCTGCTTTGTGATTTCAGCAGATGACCAAGACAAACTAAAGACAGAGTGATATTTCAGTGAAAAATTGTTTATTTATATTTACTTGCAACATCTTGCATGGTATTTAAATGTGTTTGGGGCTAATTAAAAAAAACAACAACATGTTGCGATTTTCTCTTCTCTTTTGTCAACTAATCAAATCATTTATTGCATCCATAAAGCCAGAAAAGAGCAGTATAGAATCTACAAAGTGCATTTATCTATTGATTTATGTCTACAAGAAGTACATATAAGATATATATCAAGGAATAAATATAAAAATATACAGTGAGTCCAATAATGAAGAAATAAAATTACCTATTTAACTAGGAGACCAAAGAGTGAACAATTTCTGAAAACACCCCATCTGGGAATTCTAGGAAAGTTGCTAATATATAAGTGGAAAAATTGTCAAGGTAATACAGGTAAATAACATTAGGTATTTTACTCTAATGTAATTATAAAGGCATTAAAATTATGGAAACTTTTAAGCAACTTTGTTGTTATGCAACTCTAACGCATGTAAGCAAAATTTAGTCTTAGGATGCTTTTCCCCTCTTATTGTTAAAGATCATCTAAATATTGATATTCATTTTATAGCATTGCAGCTGCAATAAACTCTAGCTAACTTATTCTAAATTAAGTCATTGATGCCCTCTGCAGGAAATACATTTTTTGTCCCTGATGATTTTATATCTGAGTCAAATTTCCTAAGTAATTCAACTTCTGATGCCTGTGATTCATCCACTTGTTCATTTATTCCCTGTTTAAATAAACTATTGTTTGCCTAAGGGTACTTTAATGCATTTTCTGGATATGGAGGGAACTGTAGTTGAACATATTGGGAGACAACTAGGATATCTAGTCATAATCTAGGTCTGGGATATCTGATGATTATTGGGAAAAGAGCATTCACATTTTGGATTGCTTTTAATGTGGTTGATATTAGCTGGTGTTGCATGTAATTTTGGCAACTCTTACAGGATGATAGTGTTGAAATAATTAGACTTATCAGTGCCAAACAGGGAATGCTGATGGATTGGTGATTTTTATTGTCTACTGCAGTGGTTCTCAACCTGTGGTCTGAGGACCCCTTGGGTGGGGGGGATCACAGAGGGTCCATGAAGGCTTGAAGAAATGTTATGATTTAAATCTTGAGTTCAATCTTGAGGGTCTGTGGCCATTGTCCATGACCACAAAAGCTATTTAAAGGGTATCTGTGGTGAAGAAAAGAAAAGATTGAGAACTACTGGTCTACTGTATGTTTGCCCTTACAAAGAATCAATATTTAAAATCAAATTAAATTGTTGATTGCATATTTTCCTTTGAGGATTTCCTTGTGTAATTATTCAACAAGTCCTAACTCAGCCTCGTCTTGCTGCAGTGTTCAACCACTGCTGTCCAGATCATGTGACAGTTTAAAATTCACATGCTAGATGATTATAAAAAAAATATTTTCATTTTTGCTGAAGTATATCTTTTTAATATCCGGTCAAGTGACTTAAGCATTTGAGGTTTCTTAGTGTGAGAAGACAAATCTAATTTAATAAAGTTTGTGGCTTGACTTTAAGTACTGCCTATGTTCTATTTTGCATTTTCCTTACTCTTGAATTATTGTTTTCTACAAGTAGGAAATTGGTTCTCATGTTTATGAATGAAATAACTCAGATTTTCATAGCAGATACACCACTGCAGCATATATTATGTATTCCTTTTCCTCTTGCAACATTTAATTCTTCTTTTGAAGAGGGATTTGTTATAATTTGATGAAAAGCTGAGTAGCGTAAGTGATGCTGATGAGAGAGCACAATGTTTCTCATACTTTTTGGCAACCTCCCATAGCCTGATGCCCTCCAGAGATGTTAGGATTACAACAATCCTATCCAGAAAGCTGGTCTTGATTTCTGGGAACTGTACTTTGAACCCATCTGGAGAACATCAAGTTGGAGGTTGATGTTTTGTAATGTAGCATTGGAGTTTCCTGCCAAAAGAAATTGTGACATTTTGTAATGTTTTGAAGATTTCCCATAAACTGTGCATAAAGTGGGAAATTACAAACAATATTTCTAAATTCTGTCTCTGATAGATTCGTGTAATCTGCTTTGTAAGGGATTGTTTTTCTTTATTTGGAAGTAATAAGTGACTATATAGAGCACTGGAAGATTTTCATTCTATTTAAAATATTAAAAATCACTCCCGTAACATCTGACTATTTCTTGCAGGGATGCTACTGAATGAGTTTGCCTGTGACTCACTAATACACACTAATGGTGCATCGATCAGAATGGGTTTGAACTATACTCTCATTTTTGGCACACAAAAATATGCAGGAGAACATTTAGTCTTGACACTTAAAAGTTCAGTTTTTAGACTTAATTCTTTCCATTGAAATGAAATTCAGAAAAGAAAACATTCTAAATATGAGCAAGCAACTACAACCAAAAAGGTTAAAATGTTGACTTTAAACAAAAAGATACACTGTAAGAAATGTCAATTATTTTGACACAAATGCCAAACATTCATCTGAAGGGAAAATAGCAGAAAGATTAGAATTGCAGAGAGAGAGATTTGAAGTTGCAGCTAGTGGATTTGAAAGGGAAGCAAAAGGCCTGATGCATGTTAGGAGCTATCTAACGTTCTTTGAATAGTCTTGGAAATTGAGGAATATACTGAGTTACAAATTCATATACTTTTTCTTTGCCATTTATAAATGATTTGTAATAGTTCAGTTCATTTTCCCATTTTCAAAAATAACTTGGTCTTTGTGTCACATTAATCTTTAAATCATATACTTTGCTTTTCATATCAATATTTGCTGCAAGTCACTTGGATGCTCATCCAACAACACAGGACCATCTAGATACAAAAGTAAAGATATATTGATGATCCCGGCAACATACCTCTAACTCTTTATACTTTTATCTATAAATGCATACAAACAAAAATCAAAGCATTTCAATCTCCCAGGATACTCTATTACAGATCTCAAAGCAGTCATTTTGGAAAACAAACTAATAAATGAACTTTAGTTTCACACCTAAACGAAAAACTGCTGAACTCACATGCATCAAAAGGTTTCAAGCTACTTCAGGAAGTCTCAATGAACCAGTGGGTTTCTAACACATTACAACTGCTATTTGGTAAAGTCCTTATAATCTCTCTCACATATGACTGCTTTCTGCATAGCTGCCATTTGCCACAAGTGCAACCAAAATCCAGTCCAAAGTCCAAGCATACTTGCACTGCTCTAGGCAAGATAAAGTTTCTAATCTGGAAATGATACTTGCAAAACAGGATGTTATTGCTTGCATCCATCTAACGAGGAAGAGTATGTGGAATAGTGATCTGTACTCAGGATATTTTGCATCACCTTCAGTCCTTAGAATACTTTATCCAATTTAGAAGTGGGATGTGGAAACAGGTGATGGTTAAGAAGAGTTATCTAGTATCAAAGTAAATAATATTAGCCTAGAAAAACAGCTTACTCTGGAATGCCAGGTTTTCTTCTTTCTCCTCTTTTTTTAAAA
Source organism: Pseudonaja textilis (assembly GCF_049901715.1). Lineage (NCBI taxonomy): Eukaryota > Metazoa > Chordata > Lepidosauria > Squamata > Elapidae > Pseudonaja > Pseudonaja textilis. The sequence goes on along the minus strand of NC_141990.1, from coordinate 123,609,494 downwards.
AACAATATCTGTTTGATGAAGTGTTCTGGAATACACAAAAGTGTTTCTTATGTTAATATGATTGATTCTAATAATGGCAACATCTAGCTTTTATTCAATACGTATTTGGGAGCTCACTTTCTTCATGGAGCAACACACTATAAATGCTTTTTATGCTCTCTGAGATATAATTTCTTAAGAAATTTATAACATGAATGGGAACTATCTTCTAGTCTTTTATAGTTTAATGTGTTTGATGGTTTCAGGTCAGTTAGGATAAATTATATCTTCAGCATTCCTCTAGTCCACTAATTTTGTTATATCATCAAAGAATGCAATAAGATTTGTCTGGAATGATCTATTTTTGATAAACAAGTGTTGCCTTCTGGTTAGTTTGCCTGTAGGTGTTTGCAGATTCATTGCTTGATTACCTTTTCTAGAATCTTGCTAGGTATTGAGGTCAGGCTGATAGGTTTGTAGTTTCCTGGATCCATTTCCCCGCCCTCTTTTGAAGATGAGGACTACAACAGCCCTTTTCCAGTTCTCTGGTAGTTCCCCAGTGCTCCGGGATCTTTGGTTCAGTGGTTCTGAGATCACATCTGCCAGATCCTTCAGAATCTTGCTGTATAATCCATCTAGTCCTGGTCATTTGAACTCGGCTAGAATTGGCAGGAGTTCCCTTAATGTTCTCAGGTAGAATGGCTTATGATACGACTTCCTGAATGGCTCCCTGATACAACTTCTATCTTCTGTACTGTTTTGTGATGGATCCAGTTAGTTTCTCTGATGTGGGGGTCTAGTACTTCTATTGTTTGTTGTTATTTCCTCTTTTTCAGTGTTTTACTTCTAATTATTTATATCTGTAAGCCACTTAAAGTAGTATCTACAATTCAGATGGTCTTTCAGTTGGATTAATTTGGCAAAAAAAAAAAATCAAGAAAAATGAATAATATAATCAATAGAAAGAAGGCAGGGAAAAAAAAGATCAGATGCAGAAAACTTTATGGACGATTTCTACTAGTTTCTGCTTTTGCAAGGCCTTTGGCAGATATGATTGCAGTAGTCATATTTTGCCAGTAGATGTCATGGTTTCCCAAGACTATTTACGGATTGCACAAACTCTCAAGTTTGGTTCTTCTGTTCTGGGTTATAACATCAAGAATATATACCGGTCTTAACTGAGACCTTATTCACACGTTCAATTGTGGGAGACAAATCAGGAAGTTTTTTCTTTACTAGTCAAAAGAAAAAAATATATTCTAAAATGCCTGGACTGGTGCTTTTAACTCGAGCTGTTGAATACTTTATTGCTGTTACCTGTACTGCAAAAGTGAAGTGTAAAGCAATGCTACCTAAAATCAAAATCAAAAGTTTGTGTTGCATTATGTCCTGAATAAAAAAGGGGGAAAATATCACAGGCATACTATATCTTATATTAACCCACAAAATGAAAATTCTGACTGGATAATTCTAGGATTTATAGTCCACATTTCTAAAGGACTCCCAGCTTCACAAATACTACCCCAGAGTAAAATTCAAGGTATATGTTTTCATTTTATTTAGGAAGAGGGTGTGTACAAATGTTAATACCAAATGCCTTTTTTTCACTGTGATAAGACAGCCTTATGACTGTTGATCTTTAGCACACCATTAGCTGATTGCATCTGCATACTTGCACATATTACACTGTTCTGTTTATGATTATATGATTGCAAAATGCAGAGGAATAAATGAAAATCAGCATGTAAATTATTCAGTAGATTCTGGGAGCAGTAAATACTATACTTAGCCTAGGTATGTAGAAGAAGCTAGAGTTATTTATGTATTGCCTTCAAATCAGTTTTGAATCTTGGTATTTTATGGTTAAAATTTTGAGCTGTGGTTTGCCATTGCCCTCTTCCTAGGGCTAACAGAAACCACGTGGCCAAAAGTCATCCAGTTGGCTGTATGTCCTTCCAATTTCTACTATGGTGCATTAACTGTTACACCAAACTGAGTCTCTAGAGTTATATACAGTATGTGAAGCCCAAACTAAGCATAAGGCAATGTGTGAACCCAATGAAATGTAACTTGTTAGATTCTAGCATACCATTTTGGTGAATTATATTGCCAGCTATCTCACCAATGCTATGCAGGATAGCTAACAAGAATCAAAATACAATATAAATACATGTATATCTCAAAAGCACCATTCCCAACCAATTAGCACAACATGGTTCCCTAACACACCGTTCACCAGGAGCATGAGCTTGATTATTCTCCTGGCCCCGTGCCTGTGAAAACAGGCAGGTCTTCAAGGCTTTGCAAGTTTAGCAGTATTATGGACCAGCAGAACCTCAGGTGTTATGATATACACAAGAACAGGTACTTCCGCTTCTAGAATTAAATATAATACAAAGCATTGCATATTTCATATATGGAGAATGTTGGGAAGTGGAAGTGGAATGGAGGATTCTGAATGAATAGTTGGCCAGTGAGTTTGATCATTTTTTTGAACCCTTGCACGTTGGAGCTCAGTTTGGGGCCAAAGTAGATATTGCTTGGGATCCATTTACTTTCTCGGTGCTCAATTTCTTGAATGTTGCCAACCACCACCTCAGTTTTGCTCCCTCTTCTTCTGATGAAATATCACAGCACTCTGATTAACCAATGAGAATATTCTCTTGGATCAAAAACTTACTTTTAAATTTTGAAAGGCAGGCTTAAGTCTTTCAGAGCAAAAAAGCCCAGTCTTGTTGAAAAGATATGAAGCTTTGCCAGCATGACCTTATCACTGCGAAGGGGGCCTTTCCAAGTAAGAGAGAAAAGGCGAATCAGCATTTTGCCAAGTCCCTGAGCATCACTATCTTAATTAACAAGAAGTTTCCTATTAGCTGCTGACCTTCAAAATGAGATCTGTAAACACTAGCCATGCTAGCTGAGATAACAGGAATTGTAATCCACATCTGGAAATCATTGCCTTTCTTAGTGTTATAGCACACTGGTTCTCACTTATCTATGTATAGTTATCTATCATTCTACTAAAGCACTCGAAGGGTGTCTCTTAATACAGAGCTTCATTTAATAAATGAGGACAGTAACATTAGCCTTTACCTCTGATTTTATTCTAAATATCTAACCAACTTTCTAGCAAAACTCTTGCTCAGCCACTATGGGCTTTTAACTCCACCAGGTTTTGTGGCTTGCCTTTTTTCAAATGGGTAGAGTATTTTTCTCTGCGTGTAACTTTATTTAAAATATATATAATAGTACCTTTCTGTGCAACAAATGTCAGGACTATTTGTCTTATTAATGGCAAGAAACACAATAGTTGCCTTTTCTGGGGGAAATTCTAGGCACTTAGCGGTGACTGGGCTTTTATGGTTGTCCAAGTATTGGATCTCACAATAAAAATGAAATAGGATTTGAGGAGGCCTTTTAGATTATTTATGATGCCAGGATGAAAGTGGCATGTTTCTCTCTTTGCAATTCTGTAGTGCTCAGAGAGAATCAGCCATGAATCATAACTTGCCTTTTCTGGCCAATTGATGAGCGCAGAGATTGCTCATATGCCAGTCAACAAGGGATCCCTTGTCTTACATCCCTAGATTCACAGCATAAATGAAACAAATTCTTTTCTTTATGAAAACAGGTTTTGCTCTCTTTAAAGAATGTCTTTGCAGCTTTTGCGTAATGCCAATGTCTAATAATAATGCCAGGAAGCGAGAGGTCAAGTCAGACCTCTCTCCAATACATTTAAACATTACTAAAGGAATAACAGAATAGCCAAACACGGTCACAATGCAGCAATATTCATCAGCCCCAAATGGGAGTTGTCCTGTTGCCATAAACATAAACAAAAAACAAAAACAACCCCCCCCCCCACCTGGCTGTAACACCCAAGAGCACTATACAGTTGTGGCTTTATTTTTTGTGGGTTGACTTGATTCACGATCATATCTGTCCTCCATTTCTTTCTAGAAGTCCCATTAATGAAAATGCACCAATCTCTTCTAGGATATTTTTAGAACACAATGTATTTAACTCTATAAATCATGTCAAGAGCAAGACAAACAATCAGGCTGAATATGGTTGCCTTGAGGGCACTGAATTCTTTTTCTCTAGAGACTGATCCATAAGAGTAGCAGCAGCACACCAGAATTATTATTATTATTATTATTTTAGCAATGCACTTGCCACAATGCTGATCTGGGGAACTTTGGGGGAAAAACAAACTCGCAGCTCTTTTGTTTGTACTCTGTGTGACTGCTACTCCTTTGCCTTCCTCTCTTTTGGGGGTCAGTCTGCATCACTCCCCTTTTTGAGAAAGCTGACAAAGAAGGTTGAGTCCATGTCTGGTTTCATGCAATATGCTGACTCATAAATGTCAGATTTGTGTCAGATGGGGAACTTCCATGCTGGAGGTGGCTGACTGATTGATGGCAGATTCCACCTCCCACCCTCTCTGTTCTCTGCTCTCCAACCACCCATCCATCTTTCTTTTTTCTTTTTGGGTTATCATATTAATGTAGTCTCTTTATTTACTTTATTTCATTGTTTATTTTATTGTTCTATTATTTTACTTCTTCTTTATTTACATTCTTTTCATTTCTTCCTTTTTATTATTGTAAGCTATCTAGAGTGGCCACAAGGTGAGATAGGCAGAAAATATATTTAAGAAATAAATAAAACCAACAAGTAAAACCCCGATTTACAAACCACAGTGGGTGGGTGGGTTCACAAAGTGATATTTCTCACTCGGGATAAAGAATTTTTCAAACAGCCTTGATTAAAACAAATCATACCTTAATGCAATGTGTACATGAAAGTGGTGTCTACGTGGCTTAACCAATGATGAACCACAAAAGAAATCTAAGATTATCATGAAAATAAAACCAGCAGTGATTAGATAACACTGTTATTCCACTTCAGATTAGGTTTTCCCAAGTAAACCTAAAAAGGAGAGGATATCAACTTGCATTTGGAGCCTAGATGAAGAACATAAATTCCCAAGAATAAAAGATGGAGCAGAATATTTATATAAAATATCACAATGGAAACTGGGTGTAATTTGATTCAAACAAACAAACTTCAACTTCACATAAATGACAAGAAATTTACTGTAAGGCCAAAAAAAAAACCCCCCACATAGACTTCCCGGCATGCACATTCATTCAGGATATCCAGATTTTGTAGAATAAGAAAATACAGGGATATAAGTTATGTGTCCTTTTCAAACAGCCAGAGACAGCACAGTTTCTTGACTGATCAAGAAGGGAAGGAGGGAGGAAGTTAGGCCTTGTTCTCCTGTCTGAAGAAGGACACATCAATGCCTTGCTGACTGCTTCTTTTCTGACATGGCTTAATGGTGTCCTTTTTCTCTCGTCTCCAAATTGTGTCTTGTTCCTTCCCCCAGAGGAGGAAGGATGCTGCAGTGTTGTAATCATCAGTCACTTGCCAAAGCCCGGATGATGATCATGTGACCACAGAAGTGCTGGGTTCAAGGACTCATCCTAAGAGCCACTTGTTGAGTACCATCGTAAGTTCAAATGGTCAGTATATGAATGGCCATTAAATGAAGGCCACCTGTGCTCATAACATTTCCATAAGCAGATGCCTTTACTAAAGCAAGGTGTCTCTGCCTCTCCTGTGGCCTAAGCAAAAATGGCCACAGAACACCATGCCCAGAGACAGGATAAGGGGTGGGGGGTCACCCCAAACAACAAAAAACAACCGATAAGAATTGGACAGGTCCCAACCTTTGAATCCAGCATCTACATTATCATTCATGAAGTCTTCAGAATTGTATTTGGTATTTGTATTCACAACCAAAACTGTGCATGAAGAAGAAAGGAAAAAAAACAAAACCCTTTTTTCAAATGGCAACTGGACTTTCTTGGTTTTTTTTCTTTTGAAAACATTTCATTTCTCACCCAAGAAGCTTCTTCAGTTCTAACTGACTGAAAGGGAATGGAAGGGTTTATATTCTTTGCGGTCATCTGATTGTTAGCTTTCCGAGAGTCGTTGAGGCCTCTTGGGGGTTTATCTGTATCCTCAGAGTTACCTGAATCAGAGTGCAAATGGGCGTGGCACTTTCTTGGGGCTGGGTTTACAATGCAAGTCCTTTCAGCAGTCTCATTTACCTTCTGATTCAGGTGACTCTGAGGATACAGATAAATCCCCAAGTGGCCTCAACGAGTCTTGGAGAGCTAACGATCAAATGGCCGCAAGGAATATAAATCCTTCCATTCCCCACCAGTCAGAAGGGAAGAAACTTCCTGGATGAAATGTTTTCAAAGGGGAAAAAAAAACCCTCAAGAAAGTCCAGTTGCCTTTTTGGGAAAAAAAAAAAAAGGCAACTTTTGGACAACCATGATCTGAATGACTGAAAATCTCCAAAGACAAGAGAGAAAAGGCTGTTTGAAAATGGGAAGACTAAAAACCTTTATTTATTATTTCAAAACAATTATAAACAGCACGGCTTTTGGTCAGACCAGTTGTGAGTGATTATATCAAGGAATATCATCAACCTTCTGAATCTGGTGAATATTTGCTTTACTTTTACTTTTTAAAAACTATCGGGGCAAGTTCTCTTTGCCTGCTTTGTAATCTTCTGCATGCTACCCTCAGTTGTTGCCAGCCACAGAGGCAGAGATTGGCTCATTACCAGCTCTGCTGTTCTTTTTCAACACTGGCTGAGAATGGAACTTGTCCATTATTGATTTGCTTTCTTGCATTTCATCCTGTGTCCTTCCTCTGAGCCTGCTGCCTGCGAGGTGAGTTATTTTTGGACATGGCCTTTGCCCTTTTTCAGAAGAGTACTAGATCTTTGTTTAGATATAGCCTGCAATGTCATAGATGTGGACGACTTGCGCTCACAATCTACTGGTTGGCCAACTTGAGAGGTGAAGGGGGGCATTTCCTTGGTCATTGGTGGTGATTTTCCAACTTCAGGCTACGCTTGGTATTAAGGGAAAATGAAATCAGGGCAAGCCACCCAACACTTCCCTAAAACTGTGTCTCATTAAAACAATAGTTGTACTCCTGGCCTCATTACAGAGGTAGAATAGGTGACCAGGGCAGCAAAATATTATGCCATCGTCCTGTTCCATCCATTCAAGGTCTGATACCCAAAGAAAATAAATTACAACTTTCTCGACACATGCAGCAGGCAAAATCTTTGTTTTTCTCTTTAAAAAAAAAGTTGCACCACTAACAATTGTATCAGTTTCCTGGGAGGAAACTCATTAAGCTTCTGACTCAGTGAACTTAGTGAGAGTTATTTTGGAAGGAAATATTCCGTGCCAAAGGACCTCTGTTCATGTTGTAATAAGTTTTCCAAAATTCCTCTTAATTCTCTCTAGAGATTGGACTTTGGAAAAATCTTTTAAATATATAGATGGAAGCGTGAGGAGAAATGAATCTGACTTGCCAGTAGTGTTGGTTGAAGAGCAGCATGCAACACCGCTTGAAAGCAGGTGTAAGCGTAATAATAAGAGTGCTGAAACAGAACAGATTCAGATCATAATAATACCTAGGAAACATGAACCAGTTGCCATCTCTAAATCCAGATTACCTGTAAGAGCTGCTGCATTTACAAAGTACCTTGTAAAAGATATGTTTCCTGGAGGAACGGCAAGATAATCAGTCATTAAAGTCAACCTTGATTAAATAAAATTAGGATTACATTGCTGTTTAAGTAATGTGTTGTAAAGACTGCTGATTTCATATGTTCGAATATCTTGATCAGTCATGTGAATGTGAGGAAATCTGCACATTCTGTTAATCCATTTACTTCACATCTATTATAATTGAAAATTGTCAATTTTATTTGAGGTGTAATTAAGTGGTTAGAAGGATGCCCCTTTCTACCAATCATATAGTGATTGTAAAACTTCACTGATTTCTGTATTGAACAAGTGTTTCACTTTTGGGTTCCCATACGGAGGACTTCATTTAAATTTAGATTACATATACTTTATTGAGGGTAAGGAATGCTACCATTTCTGTGGTTAAAAAACAACAACCCCGGATGATCATTAAATGGCAACAAAAGAATATAGAAAACTTATATTCTGTAATCCCATCTAATGGTCGCTAGGACTTTTGAAACTCAGATCTGATAGCTTTATCTTGAAGTTTCTCTAACCAGAAATAATTACAACACCTGGAAACTGAACAGGCATAAAATCCTAGCCATATATACACAGGGTGGGTGAGAGAGAAATAGCCAGGATGATACAGAAGGTTGAAAGCTGAAAGTCCACATTGGAAGAAGTGACAAGGGTCAAAGCAAACTTGCTTTCTGGAGAAAAATGTGGAGCTATAAAATAGGGTGGGTTTTTTTTCTGAAGTAGAGAGTAGTTCTTGATAAAATGTTTAAATGTTCCGTGAACTGATTGTCCCCAAGGTCAAGGCTGAGAGTTACTTTTCTCAGGTGCAGCTGAGATACCAAAAGAGCTCTAAGTTCATCTTACAAGAAAAAGAGTTCAAATTGCTCCTAATGCTAGTCATTTATGTATTTATATTCTATAGTATACAGAAGAGATAGGATGTATACCTTGGCAGAACTTTAGGAGGTGAATAGTCAGTAGATCTAGAATGGTAGGCTTGCAAATGGTTACAGAAATATTCTTAACATCTTCCATATTCATATACTTAAAACATAAAAACCCGAAAGAGACTTCATAAAGTCACCCAAGACCAGTCTGTCTGCTGAATGCAATATTCTGGTATTTACCTCTACTGCTCAACTATTACTTCTACTTTTAATGCTCAAAAGATTAATTAATTTGAATCTTTGTTTTGAGAAATAAATATATACTTGCAAAGCCCCTAAACATATTGAACCTTCTTTTAAGCATTCAGTACCATATTTTTTCTCCTTTTATAAGCCTGTTGTTTAGATAAAGAGCAAAACAAGATTAGCTGCTTCAGCATTGCATTTCCAATTATTGAATCAACTGCCGCAATAGGTAGGCAATAACATTTTTTTTCATTCAAAGGGAACTTACAAAAAACACTGCTCAAAAAAATAAAAGGAACACTTAAACAACACAATGTAACTCCAAGTCAATCACACTTCTGTGAAATCAAACTGTCCACTTAGGTAGCAACACTGACTGACAATCAATTTCACATGCTGTTGTGCAAATGGAATACTGCTGGTGGACAACAGGTGGAAAGCATAGGCAGTTAGCAAGACATCCCCAATAAAGGAGTGGTTCTGCAGGTGGTGATCACAGACCACTTCTCAGTTCCTATGCTTTCTGGCTGATGGTTTGGTCACTTTTGAATGCTGGCAGGGCTTTCACTCTAGTGGTAGCATAAGATGGAGTCTACAACCCACACAAGTGGCTTAGGTAGTGCAGCTCATCCAGGATGCCACATCAATGCGAGCTGTGGCAAGAAGATTTGCTGTGTCTGTTACCGTAGTGTCCAGAGCATGGAGGCACTACCAGGAGACAGGCCGGTACATCAGGAGACGTGGAGGAGGCCGTAGGAGGGCAACAACTCAGCATCAGGACTGCTACCTCTGCCTTTGTGCAAGGAGGGACAGGAGGAGCACTGCCAAAGCCCTGCAAAATGACCTCCAGCGGGCCACAAATGTGCACGTGGATGCTCAAACGCTCAGAAACAGACTCCATGAGGGTGGTATGAGGGCCCGACGTCCACAGGTGGGGGTTGTGCTTACATCCCAACACCGTGCAGGACGTTTGGCATTTGCCAGAGAACACCAAGATTGGCAAATTTGCCACTGGCGCCCTGTGCTCTTCACAGATGAAAGCAGGTTCATACTGAGCACATGTGGCAGATGTGACAGGGTCTGGAGACGCCGTGGAGAATGTTCTGCTGCCTGCCAGCATGACCGGTTTGGCAGTGGGTCAGTAATGGTGTGGGGTGGCATTTCTTTAGGGGGCCACACAGCCCTCCATGTGCTCGCCAGAGGTAGCCTGACTGCCATTAGGTACCGAGATGAGATCCTCAGACCCCTTGTGAGACCATATGCTGGTGCAGTTGGCCCTGGGTTCCTCCTAATGCATGACAATGCTAGACCTCATGTGGCTGGAGTGTGTCAGCAGTTCCTGCAAGACGAAGGCATTGATGCTATGGACTGGCCCGCCCATTCCCCAGACCTGAATCCAGTTGAGCACATCTGGGACATCATGTCTTGCTCCATCCACCAACGCCATGTTGCACTACAGACTGTCCAAGAGTTGGGGATGTTTTAGTCCAGGTGTGGGAGGAGATCCCTCAGGAGACCATCTGCCACCTCATCAGGAGCATGCCCAGGCATTGTAGGGAGGTGATACAGGCACGTGGAGGCCACACACACTACTGAGCCTCATTTTGACTTGTTTTAAGGACATTACATCAAAGTTGGATCAGCCGGTAGTGTTTTTTGTCACTTTAATTTTGAGTGTAACTCCAAATCCAGACCTCCGTGGGTTGCTAAATTTGATTTCCATTGATAATTTTTGTGTGATTTTGTTGTCAGCACATTCAACTATGGAATGAACAAAGTATTTAATAATATTTCATTCATTCAGATCTAGGATGTCTTATTTTTGTGTTCCCTTTATTTTTTTGAGCAGTGTATTTAATAATATTTCTATTTGGTATCAGCTTATGTCTGAGGCCTTTTTACTGCATTTTTGTGTTCATCAAGCACAATTATAAAGCGCAACTATAAAGACGTGGGAAAATACCCGAACAAAGCTGAATACCATACATGTAAATACCCACAAAAACATCACACACACACACAAAAATATCAGAACAAATGCAGAAATTCTCTGCATCAGATTTATAGAACAGAACAATGTGTATTTGTATAACTCTCTCATATTTATTTGTTGTGGTTAATGATAGGCATGGGAAAGTGTGAACATTTGTAACAGGTGAATCAAAAGAGAAAGTGTACCCTTGCTCTCTATTATAAAAAAGGAGTATATCTAGCTAAATGTACTTTAAAAATGGGTTATAAACACGGGCTTGATTTCTAAAGCCATCTTGTTAGCCCTTGATTTGCCATACGACCACATCCCCTTTCTGTGCGTGAATTGTGAAATATTCTTCCGATTTTTCTTCTTTCGCACTCCTTATATCATACTTTTCTGTGACAATCAACTGTCTATATGACAAATAATTTTCTTCCAACCATGTGACAGCTGGTCATAAACCACGTACAATCATTAGACATGCTCAAAATTTCAAAACCTTCCCTTGGAGGTGACTGGACTGGACTTTGGGACTTCCAGTTAGATTCTGAGCTTCCTTTTTGTTCTGGATCTGCTGGCTTGCGAAATGACTTCTCTACTTCTAAGAGACTCTTCTGGTGGCCGTGAATGAATCGACCTGTCTAGAAGCTTTGTTCATTGCTATAGAGGTACCGTGCTTTTTTGGGGAAAAAAAATTGTTTGCAAGTCATGGGCACACTCATTCAATAGTATTCCTGCAAGAAAATGAAGATGTTTTATGGCAGTAATATTTAATATTCTGAATAGAACTGAAATCTCCCAAAGCTCTACTATTACTTCCATCATTACATCCAAATAAGAAAGAACATACTACATGAACGTATCAGAAGCAACATTTGGAAAAATGGTTTGTAATTTCTCGTTGTATGCATTTAATGAAAAAAAATTCTCCAAATCAATACAAACATCACTGTTTCTTTGTGACATATGAGAGATTAAAAAGCACCTTTCCCCAGCCTTCTGCTCTCCAGATGAGTTCAAACTAGAGGTCTCCAAATTCATGGCCTATAATGTAGCTAGGAATGTTGTGGTGAAATCCTTGGTGCTCTCTGAGCTTGGTTGTTTGCTTGTGTTCTGGTGGTGTTAGTTGGCCAACAAAGCAAACATCTGCAAGCAAACGGTCACAAGCTCAGAAAGCACCAAGGACGCCACAATTCAACCTTGAGCTACCGATATTCTTTTCTATTGGAGTGTCTCTGGAGGGCATCAGGTTGAGAGAAATTGCCAAAAAGGATGCAATTGTGAGGCATTCTGCTCTCTCATCAACACCACTGGCTGGATAAAATGATTTAAGCCAGTCAAAATTTCATTAAAATTATAATACATCTTTCTTCATCTCTGGGAAATAAGAATTAAATGTTGCAAGAGGAGAAGAAAAGCATAACATGCAGAGGGTACGTGTGAGCTAATTCCCTACTTGTAAAAATGCTCAATTTAAGGGGAGAGAAAATGCGAATCAAAACATAGGTCAGACTTAAAGTCAAGTCACAAGCTTGATTAAATTAGATTTGTCTTCTCAGGCTAAGGCACTTCAGATCCCTTTAAGTCAGAGGAGGTATTCAGCAGGTTTTGACCAGTTCTGGAGAACTCGTAGCGGAAATTTTGAGTAGTTCGGAGAACCGGCAAATACCACCTCTCTGAAGACTGGAGATTTTATAGTATCCTTCCCCTGCCACACTCACCAAGCCATGCCCACAGAACCGATAGTAAAAAAAAATTGAATCCCATCACTGCTTTAACTTCTTGCCTGGATATTAAAAACATACCTTAGGAAAAGTGAAAGTAATTTTTTTAAAATCATCCAGCACACGAATAGAAGCACAATACTTTACATTGTCACATGATCTGATAGCAAGCTCAGCGCCACACTGAAGCAAGATCGAGGGTGGGTTAGGACTTGCAGAATAATTGCACAAGGAAATCCTCAAGGCGAAATAGGCAGCCAGTAATTTAATTTCAAAAATTAATTTTCTGTTCCTTCCTTTGGAAAGGCAAACAATAAACAATAGAGATGGAAAGGACAATTTTCCACCAGGTATGAAAACCCCAGTTAATAATTAGAATATTAACAATTGTATAATGTGGCATGAATAGGTAGCTACGATTTATCCATCAGGTGAGGTATCTTTTGTGATCTCTCTGTCTTCCACAGGGGAGATCCACTGATGTTTTACTTTTTAGTAGACACCACCTTCTTCCAGGAAAGACTCTTAACTTGCAATTGTTTTCCCTTGTTCATGGAATTTTATGGAGAGAAACAGCATAACCTACTAGTATATTTCTAATATTGCTTTTTCTTATTACTTCTCCCTGTTATAGAAAAAGCAGAATAACAGAATATAAGAGTAGGAAGGGATCTTGGAGACTTTCTAGTCCAACCCCACTCCTCAAGCAGGAGACCCTATACAATTTCAGACAAATGGTTGTCCAATGCTTTTTGTTTTAACAAGAACCACTTATTAGCTGGATTAGGAAACCACAAACACAAACAGGCAGGCCACCAGTCTGGGAACACCCATGTCCCTGAAGACACCAGCTTTGGTACCTAGTAGACTGCTGGCTCCACCTGACTAAAGTTTTGATAATGTGTATTTCAGGTTCTTTTAAAGCAAAACATACGAGGAACTTCAAAGCACCTGGATTGACAAGAATGCATTGAGGCTTCCTAGATATTATGAGGGAAATAAAAATAGTAGGCTGCTGCCTCCCAGGTCTTTGCTTGGAAGGATCTTACCTCCCTTTCCAGAAAAATATGAGAAAGAAAGAAAACATTTGGATAGAGAGAACAGGAAAGGAAACAATGATTTTATCTTCTATTAAGAGGATATTTGGTAATCTTTCCATGGTAAACATGCAGTAAATGTTAAGCCCCCTTCTGGGGATCCAGACAGGCTTTCCAAAACCCAGAAGGCCCGATAAGCTGAAAGGAATCACCTCCCTGCCTATTGCACAGCTTCCGACACTATCATTCTAGATGTCTCCCTTTCGCTTCTAACCCCACTGGCTTCAGAGAGACTTTGTTCTAGATAAAGGGCACGACCATAGTTTGACTCTTTGGCTGGATTCTCTCATTAGGCTTAGCCAAAATAAGTTTCTGTTGGTTTTGGCTCAGCTTATTGTGGAAGTTCAGCCAAAGATGTCTTATAAACCATGGCTTAACGGGTTGCATGTACCCAACCATTTATAGCTTACCTGGGAAGTGGATAAAACAAACAATATCTCAAGCAACTGCGTTTTGTCATCTCTGTTTACTTAGGAAGACTGGAATTGCAGAGATGATATTTTTGAATTTGTGAAAATAAAACAAGAACAAGCGTGGACATTCTTTCTTTGTCAAGTTGAAGTGAAGGAATCTGACTGTTTAACAGTGTATCAAGAAACATATAACCCTCCTTAGAAAGACTTGCGTTGGCTTGGTGGTCTACATTCTTCCGCAAAAAGACATTTTAAGAGATTTTTCTTTGCTGCTGTGCAAAGGCCTGGCTGTCTATTTGATGAGGTCTGAAAAGAGACATTTGCAGCTCTTCAGTATTTTTTTTCCTTCTTAACCTGAAATACAGTGTTTATTAGTGTTAGGCATTCCCCTCCTGCTAAGGTGTTGATTACTAAATGGGATTTTGAAACAAGGTACTGACAATTGTTTTTACCCAAATTGCCCAATGAAACACTACCTGGTTTTGTGCACATGTGACCTTTTTAAAGGGACTTAACAGAAACTGCTAACTGAATTCTCACAGAGTTGGAATGCCAGAAATTATTTCAGCATCATTAATCAACTTCATTTGTATACAGAGCAGGATATCTCAGGTTAGTGATTCACACCTCTTGGTTGAATACCTTAGGTTATGCTCAGAATACTAGGTGTAGGCAGGCTGAACTCTGCCAACGTAGGTTTGTTATTCCCTTTTGATTGATGCAAGGTAAACAAACCTCCTTATTCAAGTGGCTGATGTTTTTACTGGCAGTTATAACTGTTGTGTTATCGGTTGACATTAGCAGGAGCCAAAGGGGCAGGGCCTGTAGTCCACACTTCTGCTGAAATGGACTGTGACCTATGACAACTCATGCAATCATGAAAGGGTTAGTCTTTAGATGTCACAGGTTTCCTTGTTGTATTTTCAGGAGATGTGGTTGGCTCACCTGTGTTGTTAAATGCTTTTCGCCGATCAAGCTGTTGCTAATGGTAGAGTCAGCTGGGTCTTTTCCTTGGTCAGGTGGCAACTCATTTTGACCTCTCTTAAGAAAACCAGCCATGTGGGCATGGCTTGGTGGGCGGGGTATGGCTTGGTGGGCATGGCAGGGGAAGGATACTGCAAAATCTCCATTCCCTCCCCACTCCACTAACCTGCTTTCCAGCTCTGTTCTCCTGTGCAGGGCAACAAAAGAAGACCCAGCCAATCAGCTGGCTGGGACTCGGGAGGTAGAGAATAGAGTGGGGCGGGGCCAGTCAGAGGTGGTATTTGCTGGTTCTCAGAACTATTCAAAATTTCTGCTACCAGTTCTCCAGAACTGGTCAGAACCTGCTGAATATCACCTCTGCATTAAACTCCTGTTCTTGATTACTTGCTCCTGACACCAATCACTGCAATGAAGAAGGGGAATTTGTATATGACGGTGTCACAGAGAGAGATAGAGCAGCCTACTATAATCCTTTTTTTTCTGTTACATCTGATTAACTGTTTACAGTTTCAGAAACTGTTCTCAAGTCACGTAAACAAATAAAGTAAGGGCTTGAGCCTGAAGAACAATCAATCTGGTGCAGAAATCGCAGGGATGGTGGTGTTATGTAGTCCTGGAAATTCAGCCAAATTAGGAACTGAAATGGCATGTTTGAGGTGAAATGTATTACACAAAGAGGCAAACAAAAGTGGTGGATGCGGTTTGGGAATGACCTTGTTTGCAGTGGTCAGCGAGAAAAGTAAAGAAAGGAGATTATTGTGCATGATAATTAACTCTGGAAGCCTGCCAGGTTTGGTTTCCAATTACTTCTAAAACTTTCACCAAGTTTCTTTGGTAAATACATTAACTTGATGGGTTGGAATGAGCTGGCATTTCCACAGTAAGATTCTTTCTATTTAGATAATCTTTCCATTTAGATAATTAATTGATTAAAGAAGCTCTTCACTGGCTACAGTATTCCCTACCCACCTACTGCTTGTGAAAGTTTTTCTTTGATTTGATTTCCTCTTGTTTTTCTCAGTCTATGTTGGGGTGAGAGGGGAGGCCAAGAAGTTTGAGGGTGCAATGAAATTATTTCCTTGGACTACTGGAAATCATTCAGTGTAGAGCTTTTTCAATTTTAAAAAGTTAATCAATATGTCTTTGCATCTAACCAGCCACACAGAATTCTCTCATATTTCCACCCCCCCAACCTTTCTATTTAAGGAAAGAAATATTCCTTTTGAAATAACTTTCAGAACACTATTTTGGAAGGCCCTGAAGACGTGGCTCTGCTAGCAGGCCTAGGAAACCCAAAGTGGGATGGAGCCTGTTAAACGGCTGGTACGAATGTGTGTTGTCGTCAGGTAAGGGGGTGGGAGTTTATTATTTTATTATTTTTCTTTTTATTATTTATATTTCTTATATATGGTGTTTTTATATCCTTGTAAACCAGCTTGAATCATCGTATGAGTAGGTGGCAGTATAAATTTAATAAATCAGTGAATAAATAAATAAGATAAAAGTCCCAGAACTCCCCAACCAGCAATATTTCTGTCATTCTGCATCTTTCTGAGAACAATGGGTAGGATATAGCTTGGAAATAATGCACGTATAGTAGCACCCACCAACATAGTTACTTCAAATACAAAACCAGTAAATACCATGCCTTTGAACCATTAGTGTCACCTGGTACAGGTAGTCATTGACTTACAACAGTTCATTTAGTGACCATTCAAAGTTACAACGGCATTGAAAAAAGTGACTTATGTCTATTTTTCACACTGTTGCAGCATCTCCATGGTGATGTGATCAAAATTTAGATGTTTGGCAACTGACTCATATTTATGACGGTTGCAATGTCCCGGGGTCCTGTGATCACCTTTTGCGACCTTCCTACAAGCAAAGTCAATGGGGAAGATAGTATTAGAGACAGATAACCCAATGTCTCCCAGATCTTTTGAATTTCATCACCCATTAACCCCTTCTAGCTTGGCCAAGATTCTACAAACTGTAGCCCCCAAAATATGAAGGTACCAGATAATCTGCTATTGAATGATATCAGGATGGGCTTTAAGCATCAATTGAAGCTACAAATCTAGTTCACACGCACACAACATTTTTCTGTTAATTAACATTGGTCATAACCTGGTTTTGATGATGTGTTTCAATGTAGCAAAGTCAGATATTAGGGGGAGGCATAGGCTTACCACAAAATGGCTTAGAGTACCATATAAACGTGTCCTGCTTTGTTTAGTTTGGTGTAATGTGTTGACCCAGCCACTGGGATTTTTAAACTGTGATTTACATTATTGTATTTAATTCAAGAAATACAATATATGAATGAAACAAAAAGAGAGTGAAAAATATCTCTTAATTCTTTTGTGTGTAGACCTGCCAAAGGCCTTTAAAGAACAATAAGGGTTGTGATTGTAATTATTGTAAAATTGTAATTATTCCAGCTTGATTTCAATTATTCCAATTATTCAATTATTCCAATTATTGGAATTATTCCAATTATTCAATGATTCCAATGATTCCAAATCGTAATTATTCCAGCTTGATTTCACAAGGCTTTTAGTAACAACTCAGTGGGTTGAGCTTTTAAGTCTACTATGTGGTATTTGTTATTTTATTTCTTAAATTGTTTTATCCAATATCAGGTTTAGACTATGTCTATAACTTGCTTTGCAGCATTCTGGCCATAAATAATTGATTGAATAACACACCTCTATAATTATGAAGTTTATTGATGTGTTGTTTCTTATTCACCAAACAACTTTTGAAGATCTCCTGGTTTCATTTCACCAGCTTTATAAAACAAACAACTGCATTCCTGACGTGGAAAAAGGATTCTCCAGATTTCACTCCCCACCTCTGAGCATACCTCCCCAAGGGAAGATGATAGTTTTGCTGGTTATCGCCCACAGCTTTCAAGTAGCAAATAAGCATCAGTCTAATCTACTCTGAGTTCTGTTTAACATACTGGAATTTCTGATTAGTGGTTTCTGGAATGCTTAAAAGAAAACATAAAAATGCAGGCGCACTAGCCATGAAAAATTACTCGTTCCTTTGGTAACATTTGTCATTATTTAAAACACTTAATAAAGAATATACCTTTGTTAACAAGATGTAGAATTTAGATCCAGTGGATGAAAATCAGTTAATATCTGACTGATACATGGAGATTGTGGTTTCATTCAGTAAAATCTGGAAGACTAGTGGAGCTCAATAGAATTTCACAGAATTATATATTTAAAAAGTACCATGGCATGATGGAGTGAAACTGCTGTGATAGCAAATAATAGAATATATTGAAGGCTTGAACTACCACCAGATCCATTTCTAGAAAATAGCCAACATTAGCACAAACACACACACACACACACAAAACAAAACCAACAAGGTTTTATTATATCTTAATATTGTTGCATATATTAACTCCCAACTTAGGAAAACAAGAAAATCTCCTAGACAGTTTACTGTAAACACATTTTGCCATTAGGATTAAACTGAAAGCTAACAGGAAGAACAATATATGTATTTATAGATTTTGCTGAAAATGGACTTGAACCTGGAACTTCCTGCTACTCAGTTGGTACGTCACTGGGTTACAAATGTTAAAATGATTGTATTAGCTTTTAATGCTATATCGCTCATAAAAGAGGTACAGTAAAACTCTGGGCGTAGTCATTTGGAAATGTCTTGTTGATAAGTATGTTCTTATGACTGTGGTTTTAAAGAATGATTATTTAGTAGGAATGATTATTTACTATGTTTCTGTGTTTGTATGTTTTTCAGGATATCACTGGTTTTTTTTTTGTAAGAACCATTTAAAGAACGTGCATTGGGTCAGGTGCAAACTGTTTATACTAAAAGTGTAAGATGTATTATTTCCTGCATTGCTATGACAGCTTAAGCAGGAATGGGAACCTCTAGGGTTAAGGTTAATTTTAATCAATATTTAAACATCACACTAAGTAAGCCTAGGTTTGCTGAAACCATAGGTGGCTATGTTCACTCCTCAGACTACACTCTAATGTGCTTTATTTGATTCTCATTAAGCATACCAAAGGGACGTGGTGGCTCAGTGACTAAGACACTGACCTTGTCGATCAGAAAGGATGGTAGTTTGGTGGTTTGAATCCCTAGCACTGCGTGATGGAATGAGCTCTTGTTACTTGTCCCAGCTTCTGCCAACCTAACAGTTCGAAAGCATGTAAAAATGCAAGTAGAAAAATAGGGACCACCTTTGGTGGGAAGGTAACAGCGTTCCGTGTGCCTTCGGTGTTTAGTTATGCCAGCCACATGACCATGGAAACATCTTTGAGTACCGCCCCCTAGAGCTGGAAATGACTAGCATGCATGTATGAGGGGAACTTTTACCTTTATCTAAGCATACCAAGGGAATGTAGCCACTAACCTCATTAAGTATACCAAGAAAATATAGCCACTAACCTTTAGAAACTTATGCACATAATAGACTTATTCCACACTTAACATCTAACACCTAATGTTTCCTTGTTTACCTGCTTGTCTTCAGTCTGCTACTAGTGTAAAGCCTCACCTTACTCTGGACCCTAGTTGTACTCTTGATTTAGTTATTTCAGCCCTTACTTACTTTTAGCACTTGAAGGTGTCTGTCACCCCCCACCCCACTCAAATTACAGCAAGGACAAGAGAGAATTTTAATTCCACTTTTGCTGAACTCCTTAGCTACATAAAAAGATATGTGTGAGATAGAATATTGTCATGTATGAGAAAATCAGGTGCACGAGATTTTGACTAAAGGAGCCCCTACTTCCCTCTGTAATTTGAACACTACAGTAGTTTCTTCAAAGAATAAGCCCTGGGGGCTCAGTGCCATAGGCATCCATTTCTAAGCACAATGATGCAACAAAGATGAAATCTGTGCTTTGATGTCATGATGCAAGTTCTACCTCTTTGCACTTTCCTTGTGCCACAATGTTGCACTTAAGTATGTGTGTGGCAGAGTTCATGTTGTGCCATTACAAGTCACATTAGATGACCCCCCCCTCCCTATTGACCACTAGCATTCAGCATCATACTTCTCGGGGTCAGGGGAGAATAAACTGGGAATAATAATTGGCTTAGTGGTAAAGCAAAGTGGAAATGGCTATTTTTATTTATTTATTTTACTTCTGACTATCATATAGTCAGTTTTGACAACTTTTTGCTTTTAAAATGATGTTAAGCCTACATTATTTATATAATAGCTATAGCACTTAGACTTATATACCACTTGATAGTGCTTTACTGCCCTCTCTAAGTGGTTTACAGAGTCAGCATATTGCCCCCAACAATCTGGGTCTTCATTTTAACCACCTCGGAAGGATGGAAGGCTGAGTCAACCTTGAGCCTGGTGGGATTTGAACTGCCAAATTGTAGGCAGCTGGCTGCAGAAGTAGCTTGCAGTACTGCACTCTAACCACCGCACCACAGAAGCTCCTAATATTAACTCCTGCCTAGAAATGGTGAGAAAGCAACACTATCTTACATATTTTTTGCTTTGAAATGGCAGGAAAAAACACCAGCAATTTCCAACAGTTTAGGCTGTCCGTCTTTAGATTTGCAGGTTGTTCACCCTTGCCTTAAATGAACTTGAACTCCAACTGAACTGATAGCTTTCTCTCTTTCCTCTCAGAATTGGCACTGCTGTTATTTATATGAGGGCTTGGACATTCCACATTATCTCAATAGACAAACACACAGCATTAGGGGTACAAACACTGTGGAATGTACCCTAAATAACAGATTCTGATGGTACAATAGGGCTGATGTCCTGCATGAGTCAGATGGGAGCAGCTGTTAATGTGGGAGAATGACAAAACCTGAATACTAATCCTATCCATGACATTTGAACTTAAAGACCCCTTGTGTAATCTTTTGGCCTGAGTTTCAAAACCCATGGCTCATAGTCCACACAGCACTGTTGAGATGGACTAGTGCTTTTGTTTTTCTGTGAAAGCTGATCAATGCATTCAGGTAGCAGCTATGTCGACCACTGTATCAGCCACAAAGGATATTGGCTACAAAATATCTTAAGGCGAGTGTGTGAATTGTATTGGGAAAAGAATGGATTTAAGAGAATGATAAGGACTGGAACCTGTGTCTTCTAGTTACATTTGCAAACAAATCCTTCTTACAAATCCATTCAAATGTTTTATTAAGGCTATGGAAATCCAGTCATTTTTTTTTTGTTCCAACTGCAAAACTGGAAATCTTTGTTGTTTTCCATATATGGATATGGGCATTATTAGTTTAATTGGTAATCCAGAAGGCTGTATTTTACAGAAGAGTATATGTGAGTATATGTGTATGGTTAATTTGCTAAAAAGTTGGGAAGAGTGTTTAACTCCAAAAAGGAGACAAACAATTTCAGAGTTTTGCAAAAGCAACACCATCACAATTATCTATTCTCCTTGACTTTGGATAGAGGCTACACTTGTTCAATGGAAAGGAAAGGAATTTACCATCAACCCAGAAATATTATATTGTATTTCTAGTGATTACTACGTAGACATTTTAGTGACCAATATTGGGTATAATTTCTGGATTCCTGGCCTCATATCATTTCTAATCCTAATTTGCCTTGCAGGATTGTAGTACAGGTAGTGTTTGATTTACAACAGTATGCCTAGTGACCATTTGAAGTCACGACACTGAAAAGTATTTTATGATTGTTTTTCACACTTATGACCATTGCAGCACTTCCATGGTCACATGATCAGAATTCAAATCCTTGGCAAATGACTCATATGTATAACAATTGCAGTGTCTTAGGGTCATGTGATCATCTTTTGTGCCTTCTGACAAATAAAATGAATGGGAAAGCCAGATTCACTTTACAACAGTGGTGGGATTCAGTTTTTGTTACTACCGGTTCTGTGGGTGTGGCTTGGTGGGCGAGGCTAGGTGGGCGAGGCTAGGTGGGCATGGCCATGTGACTGGGTGCGGCTTTTTTTTTTTTTTTTGCAGCCACCTCCCACCCATTTTTTTGAGCCTTCTGGGCCTCAGGCAAGCCTCCTGGGGGCTGTTTTTTCTCCCAGAAGTCTCCCCTGGGGCTCAGGAAGAAAAAAAACCCGGAGCACAGGAGGGGCCCGCAGGACCCCCCCCCCCACGCTCCGTTTTGAGGCCTTCCTGGTGTCAGAGGAGGCTCTGGCATTTTTGCTCCTTGAAGGCTCCCCTGGGGCTCTGGAAGAAAAAAAAAGGGAGCCTAGGCTCCGCCCCTCCCTCCATGGTTTGCCTTCCCTGGGCCTCAGCAAGGGGAATTCCGCACAGCTGATCATATGAACAGCTGATTGTCGAGAGGGAAAAAAGAAATACCTTAAAAGGCGAGCGTCAGACGGATGGGGTGAGAATCGGGCGGCCGGGGCAAATGAGCCAGCGGCAACCAGGCAACCGGGTTGGGGGCATGGCCAGCCAGAACTTACTACCGGTTCGGCGACCCACGCCAAATCCTTGCTACCGTTCGCCCGAACCGGTGCAAACTGGATGAATACCACCTCCACTGCTTTACAACCATGCTGCTAACTTAATTGCAGCAATTCACTTAACAACCGTGACAAGAAAGGTTGTAAAATGGGGCAAAATTCACTGAACAACTGTCTGGTTTAGCAACAGAAATATCAGTCTCAATTGTGATGGTAAATAGAGGACCATCACCATAATCCACCTGACAAGGCAGGCAGAAAAATCCCACAGTTTAACAATGTAACTGAAGCCAAAAGCATTTCACATTCCAGCTGTGTGCAGAACACCACTCTTAACTCTGCTCACTTAAAACAAAAACAACGAAGTTTACCGAGGACTTGCCATTTGTTCAAGTTCATTTTTTTTTTAAAATGGCCATTTGGCAACATTTTTCTTCTCTATCCCACGCACTCTCTTCCCATTTAACCTTCGACCACAGAACTCGAGAGAAACTAAACGGGTCCTCTTGATCCTTTGAAGACTGGACCTTCATCTCACGCCCCAAAACTTCTCCCTTCCGAGCTAAAGATGCCAAAGACCGCGCGCGGCACCTTCGCACAAAAACCCCTCGCTTTCCGAAAACTTGGGTGATTTGCAAAAGTAGCGCGCGGGGGAGACGGCGTGCCGACGGCCGCGTTTCTAACAAAGGCGAAACTTTCGGAAAGCCTCTCCGCATCGCTCCTCGGCCGCTCCCGGGCCGATTTCACCCGAAGTTCCCAGCCGCGAAGACTGGCAAGAAGGCGCCCTCCTCTGCCGCCGGTGTCACCCGACCTGGGGTCAGATACCAGCATCGGAGCGAGGAAAGAAGGGGCGGGCCCAGGCTCTGATGATGTCAGCTTGAGAAGAGAAAGGGAGCGAGCGAGTACGCAGCAGGAGGAGGAGGAGGAGGAGGGAGAGCGGCTGTTCCGGGTCAGACACTGGAATGGGAGGGAAAAAAAAAAAAACACCCTTCCCAAAGGTGCCTCAGGCTCCAGCCAGCAGCCAGCCAGTGCCTTCGGAAGCCAGCCCGGGACTTGCGAGTTGACGCTGCCACCGGTGCAACCAGAAGCTCCCGGTAAGAAGCAATCGGAGGAAGATTTCTGCAGCCCCTTGTCTTCTTTGCTCCCCGAGCAATTGCCGCTTGGCTCTTTCGGCGACTGCACAAGGCGCTGAAAGGGGGGAGAAAGTGCCTCCCTCAGCCGCCCGTCCTCCTCGGATCGATTTCAGAAGCCGCCTTCCTTCTGCCTCTCGGGGACGAATTGCGAGGACGAGGCGGAGCAGAGGGCGCCAGGGAAGGGCGGCCGTGGGGAGACGGCTTCAGAGCACGGCGTCGGCGAGGTTGCTAAGGGGCGGGCTCGGCCAGCCACCCCCTCGGCCCCGCGGGTCTCCCAGGGCAGACGCGGAACGCGCCCTTCAGACGAGGAGCAGAGCCGAAAGAGCCGGCGGCGCGCGCCTCCCCTGCCCTGCGCGGCTTCGGCGGGTGTCTGGCAGGCGGAGGGAGGCGGGCGAGCGGGCGGGCGTTGTTGCTCCGCCGCTTCGCCGCCGCTATGTTTCATTGCATCCCGCTGTGGCGGTGCAACCGTCATGTGGAGGTGATCGATAAGCGCCACTGCTCGCTGGCCGCCGTGCCGGAGGAAATCTACCGCTACAGCCGCAGCTTAGAAGAACTCCTGCTGGACGCCAACCAGCTGCGAGAACTGCCCAAGGTGAGGAAGGAGGAGGAGGAAGAGGAGGATTGGGGAGTGGGTGTGTGGGGAGGGGGGTGGAAGCAGCGAGGACCGGGGAGGCGAAGAAAGCGCGCGGGGGGTGCGGGGGAAGAGAAAGGCGAACTTTCCTCGCGAGGTCGTCGGTGGCCACCGCTTAGCCGCCTTTCTCCCTTTTCCCAGCTGGCAACCGAGGCTTCCACGGGGCCGCTTGAGAAGTTTTGTTCCTGGGTGAGGGGAGGGCGGAGTATGAGAGGGTGAAGCCGACCACCCTGGAGTAGTTTTCCGCCTCTGCTTCTCCCTCAGGCTGCTTACTCCCACCACCCCTTTTTTACTTGGAGCGTTTAGGGAAGCCCGTGCCTTTACGTGGCCTTAAGTCGCTCTTCGGGCTCTATCCTAACCCCCAGAGACGCGCGCTCTCTTGTCTGACGTGGAAACTTCGATCAGCCCTACAGCAAAAGCCCCCCCCCGCCCCGACCCTCCCCAGTTTATTCCACCAGTTGGCAGGAAGCGAGTCCGTGCGTGCGTGTGGAGTATTTGGGGTGTGTGGGTGAGCGGCAGGGAAAAGTCTGCTTTGGCGCCACTCTTCCTGACAACGTCCCCCAATCTTCGGGGCTTGCAAGTCCCGAGTTTTCCCTGAGTTTGGCAGCCTGCCTTGCCTTGGGAAAACGACGAGGCTTCGGAGCCCTGGCCAGCCTCAAAACAGCTTATGCACCGGAGCCCCTGTAGGGAAGAGGGGGGCGGGGTACGTGGGATCGGGCCTCGAGTGTGGTACACCTGAGCTGTTCCGGAGGCCTCTCTTCCCGGAGTGAAGGGAAGGGGGCTGTTTCGGACGATTCCCACTGAGATCTCTCCCTCTCTTCCTTCCTTGGTACCAAGAACTCAAAGGTGCGGAATACATCCAACACATCATCTTCCTCCTGGTTGCCCCACAAACAACAGCTCTGTGAGGTGGGTTGGTCTGAGAGAGAATGACTGGCCCAAAGTTTACCAAAGTTGGATTTCATGGCTAAAGCAGCACTTGAACTCACAAACTCCCATTTTCTACCCTGGTGCCTGAACCACTAGACCAAATGGATTCAATGGTGTCCATTCAGTGTCCGATGATGGACAAAGGGAATCGGGGTGTTTATGGGTTTGTCTGTTCCAGCGACTGCTAAGTCAGGATTTCAGCCTAATGTAATCCTGCCATGGATGCTTAGGGCTGTGAGATTTATATATTTTTCCTTGAATACTTTGCATGTGTGGAGAGAGAAAAATGGGAGTGTAAACTATTATTTTATGCATGGGACATAGCAAACACTATTTATATTCCTTTCTAGTGCTTTATTTGGATTTGAGTGGGGCGCTCACTCCAGGAGACTTGGGGGCGGGGGGGTTATGTCACGTTTTAAAAATGCACAAATCCCATAGCTTGTATTTTCCATATAGCAGCTCAAACAGCATTTTGTGGGGAGATGAGTATCAAATCCTGCTTTGGCTGTGTGAGTAGTGTAGCATGTACAGTGAGGTGGTGCTTTACTAATTATTCCATAGTTTTTAAGCTGGTTTTTAGATGTGCCCACAAAACATTCTTTATGACCTCAAGCCTGCTTCCTCCCACAGCTAATGGCTTTCATTATTATAGTTACTTCCCATGTTCTTTATAGAAATTTGGAAAGTGAATGCCAGCACAGCTATATTGCCTTGCATTTCTGTTTTTAAAACCTCTGACACAAATTGGGCAAACTGGTGTGGCAGGGTAGAATGATTAGCTGCTTAGGCAGCTAAGCAGTTTGCAGTGTGGTTTCTATGAGAAAAGGAAAAGTTGTTGGTATGGTCGGATTAAAGTCCAACATAGTTAATGGCAAGGGTGAAATCTGTAGCAGATATAAGTGAAGGAAAAGTACAAGTGTTCAGCATCATAGACAAGATTAAAGGAAGTACAGGTGGATAATAATACTTGAATAAAAATGGCTATTGAGGCAATTGAAAACTTTACTTAAGCTGGTATTAGAAAAAAATTAGTGAAAAGATTAAATTGGGAATGAAGTAAAAAAAGGTAGCAGACCCCTGGGAACATGAGGATATTTTGGATAATGGAAACCTGGACTTTAAGAAAAAAAAAATCCAGAAATTGAGGAGATGTCTTCTATATACTGTAGTGAGAAAGAATTGGTTTGGGAAGGCTGTCTTATCTTTGTGTTTTTTTCTTTCATGTTTATTTGTGTTCTTTCTTTCCTGTTTATTTGTATTACTGCCTTAGGCTAATACTGAACTCAAGACTTGGAATATCTGTTAGGTATTATTGTCATTTTGTTGGCCTGGGCACACCTGTATGCTAATAATATAGTATATGTGTTTTGAACTTAGCATGATTCTAAGCTACTCATTGAATGCGAATCTTAAATGTAATTAAAAGAGAAAAACATTGCTTTCAATTATCGAGTAGAATCACATTAAATCAGTTTCCCAAAGGATAATCTGTAAAAGCAGAATATCCAGATCCATTACCATCTGTAGGAAATAATGGCATATGATATAAATTTATTTTCATCTTAAGTGTCGCAGTGAGCTGTTTATTAGATAAAGGGTCTGAAAATAAATTGCAGCTTAACTTTTGTGAGTCTTTCCAATTTTGTGTTGTATTTTTAAAATTATTCCTTCTAATACAAGATTTAATTTATTGTATTTAGTTTTGTGGCCTACGCCAAACTATGGATAAGTCAGATAGTTTTTGTAAGGCAATACTAGAGTTATTTCAGTAACTTAATTTTGAAAACAAAAACAAAAACCAGTATTATATTATGTTAAGGCAGTTATGAAGCAGACCATATTAGCTCAAATGTTGCCTGACTACTAAGCAGATGAATCAAATGAAGAGGGAATAATGATGTTTGTCTGGTCAATGTCCAGGCAGCAACATTTTGATGTAGTACCATTTTTGAATATCTGCAAAAATTAAATGTAACTTAAAGAACAGGTACCCTACATTGTAGTGCTATACTTGTTCTTTTAGCTAGTGTGGAATTAGGAATTTTGTCCAGACATTGTCATTTACAGATACACAGGCTGAATCAGCACTCCTAAAATCTTATCATCTTTATCTAGCTACCATTGTACTTAGAAAAAAAAAATTACTTAAACATCAGAAAAAAAAATACTTAGACATCGCTAGTTTTATCAAAAGATTGATGGTATCTGGATGCATATTTACTAGAATAAAAGCAGAAACAAAACTGACAAATCAAAAATAATATGTTGGATGTTGAGGTTTTTTTCCCTTGCTATTTTTACAGCACTTTGGCAGGATTTTAGTGATTTGTGGTGGTTTATCCTGTGGATCTATTTCTGCAGGAGGACAACTAGCAGTTAAAATATATGGTTACCAAATTTTTACTCAAGTTTTTTTTTCTTGCAATAGCGGAGGATTTGCAAACATTGCACTTTAATTTTCAATATTCTAAAATATTGGTGTGATTTATACAACATTGCCTGTTTACAGCAGAGTTTCAGCTACAACAGCAAAATATCATCAGGGAAATTCAACTCTGGTAAAATGTCTAAGTTAACATGTAATTGTGTTTTGCACTTGGATAGGAAATTAGGATAAGACTCCATGCCTGGAAATGTGTGTTTGTGCTAACTCTGATGTGGATTCTATTAATACGTTCATGAAGCAAGAAAAAAGTGACACAGTGATATTTTGTGTAGAGATGAGTGTATTTTGAAAGCTCTCTCTCAAAAAATCTATTTAAATATTCCACCATTTCTGAAATCCTAATAATAAAGCCATGTGAAACAGGTGGAAACTGATATATGTAGAAATCTACACAGTAGGTATCACCTAAGCTGACAATTTAACACAAATAAATAAAGCAGACTTTAATATGAAGCCTAGATTGCTTTTTAAAAAAATACTCCATCCTTCATAGAAATGAAGTTGGGGGTGAACTTTGGAACTGAATGGTAAACAGGCAGAAAGCAAAGACAAATCATTCTCGCCCTTTATGGATGCTTAGAGAAGGGTATCATAGCATGGTAGCTCTTCTTCTTCATTATAGTTACCATAAAATGCAATTTTAATAAATAGCTTGATTGACCTTAGGAATGTGATACATTCCTTATTTTTATTTCTTTTATCAAACATCACCTTGCCCAGTTCACTGTTATTCCCGTCTTGCAGAAGTTTATGATAATTTGTCAAAAATTGAAAGTGATTCCAGAGCAGTGGAGATAATTGAATCTAACTCACATTCCAACTCTTAATCCAAACACATTATCCATTTGGAAAATATGAAAAAAAAAAACCCCAACCAGTATAATTCCATTTAGAAAGTATTCATAAAACATTCTAAATGCTGGCACAGGGAATTTGCATACTGTGATAACTGTTGCTGTTACAGCTTCATTTTGGTTTGTCACAGTTTGCGTTTCGTCTCCTCTGCCAACAGTTTTCTCTGTTCTAGTGGAGTAAAACAATAATTTGTTCAGTTAATTAAGCATCTGTTGGAGATAGTAATTTCTTTTGAAATTGCGTTCTTGATCTTCAGTTCCTGGTATGATATTTTTATGTCCTCTTCAGTGTGTAAGCTGAAAACTAGCATAGAGCAGGTGGTTATCATTAACGCACCCATTATTCATTAGAGCTCTCTGTGTTAATTCCCACCCTTCGTAATGTCCTCCCCTTCAAGGTGAGATCTGCCTTAAAATCTCTTATCCTTCTGTAAGAGCTTGAAGACCTGCCTACCAATTGGCCTGGCAGAAGGAACCAATTGAGGATCCAGTGGGGGAATACCACAGCAGAGGTGGCTGCTGGATTGATAGCTGACACCACCTCCTCACCCCTCTCCCTTGCTCTCTACTCTCTACCTATCCATCTTTTATTCTCATACCACTATATTCTCATGGTTTTCTTTTTCATTACTTATTCTATTGTTCCATTACTTTGCTATTGTTATGTTTATGCTTCTGTTCATTTCTACATTTTCATGTTGAAAGCTGCCTAGGGTAGGCCTACAGTGAGAGAGGCAGCAAATAAAGTTAATGAATAATAATTCACTTCTTTATTTATGTATCTG
This sequence comes from Pseudonaja textilis, assembly GCF_049901715.1. Taxonomy (NCBI): domain Eukaryota; kingdom Metazoa; phylum Chordata; class Lepidosauria; order Squamata; family Elapidae; genus Pseudonaja; species Pseudonaja textilis. The sequence continues at coordinate 123,580,382 of NC_141990.1, read as the reverse complement.
AACCCATTCATTCTTTTCTTGTTAACAAATTAGTACAAATATAGTAATAGTTCTGTTTGATGTCCCATCATAACAAGTTCCCAAGAGCAAATTTGATGTTACATCCAAAATCCATTAATTTTGTATTTTCTAATGAAGTACAGTAAAAACCCATAGAATCAAAGGATCTCCCTTGAATTGAGCTTTACAGTATTGAAGTTAGAAACAGTGCAATACCTGTCAACTGTTTTGCAAATATGTAAAAGAAGAAGCTTTTGAAGCCTTCCTTCTAGCAATCCTCTTCATTAGCCATTAGCTGAGTTCCTAAGGATTATATATAATTCAGGATAATTTAGAACATGGGTGTCAAATTTGTGGTGTCACATGACATATGACTTTCCCCCCTTTGTTAAAATGGGTAGGCGTGGCCAACATGTGATGCATCTGGCCTATGGGCCACGAGTTTAACACCCTTGATTTAGAAGGACAGTTTTCCCAACCCTTTCTTATATTGAGTATGAATTGAATTTGTTTGGCTGTCCTTCTTGGGTTTCAGTTATACAACTGATTATAGCTATAATCTAGTTTCATTTTCATTTTAATGAATCTAACTAACTGTGGATTGTTAAAACACGATTATACCATAGCTTAGTGTGAAATGCAAACCAGGTCAGTGACTTAAAATATTAAGCAGTATCTTCAAATTGGCTCTTATGCTTGTTATTTAACAATTTCTTCAACTTTATATTTTCTAGTTAATGAAGGTAGAGTGCACTTTTGCCGAGCAGGTTTTATTAATGGAGTGACTGCCTTGTTGTTTCAGCAGTCTCTTTTGAAATATCTAGATTCTCTGGAACAGCAGGTTTAAGTCATGGCAAGACTTCAAGCCACTAAAATATGTAACAGATACTGTACTATGAATGATGAGTAACGCCATACTTATGTGAAACTAGAGTATTATAATTATGGGAACACAACACAACACAACCCAACTTGAGGCATAGATTGGCTTAGGTGGTATCATTCTGGCCTATTATGTTTTTTTCTGAAAATCAGTGATGTGTGAATCAGAATACTGCCAAATTATTTTGTGAGATACTGTACTTCTAGGTCCAGGAAACAGGGTCATGTGATAAAGGAAATTTGGCCAGTTATTTCATGTTTTCACAGATGATTAATCACCTTTTGGCTTCTGTTCATCTTACAGGATGTTAGCATGTCCAACTTTGCTCCCATCGTAAACATGAGGTAATTTGCTACTATCGTAATAAAATAATGTGCTACTGTCACTGTGGAAAGCACATTTAGTATGCCCCCCCCCCCAGGTGATCATGTGGAAATAAGTGCACAACAAATATTTTTCCATTTTAATCTAGAGTTTTGAATGCCTCTGACTCACATTATATCTGAAGAAATTTTGTGATGATAAAATAGTAAACTTTCATGGGAACTTCTGTAAGATTAACAAACTTAAGTCTTAAATGTTTTGTTTCAATGTTTGAATTTTAAAATAGATGTTTCTCAATTGCAGCACCCTAAAATAAATTCCATTTAACAATGATTTTCCACCATATTCTGTTATTTTTGAACTAGGTATAGGTATTTGATATAGCTACATTGTTTAAAACTGAGTTTACACTGCAGTGGCAAAGCAATTATGGATTAACTATGCATCATTTGTAACAGATTGTATCTTTTTAGGCTTTCCTGAAACATGTCATTTTAAGGAGAAAAAATGCGTAATAGGTAGTTTATCTAACCATAACAGTATGAATACACTTCTGACATTAAGCCAGATAGAAATCGAGGTCTTCAGAAATTTAATTAACCTTTGGATTTTGCTGTCCTGTTATTAATTTTCATTTTTTATGATAGCTTTTCACTGTGAAGCTAGTGTCTTAAGAGTAGTTACTACTACCCTAGTTCTCAAACTATAGAATAATAGAGTTGGAAGGGACCTTACAGGTCTTCTAGTGCAACCCCCTGCCCAAGTAGGAGAACCTATACCATTCTGCATAAATGGCTCTTCTTAAAAACCTCCAACATTGGAGTTCCCACAAGTCATTCTATTGATTTCATAGTTCTCCACTCTCAGGAAATTTCTCCTTAATTTTAGGTGGGGTCTCTCTTTGATAAGTTTCCATCCATTATTTCTTGTCTCGCCCTCGGGTGCTTTGGAGAATAGGTTGCCCCTCTCTTTTTTGTTGACAGCCTCTCAAATATTACAATCAATAGCAAGATATCAATAAGCTGCTTTCAGAAACAGTACTGAACTACTTAGCTATCCTGTGCATTTTTCCCCCAATAAATTGTTATAACATCAAAAGTCCTTGGAATACTAAGATAATGAGTTAAGGCACATAACTAGAAGTTATAATATAGTAACATAAATCTATAGGCAGGTTGCATAAGTTGAACAGCATTTTTCTTTTTTTTCTTTTTTCTTTTTAATTTTGATTGGTTTTTAAGACGAACATAGACAAACAAAACATAAAAACATCAAGCCATCTTCCATATATATACATACAGTATGCCGGTTGGTTTACAAATTGTTTTGTGCTTCCATTTCGTAGTCTTCAATTACAATTACATTGTATATATTCTCATATTTTCAATCAAGTATTAAATACATTAATATCATTGTTAATCAATCATTTGACTATACTTTTCTTCATTCATGTTTTACAAAATAATCATATTTTACTTTACAATATCTTACTTGTTTTGTGACAGTTCATATTATCATCTCAAATCTATCCTACAATCATTTTGTAGATGTAATAAGAAAAGAATACATCTTTATATATTTATTATTTTCTAAGAATCTACATATTTCGTTACCATGTTTTATTTTCTAACCATTGATAGAATAGATCCCAGATTTTATAAAATTGTTTATCATCTTGTTCTCTGATTTGAAATGTCAATCTACTCATTTCAGCACATTCCAATATTTTCTCGTGTGATCTCTGTGAGTCTAGTTTATTTTTGTATAACAAGTCGTATGTTAAACTAAAATAATTTATTAAAAAAACTTTGTTGGTTACATTCATAACACATTAAGCCATGAATCATGATATAGATGCATATAACATGCTAATTTATAGAACAGGCAAACCATGCCCTGGTTCATCTATTCTTGGGGTACAGGTTTACCACATTCAAATCAAATTTGTATCAACAACGGCAGGGAGAAAAAGAATCCTGGTTTCTTGTTTTCCCCTTTTTGGCAGTAATTTGGATCTCATATTCTGTGCAAGTTTAATCTTAGAAGAGCTTGATTGAATTGGCTTTAAAATAGCAACAGTAACTGTCACATTTTACTGCCTCTCATTGCTTAACTGTAATTGCTTAATGACAAATACTACTCATTATTGCCCATTTTTTATGATTGCTTGCTACTTAAGGCAAAACATCTGCTTAATCCTACATTTTAATGCATGTTTTGGTGGCTTATTATTGAAGACATAATTTGAAACATGTCTTCCTACAAAATACCATGATTAGGAAACCACAATTTCATTCAATATGTCTATATTTATCTGTTACAAATAAAGTTAAAAAAAACCTTTCAGTTTTTTTAAAAAACAAACAGCGCACTTTCTGAATGTTTACATTATTTAAAAGATATACTTTCATTTCCAAGGACATTGTTCAATATTTTCTATCCTAGAAGTTGTACTGCTAGTGCTTTTTTGACTATGCACGTTATTTGCCAGTAGAAAAACATTAAAAAACCTGGAAGGGTAGCAGGCTGGATTGCAACGTTATGAACATGGTACCATCCTAATATATTGGATTACTATCTCCTTAATCTCCAGCATGTATGGCTAACATCTGCAGGGAATCAAGGAACACTGCCATTTTTTTTACTCAAGGTTTTTAGTTACTTTGGGTTTGAGTGAAATAGTTTTTCATGAGGTCCAACGCTAATCTGCTTTCTCTGGATAGTAAAGTTCCTCAGAAAAGACAGTAAATATATCTTCTGAGGAATTTAGAATTGGGCAATAAATCCAGATATAGAGGTTAAATGAATCCACTGGGCTGCAATACACACTGGCTTATCATGCCCCAAACCCAGTGGCAACTGTTTCTAATACAAGATAGATATTTTATCTGTGTAAATCTGGTCATGTGGAGCATGTCTTGTTTAACACATTTCCCACCACTGTCAAAGAACTGTGTTCCCCTGTTTGCAGTTAAATTAGCCAGAGATACAGTGACATCCAGTAAGGTCTGGTTATAGGTTTTCACTGCAGCAGCTGGAAGTGAAAGCTTTTCTCTGCTGTGATCTGGTGAGATTTTCACAGCAGATGTTCTTTAATCTTTCCTGTTCTTGCTGTTCATTCTACATAAAATGGAGAGGAAATAAATCCCTGTCCAGAGGAAAATAATAAAAAAATGTTGTTGTAATACATTATTCATTGCATGAAAAGAATACCTTGCTGTTATTTTGAAGTGTCTGCAACATAAGCACCTTATTTTTGCTGACTTCTTTCTTTTGCTACTTTGCAGTAGCTGTGAAGAATAATTCAAAATTGGCCTCTTGGGGGAGTTTTAGGTCACAATGCTGAAAAGCTTTTGTGGGCATAGCTGCAGAAACTAATTTGATGACAACAGAACTGAGGCTGGCATTAGCTGGGTTCATTCTGTTAGGTGCTGTTTATTCCATCTTCCTTTCCACTTTGTACTTTGCTAATCTTAACAGAAGATCTGTCTGAAGACAGATGGGATACACCTCAATATTGTGAATGCTTTATTGGTGCTCTTTTAATGTCAAGAATGAGGTGAGTTCCATCTTGGAAGATCTATTGTTCTTAAAACTTAAGTCCTGAGGTTCACCAACTAAAGCCTATTGCAACAGAGGTAGTTGTAATAGTAAGACATTTTAGCTACAGGGATTTGTATACAGAGGCAGGAAACTTATTTAGGCATCTAAGCACAAGTACAACTATTGGGGGAGGGAATAAGCCTCACAAATCTGTCTTGTGATGGACATGGTCAGTCAACCAATAGTGATTTGTCAAAAAACAAATTGCTAAGGTGCTTTTGCAGGTGTTTTCTGCCACTCAAAGTTCTATTCTCCTTTTGAAGGTAGATGGGCACATTTCCAAAAATTACTGGGCTGTAATCACCCACATCACATTTTTATTTTCTAAGAATAGTTTGAGTTAGAGCTCCCCCACTTTGTTTTAAATATGAAATTGCCCATTTTATGGCTTACACTACATCTTGCATTTTTTTTCCTTTGCAAAATGGCAGAAATGTATCCCCCTGCCATTTTTAACAAGTCATAGTCTGAGGTTTTCTGAAACCCACAGGACATGAATCCAAAGGCTGCATATGAATTGTTATCTCAGGTTACCCTATACCCATATCAAACTTCAACATTTCTAGTTCATGCTGCTGTTAAAGATATGGAATGATTGCTACTAAATAGAGTGGCTACTCAGATTTCGTTAAAAGTACTTAAGTATTCAGAATTTATGTATTGCCAAATTATGACTTTCAACTGGGAAAAATGGTGCACCTTAGGACAACAATTTTTGGACCACAGAACCTCAAATGGCCTAACTTTCAGATTGTGTTCATGACTGAGAAAAGGAAATTTGGGGGAGTTGTGGCTGTTTCAGTGTTAATGGTGGCTATTGCAGTCACAGGATACTCAATTTGAATGACGTATAGCAATTTTGCAATATTGCAGTTCCGCACTCTGATCCCCACCCACCAGCAGCCACTTGGCCTACCTGTTGAGAAGGGAAGGGAAGAGAAGATGGAATAGGGACAAAGGAACTCAACTTACTTTTCCTGGTCCATACCTCCCCCTGCACACTCCCCCAATTTGTACTCCCCCTCCTATGCACCCCACACATGAAGGGAGGGAGGGAGGGAAGGAAGGAAGAAAGTTTCTGAAGCTTCATGCCAGTTTCCCCACAAGAAAACAGTGGGGAAGCTGGCAAGACATTGAAAATTGCTTCTGCTCCCACTGCTTTTTTGTCCACCTATGGTCATTTGTTTTTTTTGTTAGGTAAGGAAATAACTCTGAAATGATAAACCCATGGTGGACAGGTTGTCTAGTGATATTAAAGAACAAACTGAACTCTTTCTATCTTGTTGTTGTTGTTGTTGTTGTTGTTGTTGTTGTTCACTTGTGAAGTATATTTGTATTAGTGTATGGCTTAACCTGGGATAATTTGCTTTGTTTTTATAATCCTAGTCTGCACTTTCAGTTTTTTTACTCTTATTATTTCAGTTTCTCCAGCTACCCACTTGTGCAAGACTCTGGGCTGCTTACAAGGATTACGACAACAATATATACAATAATACAATGTAGACCCATCTGTGCCATTGTGGGGGTAGAGAACCACAATCATCAAGAACAATCCACATAGAATTAGTAATGGGTTTATATAATGCCCTGGCACATTGTCTGATGAAAGAGCCAGTCAGGGTTCTTTTAAAAGTTGGCAAGGTCAGGGCTATGTGGATCTTAGAGCAAATGTTCCAAAAGGTATGTGCAACAGCTAGAAAGTAGAACTTCTGGGTCTCACCAGAGGACACTCTTTAAGTTGGGATCTAAGGCAGGACAAACTTTTTTGGGAAGACATAATTGGAGATAGACAATCCTGCAAATATCCAGATCCTATGTCACATATGGCTTTATACACGATGAACAGCACTTTAACTTGCATCCATAAGCCAAGAGTGCAGCTTCTGTACCACAAAGGCTAAATGGGTGCACTGAGGTATGCCCATCACTGCTCCTGTGGCTGCATTCTAGAACAGCTATCCCTTCTGACTGGTCTTTAAGGGCAATCATATAGAGCACATTATGGTAGCCCATACAGGAGGTAACGAAGACATCACTGTCTATAAGTAGGGCATCTTGATCCATGAAAGGGTGTAAATGCCATGCAACATGAATCGGCACATACAGATACAGATAATCAGAGTTGGAAGGGACCTTGTAGGTCATGTAGTCCAATCCCCCTCCCAAGCGGGAGACCCTACACCATTTCTGACAGATGGCAGTCCAATCTTTTCTTGAAAGTCTCAAGTGATAGTGCTCCCACAACTTCCGAGGGCAAGTTGTTCCATTGGTTGACTGTTCTCACTGTCAGAAAGTTTCTCCTTATTTCCAGGTTAAATCTCTCCTTGTTCAGTTTCCATCCATTATTCCTTGTCTGGCCTACAGGCGCTTTAGAAAATAGCTTGACCCCTTCCTCCCTGTGGCAGCCTCTCAAATATTGGAAGACTGTTATCATGTCTCCCCTGGTTCTTCTCTTTACTAGACTAGCCAAGCCCAGTTCCTGTAACCGTTCTTCATATGTTTTAGTCTCCAGTCCCCTAATCATCCTGGTTGCTCTTCTCTGTCCTTTTCTAGAGCCTCAACATCTTTTTTTATAATGTGGTGACCAAAACTGGATGCAGTACTCTAGGTGTGGTCTTACTAAGGCTTTATAGAGTGGTATTAGTACTTCCCTTGACCTTGACTGTATCCCTCTGTTAATACAATTTAGGATTGCATTAGCTTTTTTGGCAGCTACTGCACACTGCTAGCTCATATTTAGCTGGTTGTCCACTAAGACTCCAAGATCCTTCTCACAGTTACTGCTATTGAGCCTGGTTTCACCCAGTCTATGTGTGTACTTTTGGTTTTTCTTGCCTAAGTGTAGGACTTCACTTTTCTCTACATTGAATTTCATTTTATTAGATATGGCCCAGTGTTCTAATCTGTCAAGATCCATCTGGATCTTGAACCTATCTTCTTGGCTGTTAGCTATTCCTGCCAGCTTAGTATCATCTGCAAATTTGGTAATTTCCCCTTCTATTCCCTCATCTATGTCGTTAATGAAGATATTGAAGAGTACTGGGCCTAAGACAGAACCTTGTGGCACCCCACTGCTTACTTCCGTCCATGTAGACTTAGACCCACACATTTTCCACTAGCTCCTTGAATGAGTCCAGAAAAAAACCCAAATTGCACACCAGTTCAATCCAGGGAAGCGATATCCCCTCAAGTACTAAGGTTAAAAAATCTCTGGGATTGGTGGTCCATGAAACCATGTACTTGGTCTTCAACTAGGATTGAACTTCTCTCCTTCCAACCCCCAATGGGCTTCAGGCACTGAAATAACATTACAGATACATGACTTGTTCAGCCCAGGGATGAGATATGTAACGGTGTATCACCAACATGACCTGTGTAATTGGATGATCTTACCCAGTGATTTAATATAGACATTACATAGGAGAGGTGAGGGTGTCAAATCTTGAGGGACTCTTGGAGAACTGGGATTTGACCCCCACCCCACCCCCGGCCTCCTGAAAACTGGTGGAAAGTAATCAAGGAGAAAAAAAGGAGAATCACTGCAACACTATGCTGTTTCCCACCAATCGCCATACATTTAAAAGAATACCACAATTGTTGATATCAAACACAACCAAGAGACCAATGTGAGTCACCCATATCCAAAGGCTAGTCTGCATGTAGGAATGCCTTTAAATTGCCATGTATGGCAGCTATTACAAGATATTGTTTAAGATTATATAGATATTATGCAAGATCCCTTGATGTAGAAGTTCTTGCAGTATCTTCAAATTATGTAGGCAGTATTTGTTTCATGTCAATCTAAAGTATTTTCAGAACTTCTGTTGTTATAAGGGGACTGTTTTATGAAGTGGTTTCATATAGATCTGATTTACGCTTCATGCTAGGAAATGATTCATTAAATAAATCACAATTAGATAGGTTCACACAGGATGCTAAATCAAAGCTAAACAAACACGATTTACTTGCTGTAAAGAGTGAGTCCAGTTACCTTTACTATAGTATAAGAGTTGTAGCGAGGAGCAATATGAAAATAATAGAAGAAATATGTTGAGTGGTTCTGGAATAGCCCACTTTGGTATGTTTAAACCTAAGAATTGGTTTCATATTTCTAAGTCATGGTTTAGCTGTGATTTGTTGAATCACATTAGCTGTTTCATACCTAAACCATTGCCAAATAAACCATATTTAGATTTTAAAATGCTTTTTGTTCATCCTGCCTTTATTACTTTTAATAGGAACTTACCTAATACTCCTCCTTCCTCCTATTTTCCCCACAACAACAACAACCCTGTGAGGTGGGATGTGCTGAGAGAGCATGACCGGCCCAAAGTTACCCAACCAACTTTCATGCCTAAAATAGGACTTGAACTCATACTCTCCCAGTTTCTAGCTTGGTGTTTTAACCACCACACCAAACTGGTATTCAGCTTAATAATTGGAAAACGTGAAGAAAGAAGGGATTTTTATTTTTCCCTAAAGAAACACTACATTGAAAGTTTTCCCATAAGCTTATATCAGCCTAAGTTTTTTTTAAAGTCTTTGCACTGATTATCTTGGAATGTTGCAGTAATGACTGGGTGAAAATCTTTACCCCACCTTAGTGTTCTTTGTTTGAGTGGAAAAAGTTGATAAAACAATCTTTTTGTTACTATGTGTGCTAAAGGATAAGTTGATTTGACTTTGTGAACTCTCTCTGTGTGTATATAGAAGCATTGCTCTATTGGATGCTTGGATGTGGATAGAAAAACTCTGCTGTAATATTTTGTTTAGTTCTATAAAGAGTTGGCTGGCTCCTAAGAAGCAAAATCAGTCATTTTCTTCAGCTTTGTGCTTGGATTCATCTTGCTAGTTGGCTCCCATTTAAATGAAGGAAGAATAAAGGGCTATTTTTATTTTTGATTGACATAAAAAGAAATTTTCAAAAACCATCCCTAACAATACAAGGTGTTTGAACTTTTCTATTTTCTACATCAAGCTGTTGGGTTAGAATTCACCAGCTCATTGAACAGAAATAATCTAAGGTGGATTAAATCTGAGATTTGGTTATGCCTCACAAAGGAAGCTGGTGCATTTAGTACATACATATGATGAAAATGTGTATATTTCCCTTTTTAAAATGGACTAGCTCCACATTTACCCTTCTTACCTTATTAAGCATATGTCTACAGTTCCCAAGTTACTGATTTTTTCCCCAAGGTCCTTGTTTTATTCAGTTCTCTGTTAAAATTTATTTGGCAATCGTTTGCTCACTATAGATCTCTACAAACAGTCTAATTAGAAGATAGTATCCTATTTAGTTTTTAATACAGATTGAGAAACCAGTCCTGGCTTTAAAAAAGGTTGTTTTTGTGGTTTTATCATTTGTTTCTTAAGTACATAAGACACACAAGAAAGGAAATTACTGTAAAATCTTGGTCTGCAATTTTTATTTATCTATACTGTGTAGGCATAGTGGGAAGTAAATTCCAATAACATTTGCAGCAAATGAATAGTATTTTATATAAACCCTCCTATGATATTATGGTTGTAAGCCATGATTATGGTTCAGCCTATCTTAATCCAGCCCACTGCTATTTCGTTAACAATGACTTACAGATAGGGCTTGATTTAGGATAACAGTTGGGACTATAACTTTCATCAGTAAATAATGCAATTGAGTCATCAAATGAACCGTGTCTGCTTTTACAACCTTTTTTGTTGCGGTTGTTAAGCAAATCCAACTTCTCCCATTAATTTTGCTTATCAGAATCTGGCTGGGAAGGTCACAAATGGCAGTCACACGACCATGTGTGACTGTTGTGTGACTGTAGTAAATGCACGATGGTTGTCAAGTTCCACAATTTTGTGACCACGGAGACCCTGCAATTGTCATAAGTGCAGGGACCAGTCATAAATCACTTTTTTTCAGGGCCATTATAACTTTGAAAAGTTGCTAAATGACTGGTTATAAGTTGAGGACTTCCTGTATTGTCATATTCTAATACTCAGTATTTCTCAGCCTGTAAGAACAGCTTCTGTTAGGTAACTGATTGCTCTGTTTCTTTTCTGCACTCTATATGCCGATAAATTATTCTGTAAAATTGACAGACCTTCTGGTGCAGATTTTAGATTATACTAGATTCTACCCACTGAGTTTTAGTTTTATGTATAAACTCTATAGCTAAGGAGGTTTAATTCAGGTCCTAAGATATTGATAGCAGGGCTGCAGTGTTTTGCAGTGATCACTTAATTTAATCAATTTTTAATTAAAAGTCTAATTATTTTGATCAAGATTCCCAATTTATTTACAACAGTGTCTTTTATAAAAGCTGCAGATACAACCAGCATTTAAAACATGCTACATTCTCTCACATAGGAGAAATACCTCTTTTGTGTTCATATCTGATACAGTACATAGCATCATCATTTCTGCTTCAAAAATACAGTTATTGTGATCACATAATCTACCAGTAAAATGTTCATATGTATTTCGCTAAGTGGCTCATATCCCGTTTTAACAGTAGTTTACATCTCAAAATCTATTTGGATGATCGAACAAATTACATTTTACACGTCCCAACTGATTGCTCGAAAAATTGACTACATGCTCCATAAAGCTGTGAAGAAGCCTGAAATGGATCGTTCGTAGCATGCTGAAGTTGAGTAAAATGCTGAGTAAAATGCTATTCTGGAACAGACAAAATATACTAATGTAACAGTACAGAACCCTTGGAGAAGAACCAATTCTAGGGAAGAAACAGGGAATTCTTTGGGTTTGGACAAGTATATCTACTTCTTGATAGAACTGTGCATGGGCTTTGTAAGTGAGGAGGCAAATATTCCTAAGAGAAGTTCCAAATATTTAATAAGATCAGAGTCATATAGATATAGATTTGTTGAATGCTGCTCAGGGTCACCTGTGAGATGGCGGTCGTATAAATTTGATTAACAAATAAAAAAATACACATTTTATTTGTCTCTCTGTGTGTAAAAGAATCTCCACAATAAGACTACTGTTTGCATCAAATTTTGTGAATGTTAAAGCTTATTTGAGAGAGTTCTTTCTATCCCATAATGGTTTTTTAAAAAAAAAAAAAAATTCCAGAAAATTGATATGCTGCAGTAATTTTGGAAATAGCCAATTTATAGTACCACTTCCAAAAGCATCAGGATGAGATGCCCAGTAATTTGGACCATAGAAAATGTGTAGCTCAGGGTTGAACTTCAGGGTCCTAAGAGTGAAAGCCCCACTGATGATATTACCTAGTTGGGTAATGAAATGTCTGCAAGAAAACAACTGAGAGCACCAAGGACCCCAGTAGTTTGTTTCTACAGGAAATATATGGGATCTGGGTCATGAAAAAGCATTTTCTGCATTTTTTCAGTGCCGTTGTAACTTTAGACGGTCACTACGTCAACTGTTGTAAGTGGAGGATGACCTGTACTTTTACTTTGGTAACCCAAAGGATATGGAAAAATTTCATAATTATTGAAACTAGTGCATTCCCTGTCTAGTACTGCAGTAGATAGTTTTAGAATGGTGAAAATGTCAAACTGCTTAAATTTTTTCCTGCATTTGGGTGAGAGTTGACATGCAATTTTAGGATCCTCCTGAACTCACTTGAAGAGCAGGTGGCGGCTGTGGCAGTTGCAAAGGTTTGTCTTGTGCTCTATTTCTGCCTATTTCTGGATTGGAGAGCCTTGGTCCAAAATGCCGCACCAGGTTAATTTATGTCATTTCCTATTGTGTTAATATAACACTGATGCTCTGGAAACTTCACTGGCTCCCAGTAGATATCCAGGAATGATTTCTGGATAGGGGCTGTTTCTCATTGTCTCTGCTCATCCCACCAGGCCTAGCAGAGAGGCATATTCCAGGTCCTTTCCATCAAACAGGGCCATCTTGAAGAACCCATGAATTGTGCCTTTTCTGTGGCAGTACCTGCCCTGTGCAAGAGCATCCCTCCAGAAATCTAGATGGACCTGATTCTGTCAGCCTTCCGTAATGTTCTGAGGACCTGGCTATTCCCCAAGACATTTGGGCAAGGAAGTTAGGGAAGCTTTCCTGGGAATGCAGCTTGGGGGTTTATTGTTTCAACCTTGAGCATCATAATTACATGGTGGTGATTGTTGTGACTGCATGCCCTGCCCAGAGACACTGTTGTGAGATGGAAGGCCTTATCAATCATATAAATCAATTAAACTATTTTTCAGCCATATAACAATAGTTGTCCTGATCTTTATTGTCGGTGCAAAGGTTTGTAGGTTCTAGCATCTAGCTTGGGTGTCAAACTCAAGGCCCATGGGCTGGATCTGGCCTGCGGGATGCTTAGATCCGGCTCGTGGGGCTGGCCTGGAAACAGTGAAGGACTGGCCCGCAGCCTGCGGTGCCTCTTCCAGCATGCGGCCCACCTGAGCTCCATTTTTGCTGGTAGTGGGTTGCAGGAAGCTGTCGCACCTGAAAACTGAGCTTGGGAGCCCATTTTCTCTGGCAGAGTGCTCAGGCCTCCACAGGTGCCTCCAATGCTGGCCATGCCCACCTTGCCCCCCCCCAAAGTCAAACACAACCCTGATGTGGTCCTTAATGAAATTGGGGTTGACACCCCTATCTAGCTGGCTTTTGAAAATCTGGTTTCAAGATAGGTAGTGGTGGGATTCAATTTTTTTTTACTACTGGTTCTGTGGGTGTGACTTGGTGGGCATGGCAGGGGAAGGATCCTGTAAAATCTCCAGAGGTGATATTTGCTGGTTCTCCAAACTACTCAAAATTTCCACTACTAGTTCTCCAGAACCTGCTGAATACCACCTCTGAAGATAGCTTGCTTGCTTACTTCCTCCCTCCTTTCCCTTTAAACATCTCTGAGAAATCCCTGTTTCATTGTTTTCTTTTTTTTGTCTTCACTCCTTGAATAACAGTATTGTACTACTTTTGCATTTTTGTTAAGTAAACTGGAGGGCTAGAACTATGAAGCCACCCGGATCTGATTTTAAGCTTTATTTGATGGAGGCTTAATCTGATTTTGTAGTTGGGAATTGCCTTTTTGGCTTCATTCTTGCCAAAAATTTTCTTTGAGCATGTATTTATATCTGAATTGTAGTATGCAATTCAGTGTTATTATGCAGTGTTAATGCCTAAGCATTTAGATAATGAGCAGAGTTTTGTGCAATGGTTAATTTAAAGTCTTAAATTGCAGTTTTTCCACAATTACATCTGCAAAAATCTCATTTCATAACTATTCTGTCAGGAAACTAATCATGCTTACGTTAACCTGGTTCACACAGTTGTAACCATAATGTCTTAAATAATTCAGTTGTCTCGGTTTACAGATCAGAAACAGGATCAGCCAAGACAAAACAGTTTCATCTTCCAAGACCTTCAATTTTAGAGAGTTGTGCTGATCAGTCTTCAAACTGGCACGTTGAGAATAGTGCTGTGACTGGTCCATATTTTGTGGTTTTAACCACTTGAGATTAAAGAAACAAAAATAGTTTGTGTTATGAGCCAAGAGACAAAAAACATAGGAAATATTTCTAAGAATTAAGACCTTTTTTCCTACTTGAAGAACTATCAAGAGGAAGAATTCACTGTTGCTGTAATTTTCTTTTGTGTAGTGAGGATAAATCTATGTTTGCATTAATGAACTTCTAACATATTACAAAAAAATCATTCAGTTACCTAGAGTTGAAAATAAAGAGTAATAAATCCCATTGGCCTCTCTGACCTGCACAGCCTCTCTGGTGCATACTTTCTCAAACCATGCACTATCCCTCACATATTTGCACATGCCATTCATGACCTGCACCATCAAGTACCCCTTCATTCAGTCTTCCACCTGATGGTAGCCATTTACCTGCCTGCTGGCCTTGCATTTGCAGCTTCCCAGCAGTGAATGGGGAAGCTGCTGGGAATTTGAGGGAGAGAGGGAGTTTTCTGATACTCTGCCAGTTTTCCACAAGGAAACTCAGTTTGAAGTCAAGTCATTCTTGCTCCCACTCTTTTTGCCCCGCCATTGGTCATTGCATTTCTCTGTTTAGATAATATCATTTGAAAAGATGATCCAATGGGGCTTGGCTTGTTTAATTTCTGATAAATGCATTAAATTAAATTAATCCTGTACTTTTAAAAAGCTTCTCTTTTGCTATGTCTGTCCTGTTTCTTATTGTTGGGATCAGATTGAATAGAATACGAATCGTGTTGGCGCTGTAGGTAAAATGCAGTATTGCAGGCTAACTCTGCCCACAGCCAGGAGTTAGATCTTGATTGATGCAGCTTCCATCCTTCTGAGGTTGATATGAGGACCCAGATTGTTGGGGGCACTTCGTAAACTGCTTAGAGATGGCTGTAAAGCACTATGAAGTGGTATATAAGTCTAAATGCTATTGCTATTTTTTGTTGTTGTATTCCTTGATTTCTCAGCCAGAGGGAACACTGATCAGCTCATAATGCCATCAGCATTTCAAGGATCAGCAGCAAAGACAATCACAGGTTAGCTGAGCCCCCTTGAAAGGCTGTGGTGTGGTGAAGCATCACTAAAATTCTGCATAAGCAAATTGCAGAGCTAGTAGGGTTGATGATTTTAGGATATTGCATATCTGCATTACATTTATGTACACTAACAAAGCCAGCTGCAACAATAAAATTATAATTCACAAAGGCTTTTACCTACTGCTAGGCAAATCTAGAAAATTTCTGAGGTAGTATCAAACCACCAACCAGGTAGTATTAAGCTACATTATATACTTTATTTTCTTTCATGGATGCCAGTTACCTAGTTTCTGTTTCTGATAATTACATCAATTTAACTGCAATCCAAGATTGAAATTGTATTTTGCTGCAAATCAGGAGGCAAGGATTTAGTGCATTTAAGGAAGAAAAAACTACATATGAAACGAGGCTCCTGTTTGCTTCCTTACATGAAGTCATAAGCTGATGTTGGGTCTCATACTTAAGAATACAGATAGCAAATGATTGGCAGGATGCTTTTCTTATCCTTATTAAGATAAGTAGTGACTTGTTCCTTTGGTTAGTACTACAATTAAATTTTATTTTTACTGTAATAATATATAATTGGTAGTTCAGGTGTTTCCATCCTTCCCCTGTAGACTGATAGATGATTCAACTGTCAAGAGCTGGTTTTTTCCCTTATAATTATTGTCCTTTTTATTAATAGTTACAGCACTGTTTTGTACTGATTTTTTTTTAACTCTCTAAAATTAAAGGTTGAGTTATTACTTAAAACAACATCTTTGGGTTCAGAGTTTGGTAATGCATTGTATTTACTAAAGTATACTGAATGGTATGAAGACCCTGAAATGTTTATTTTAGCAGATGGAGAAAAAAATCTTATGATTAAGCAGATAAATGATAGATGCAATAACACTACTGTTATAAGAGCGAGGAATATCTCTTTTTAAAATTTTGCTGACAATTTTAAATGTTCTGTGTTGATTAAACTTCGATTTTAGAAAGTTACAAATGGACAAAGGTTGAAATAAATTTGAAATAAGATTTTGGAATTAATTGTGAGAATGCAAAAAATCTTTTATTTTGAATTCCTTTTTAAAGCAAGCATAATAAGATAAGAATTGGATACTAGAGAGAACTAAAGATTATAATAATGGAAAATAATCAAACACAAGTCAGTTATAGAATAAAACAAAATATTTCAATATTGGACCAATTGAAGTATATTTTCGAACAATAAACCCAGAAATTAATTTTAAGAGTATTTGCCTGTATAGATGAACTTTTAAATGTTATGGAAAGGAAACACGTATAACCTGACAGTATTTAGACTGATTTGAAGGTGAATTTAAAAATGACAGCCACAAGAGTAATCTACAAAAGTAACCAGCTGATATAATATACAAAAAACAAACCAAGAGAGTGATATGGAAACCATTTATATAGACACTCTTCTTATAACCAACTCTGGGTGGCTCCAAATCAAAGTTGGGAGGTTTTAGAACATTATTTGAAGAAACTAAAAAACAAGAAGTAGAAGGAAGGAATATAAAGTTGTTTTATTTGATCAGGGTTAAAATATACATATTGTTATCATTTGTAACCCTTAATGGACTTTTGCTGACATCAGGACCGAGATGAGATATGAGAAGAAGATCATTTATTGCACTTTAAGAAAAGGTGATAAGTTACTAACATAGCTTATACTTGTGATCAGGGAGGAAGTCACTTCTTGACATATTTTCTTTTTTATTATATTCTTTTTTCTATTTTTATTTTTTTCTCCTTTATGTCTTGGCTTTTTTGAAATAAAATTTGGGGACCCATCCCCATTATGTTATCTTTCTCTCTAAGAGAGCCATACATAGAGAGACAAGAATATGTGTTTTACACAGAGGCAACATGGGATTTGCTGCTGGCAGGTACTATAATTTTAGTTGTAAACTCTTGATGAGCTTTAAGTTTGCAGGTTGCTGGTTGTGCACTAATGCTTTTCTAATGCCTTTGGATAGTCCTAAAATCAGGCTATGAGAGTCATAATATGTAGAAATACTAATACTAACAGATATAATGCTTCTGTCTAAAAGTATTCTCGAGGTTAGTATGGTTTGTTTTTCATTAACAGAGAACTCAACTGGTCCCTATTACAACTGGTCCCTATTTGTACCCTGTACAGAAAATTATTTAAGACAAATGATGCATGAGAAAAATGACAAATAAAGGTCTGGTTCTATGATTCTTACACTCTGTGTGATGAGTACTGTGTTCATTGTGGGGAGATGAGCTCACTCTTGTATTATTAAAGCTACATGGGGCTCCCTGTGTGGGCTGTAATACTTGAACAATGTACCGTATAATTTCAAGCAATAGGTGGTGAAAGTAGACCTGAATCACTTGAATAAAATCCAGAGATCAACTGTGTGTCTTTGTTTGTTAGATTTTATTGTGGATGTGCACTCTCAAACCACGCACGGATAAATACCTTATCTCAAGGATAGTTTAAATATGAATGTCCTAAAATTGCGTAAGCAACACAGACATGCTGAATTGACTGTGGGAAGGCTCTGAGAAAGGCAGGTAATAATACATCTATTTCTAGGTCAATTTGCCATATATTTTTTTTTTGGCAACTTGAGATAGCGTTAAGTGCCACTTATTTAATGCAGTAGAGTTGTAAGACGGCCCAATTAAAAAATAATAATCTGGACAGGGTAATGTATTGCAGAGATAAAGAGAAAAAGCCATCAGATGATACAGAGAACGCAAATGCCCCCTCCTAGAATCAGAGCCCATCAAGAACTCCAGTAGGTTATGAGAGAAAGGCCAAATTTTAAGGACTTTTTAAATTAAGACAAGAGTGGCAGACATGTGAGTCCTAGGGAGGATGCTGTTCCAAAGATGAGGAATAGTGATAGAGAAGGCATTCTTCTTGGATCCCATTAGATGATGACCCTGTCTTTGTGATGGGAGCAAAAACCACTGACTTATCAGATCGAACAGAACAAGCAAATAGGGAGATAGATGTATAAATGGCATCTTGACAGGTATGTGCAATTAAGCAGAGTACACGTTTACCCATGTTTAAACTGCTATCTAACTTTTCTTTAGTTTCTCACTTTTGCTGAGTACTTTTTCAACACCGTGTATTTATTACAAAGAACTATGAATATTACCTTCTGTTTTAAATAAACACTGTAGGAAATTCATTGCTTTATGGAGGTGGACTTTAATTATCCTGAAGCTCATCTATGAGAACATATGCTTACAGAGAGATGAAAATGATACGAATGCACAAGTTGGCTAGGTCCCCCTGGCAAAATTAAAATCATTTTTTTCCCTGGGGGTCCATCAGATTTCAATGATATATATGATTGTGCAAAAGGTCATGGGATAATGATGCTAAAGTAGAATCTATAATATTGTCTCACATTGATCTTGGAATTTATTTGTTTCCTCTCATGCTGAAACATGGCTGATTATGACAAACTCAATTAATAGGATAATGTTAAATGTTCATCAGTGTTGGACACTCTTTTTCGCCCTTATTAAATCTTCCTTCTTCATACAAAGCACCAAAATTACCTCTTTTTTTTGCATGTATTGAATGGAAAATTGTTTTCTTTTTCAGCCTTTTTTTCAACTTATAAAATTACGAAAACTTGGGCTTAGCGATAATGAAATCCAGCGACTTCCGCCAGAGATAGCAAACTTCATGCAGCTGGTGGAACTTGATTTGTCTCGAAATGGTAAGCATGAATATGTGTAAATCTGTATTAAGGTTTTTTTTACAGCACGGTTGAAAATGAATCAGCCTTAATTATTGCACTATAGAACTAGTTGGCAAATAGGTTTATGTATCTCTTCTTACTCTTCATGACTGACTTGAAAACAAACTATTAATGTCCAAATGAAAAGCAAGCTAATGAAGGGCCTGCCTAATATAATAAGGTCCCATGTTAGCTTGGCATGAAAATTTCCATGTCCATCCTTCTTTTGTCTGAACAGCTGTTAAGACTGGCTCAAGCCCTGCGTTGTGAC
The DNA here is from genome assembly GCF_049901715.1 of Pseudonaja textilis. Lineage (NCBI taxonomy): Eukaryota > Metazoa > Chordata > Lepidosauria > Squamata > Elapidae > Pseudonaja > Pseudonaja textilis. Next base: position 123,561,087 of record NC_141990.1, on the reverse strand, counting down.
TGCCTTTTTAATGCCGCCTTAACTGTGGCATGCAGAGTTTGCCACATATCCACATTATTTGAGCAACAGCAGTTACTTTGCAGGACTGGACAAGCTTTATGCAGTGCGTTCAACAAATGCCTGGATTCACACTTTGCATAATGGCTTTAAAAAAAAAAGTTTTTCCTTGATGTATGGTATTAACAAAGCCGTTGTGAGGTGGTTTTTTTTTTGGAGGGGGGAGTAGTGTCTTGTTATAACTCAGCTACCTGTGAATTATTTAATAAACACTGCCACCAAACATGATGCATAAACCCAATCATTGTCTAGATTTTGCATTGTTTTGCATATTGTTTAAGAAAGGGAGAAAGCTTATTTTAATTGATTTTTGTAGACAGTATGGGATAGAGGAACTCATAGTTTGAAAGATTTTTTTTTTTAAATTAAAGCTTGATATGAGATTAAGAACCAGCAAATGAAAGAAATATACTGCTGAACATATCTTGATCCTGAAAATTGTTAGCTAATATTATTTTCATTGTCATGTTCTCCCAGAACATCATGTCTGAGAAAGTTGTGGTATAGGCTGTACAAATGGTATGTTTTCCATTAATACTTTTGAGAAAAAAATGGCAGATAAATTTTATTGGGATCATTGTATTCCTGAGAATCGTATAATCAAAAGCCTACTCAGGTATTATTTAAACCAGATTTCCCATTCATATATGCTTCCACATTAAAGGCTGATAGCTCTTATATTTAGAGGACGTTAGATTAGAAAATAATTTAAAGTAACAATGGAGGCTATTAACCTTCTGTTGTTTTTAATAACAATTGCAATCTACTACCTAACAATTAACATTTCATTTGATTTTGGTGCCTGCCTCAACATTGTTGTCACAAGCATAAAAATAAAGGAAGGCCTACCCCTTGGACATCCCTGAAGGGAAGAAACTGCTTTTTAAATTCTTTACTGTGACCCAGCATCTTTGCTCTTTTGTCCTAACAAGCAGGGGTGGGATTCAAATTTTTTAACAACCGGTTCTGTGGGCATGGCTTAGTTGGTAGGCATGGCTTGGTGGTCATGTTATTGGCTGGGTGTGGCCAACTCAATATCACTCAATTCGAGGCATGCATCTCCTTGCCTGGCCTTTCATGACTGTGGAGATGCTGCAACAGTCGTAAGTGTGAAAAATGATCATAAGTCACTTTTTTCAGTGCCATTGTAACTTTGAATTGTCACTCCACACAAGCAAAGTACCAGCAAAGGAGAGGAAAAAAACTCCAGAGAAACTCCTAAGACAGGAAGTCTAGTCCTGCCAAGAATGTAAAAAGGGTTAACAGAGAGGCAGTTTCTGTAAGCAACACCAGAATGTTTCCTTCCTGCCTTCCTTACAGGATTAGGCCAGTCATTTCTTCTAACAACCGGTTCTCTGAACTGCTTAGAATGTTAACAACCGGTTCTAGCGAATAGGTGGAAAACTGGTAGAATCCCATCCCTGCTAACAAGTACCCACCAAATTTTACATGCCTGTTTTTATTTTGCTTCCATGTTCTCCTTCACTTTGAGTTCAGAAGTATTTATTCATCACTTGGACATACAAACTGTGGTCCTAGACCTCATGTGCCCCTATTGCCATTTGTTTATTAAATTTCTTTTCCACCTTTTGTCCAGTAGCTCATGGAATTCTGCTTTCATGCAGAATTCTCTCTTTATTTGATCCCCATAGTAACAACCTCATAGGGCAGATGGGCTTGAGTGTAACCGGCTGGCTTAAAGTCAGCCAGGGAATTTCCCTGGCAGAGGACAGACTTAAACTTGTGTTCTTCCCAGTCCTATTCCAGGACTTCAGCCACTACATCTAACTGTCTTTCTTGGATTAATAAAAAAAACCCTTTCATCATTCAGTAACTTGATAAACATTAGTCCTTTCCTTGCAGTCTGCTGCATAGGGAAGATAGAAGAAACAACACAGTGAAAGGAAGAAGACTATTAAGAATTAGTTCTCTATCGTTTGCTCACTTCAGCCCTGCCCAGGGAGTAGCTGGCAACAATTAGAACTGTGAGAAAAAGATGTGTATTTTTAAAAGAAATTGTCTTCCTTTGGCCTAACATTAACAACCCTTCCTATACCCAATGTAAAAGGATAGCTGTTGCATTTCCTTTCCTGATCAATAAAATAACTAGCCTTGATTTTTATAACTGATCTGACACTTTCTTTAGGTCCTTTTCTTTTCAAGGGTCTAAATTTGGAAACTACCTGACCAAAATTCTAGTTTTACGAAAGCTGGAAGTAGGTTTTGCTAGCCATTGTGGATAATGATATGTGTATTCTAGTTACAATGAAATCATCCAGTTGGGTGATCTACTGCCATTTTTTTAAAGGTATTTTAGATATTTTACTGAAGAGGCTAAAGGAGGACATTTTAAACATTGCTGAGTAATGTGCTTTGTGTTGAGCATTTGCTATAATTGTTATTATTTTTTGCTGTAAGTCTTTTCTATTTTAGGCACTTTTAAAATCTAGCTATAATGTAGTATTTGACTTCTCTCCTATTTCATTATGAGCTTCTTTGTGTCTTACTTGCTGAGAATTGCACTGAGTTTTTTATTGAAGTAGTTTCACAGCTAAAATACAAATGAGCTTCATAGATTTATTTTTCAGTGTAAATTTGGAAATATCACAGTACATGATATTTCTTAGGAACTTTCTTTACTTCCAAGTTATTTTTACTTAATTAAAACTACTTCTTCACTTACAGGTATTTCAGGTAGCATAATTAAGGGTGTGGGATATTTCTTAATATCAAAGAATATGTATGTGAAGATATAGATCTAACTATATATACATACAAGCACAATCACTTTGAAAACAAAGCATTAACTAAATGTTTTGTAGAGAATACCATGAAACATAGCACTTTTTAATAGTGAATATTAGTAATTACTAATAGTTCTACAAGCTTGTACCTTAAGTAATTGTATATTCTACCCAGTTTTGAATCTGCTACACATTTGCATTGCCCAAAACAGATTTTCTTTTAAAAGGCTTCAAACAAGTACTTCTTCCTTCTGTGACTAGTCCTGTTTTCATCCTGAAAGCTGACTGTTTCATGTTAATTTGATTCAGATTAATTCTAACAAGAATAGGGATTTGAGAAATGAGAGAATCTCAGATAGAATCACATTGCCCTGAATTTGAGACTGAAGAAAGCAGAAATGGTGTCAGAATTTAGAACAAGCATTAACATTTAGTTTTTAACAGGACAAACTGATGATGGAGGGAGTCAGGGATTATGAGATTGGCTGGGAAACTGTCACAGAACATTGAAGCTGAAGACTACAGCAGCACCCAGTAACTTGGAAGCAATCACAACATCCCCATATTTCATTCTCTCAGGAATCATGGATCCTAGGTTTTGGACATATTCTGTAAATTAATCAATTTGAAGTGCTTTGGTTCAGAAATTGGTGCCCTATGGTGCATTGTTTTGCCCAGATAAAGGTCATGACATCAAAGGTTTTTGTAGTATACAGATGTCAGACCTTGTTTTCATTTGGGTAACTTAGCAAAATGTTAAACTTCTTTTCCTTAACTACGGTTAACACATCAGTTAGTTCTAGTATAGACATTATACCAAGCCTAACCATAAGAGTTTTGGGTGCTGTTCTAATCATCTTACTCTGGATAATAAGTTTTTAATTAAAATTTTGATTGGCAAAACCAGGTTACAATTCCCTCGTTTGTGAGTTGGTGTTATATTTGTTTAAAAGATGTTGAAAATTTCTCTTTTGTTTATATGTGTAAAAAAATGACCAATAGAGGAAAGGAATCCTGCAGTCCAATATTCTAGTTTAATTGTAATGAATTAGCTCAAAAGCCAGAAAAACAGCTAAAACTTTGAGATCTTTAAATCTCTTCAATAAGCAAGCTGTAAAAAGAGGAAATTTTAGATGGAACTGAGAAGGGAAAAGTCTGGAAAAAATCCAGAATCTCTAATTGCCGTTATTTAAGCCTATAATGGTTAGAAATCTAGGAAGAGAATCAGACATCCACATTAGGCTCCACCTAGTGGCACTTATATTAGGTCCATAAAGTGTGGTTATTAAGTTACAGGGATGCACTGTTATACATTCGAAAATATAGAGATCCAGCTGCACTTCAACATTTCTGCATCTGCAAGAAAAACATACATATTCCTTGGAAGATGGAAATAACTATACAGTGTTTGTTGTTATGTTATGTTAAGTTAAGTTGTTACATTACGTTATGTTATAAAACAAACTAGAAGTTATTAAAGTTGGTACATTAAATCAAATATCTCTGAACATCTTAGAGCTATTCTAAGGTGACCAACCATCCTCCTTTAGGGAGGCCAGTCCTCCTTTTGTAAGTTCTCCCCTCTCTCGAAAAGTGTCCTCCTACATGTCCTCCTTTTTGATATTTGAAGACTAATCTGTAAAACTCCATATTTGATCAATGCTGATCCGATCCGTTGTGTGTGATGTGACGTATTTGTATTTGACATGACGATTCATCAAGGCTCGGTACAGTGCGGCGAGACGCGATTATGATACGCATGTGCTCCACGCACAGGAGAATTGTTTTGAGAGAGTGTGCCACGTGCAAATGGCTTTGTTTTTTTTCTTCAATTTATTTGTATCCTCCTTCTCATTGTAAAAAAGTTGGTCACCTTACCATCCTAATAAAACTATTGTTGTAAGAAGCATACTAAAATGTTTCTTGCAGCCACTCTGGCTTAGTAGGCCTTTTCTATATTCTCAGTTACTTCTGCAAAATTTCGTAAAAGACTGCTGCTTCTTTTCAAGAAAAACACTATCTCTGCTGATAATGGCCTAGCATAGGAGATTTTTCTTCCCTTCTTTTTCCTGTTCCCATTCTTAGCTTTCATTGCTTAGGAAGCTAAAGAATGCAACAACCCCTGGTGAGCCATTGTGTAATTTTACTTTACAAGTTACTTAAAGCCTTAAGTATAAATTTATGCTGGGGTTAAATCTATGTGAAGAAAAAAAAAAAAGAAATTTCTGCCTGGGTATGGTATGGTTTAGGTTTTGTTTACAGAAACTTCATAGGAAGTTAAGAAAGGGTGCTGGATAAAGCACAGTGGAATTGTTCCAGCCACGTTCTTCCCTCCCTTAGTTCAGATAACAGGGGTTTCACTTGCCTTGTTCAATTCTGTGGGATTTTAGTGAGGGGGTATGAGGTAGTAATGTCAGACTGACTGTCTTATTAGACTCCCATGCTGCACTGCAGGTAGGTTTTTCAGCTGTGACTGCAATTCACATTTCAGCTGTGATTCTCTTAGCATTAAGTGTATGGAAAGAAACGTGTGTCCTCGTATTTATAATCCTGCTTGCATGGCATTTTTCCCATTAGCCATGCTAACTTTCAGTTGATGGAGTGCCATACTGCGTCATAGAGCTTATACTTTATAGCCTTACGGTTTAGCAGTGCCAGGGTATCCACTGCCAAAGCATCTGGTCGGTCACATGTATAAATAAGAGCATTCTGTGTTGTGTAGGACAGAAAGGGTCCTGCACATTCAAGAGAATTGGATTGATTAACTAGCACCATTAAATATTCTTTGACCTGGTTAGCTGTAGAGCAGAATTATATAAACAGGCGTACATCAGTCTATTTGATCCATACTTAATAGGACATTTTCCCTAGTTAACACACACACACCTCCCCAACTATTGGCTTTTGGAAGAGTTTGCCAAAAATTAAAATTATTGTTGTTAATTGAGAATAAGGCATTAAAAATTCTTGTTAGGACAAGTTGACAGTGTTCAGAATCTGTGTTCTCTGGAACTGAAAATTGTAAATAGAGATGAAGAGTTTTAAATTCATTTATTTTATTAAATTTATATGATTACCAAATCAGAAAACCTAAAGTTGGCTTATATAATTATTTTTATATATAAAAGTAAGCAATCAGGATACAAATGATATAAAGTAAAACTATGCTGTGGGGGTGGGTGGATGGATTTCCTTCTTTGTGGTCACAACATAGACCCTGATTTCTTTGCTGCAGTGCCAATTGTAGGATAAGTTACCAAAATATAGTCAAATTAATACATATGAAAACTTGGAATACTTTACTCATGTAAAAGCTGATTATTTTCTTAAAACCACTTGTGTGTGCTGAATATGGCTAGATCCATACCATGTGTATACATGCAAGCCACTCATGATTTAAGACACTGCATACACCTACTCAATTCATTCAATAAATCATGATTAAAGCAACCTCAGTTTAATATGATATGTGAAACAGGCCTATGACTAACGTCAAACAAATAAACTATGTTCTTCTATGATTGATGTATGGAATTCTGAATACTCATATATTAAACCTGATACAGCTAGTATTTGACTTACAACTGGTTATTGTTTGAAGTTATGATTATGATTAACCCAAATCATAATTTCGATCCATACAACCCAGATTCAAAGTTCTGACAGTTGGACCTCTTCCATGGTCATATGACCTGAGCTTGGGCACTCAGCCACTCAGCCACATTTACAGCTATTTGCAGTGTCCCACAGTCATGTGACCGTGTTTTACAGTGGTTTTGCAAAAACCGGCACTTTTGGTTTTGGCAAAACTATACCTGTACCCATAGCAAACAATTGGTTCAATTAATGACCCCCTGTGGACTGCTTAATGACTGTTGAGGTGGACTATCCTATACTGCCAAATTGTAAAGACAATAGTATGCTTTTTTTTTGGTTAAAGCTTGACTTCCATTTTTTAAGCCTATTCTATCTCTTTCCTCTAAATGCTATTGTGTAAAAGTCATGATTAATTTGTCATTATTAAATCAAGTTTATTATTACAATGAAAGAATAGTGTATTAAAGAAAATAAAACCAGAAAGATAAAATTAATGAAATAGAATTAATAAAAGGACTGGCAATTTAGATCCGCGAGTATGGACCTTATACATTTGATTTCCTGATTGCAGGAGATAATTAATATTAGTCAGATAATTAATATCTGATTTTCCCTCCTACAGATATTCCTGAAATCCCTGAAAGCATCTCATTTTGCAAATCATTACAGATAGCAGACTTCAGTGGAAATCCTCTTACAAGGTAATCTTCATAATCTATAGAACTGTGAATCCTTTCCAAACTTTTTAAAAGTGTAAAATTGTCTTTTTCAGTTTTATATATCTTCTTCAAATAATAGATTTGATTCTACTAAAGAAAAATGGGTTTTTATAGTTAAATGAAATTGTCGTTGCCCCAGGAACTATTTAATGGTATTCAGACGTGTTAAAAAATTGTGATCAACAAAAGGGAAAACATGAATTATGGGATCACTTTAATCTCAACATTGATAAGCATAACAATAAAGAAAAAAAAGGGGGAAAGTTCATGCTACTCAGATCTGAGGACACCTATGACTTACAAATAGATACCTGCAATCTGTAATAGCTGGCTGGAACTCATCAATGATACAGAATCTGAAAAAATTCTTAGGCAGATTCAGAAGTTGTAGGAAAGCTAATAGATGTCTCAGGACTATTATTTAATACCTAATTAGCATATGTATATATAATGGTTCTGGTAGTTTTGAGGGATACTTCTGAACAAAAGATAATAAGATATCTCAGTTTTAAATTAATGGTTTGATCTTGCAGTTTAAAAAACAAGAACAACCCCGTATGAAATGCTACTTTTGCTACTGAGAATGGATATGAGGGATGTCTAGTTGCTAATTGTCCCGGAGAGCAAACTCCAGAAAGAAAATTGGCTGGCAGATGCCACTGTATCTCTGGTGATTCATTGTGGTGCTTCATTGCCTCCCACTCATTAAAAGTTCTCTGATTGAGACAAACGGTGTAGCCCAGACAAGTTAAAATGTTCCCTATTCCATCCATCCTACCAACAGCTAATTGCTTCCTGTTAAGTACCAAGAACAGGGCTTATAAATTGGCTCCTTGGAGACAATATCTCATGTGGAAAGAAAGCAGTTGTAATTCACTGTTTCATAAGAAGTTATAGCCAATGCAGACAACCCGTGGCCACCAATCCCTTCTTTTTTTCACAGTCGCTGAACCCCTTTCTGATCACACTGTCAGTTTCAGGGTATATTTACCGAAAGTCCATTTCAGTGTTTTAGGTGGGACACTCACTAAAATAGTTACATGCTTTTGAAAATAGGTTTGGCACACTTTAAACCAAAGCAATAGCTTTCCAAAGACCCAGTTAATTCTAAATCATACGTCCACAAGTATTTGTGATAAACCAAGCATGTTTTTTCATATTATGAATACATAGAGTAGGGCTGTCAAACTCGCGCTGTAATGACGGCATCACATGACATATTGGGACGTTTTTTTCCCCCTTTGCTAAACCGTGCGGGGGTGGGGCCAGCCCGTGACTTATCCATAGGCTGCAAGTTTGACACCCCTGGTCTAGAGTTTTAAGGTTTGCTGTGGAGACATGATTTTAATTCTATTCATGTCTCCAGGAGTGTTTGCTTCCTGCTTTGTAAACTTCCATCTAAAACCAAATATATTATTCCAGTAAATAAACTTGAAACATTAATAATGCCAGGTTTCCTTCTGGAGAACTGAATTTACCCTTTGTCATTCTCAAGGATAAGTTTTATTTTTTCTCTATAGGTTGCCTGAAACTTTTCCTGAATTACAGAATTTAACATGTCTCTCTGCGAATGACATCTCTCTTCAATCATTACCTGAAAATATTGGAAAGTAAGCTTTTTTTACTTACAGAATGTTTGACACCTAAATGTGTCACGAATGGACCTTAGATATAAATTTAGATCCTCGTGAATATTTCAAACAACAGTCCCCTCCAGACCAAGGGCGTTGTTAATATCCTGGATCATTTGCACCTGGAGTAGTGGGTCTACTAAAAATGTCACGAGGAATCTCCATTTCAGCCTCAACTTATGAATGGCATCAAGCACTATTTCAGCATAGAATGTTTCCTTTTGCCTGGGGATGGTTTTAAATATATTCTTTTCTATATATAATGAAAGAATACTGCCCTTTAATAAACATATGTAAAACATACAAGCATAAGCAGTAAAAAATGGGAAATGTCAAAATGACATGATGCTGATAACAGATGTCTTGCATGAAAATATAAACTTACAATTCTTCTATAATTTACACGCTGGTGTCTTTATTTATGTTCATGCTTGTTGATGCTTGGTAGAAATAGTTGCGTCATAGATTTTTCCTTGCTGTTTCAGCTGTTTCCTTTTGAAATTTTGAAATTGTGTCTTAAATAGCATTCACAATAGGCACTTTGCGAAGTATGTTAGTACATGCAAATCACTTTTCCTTACAACATTAACACAGTCACATATGTGGCTGCTCCAGAGGCTATCGGCATGCAGGTGCATGCACAGCTATTTCATTTGCTGATGGTACTAACTGAAGCTATGCCAATCAAGGACAGTCTCTGCAAGTATTCCAGAAAATGCCATATTGCTAAGATAGTACACCTTTCTGTGTGAAGCACATCTTTCTATCATTTTGCACAGCTGTTTCTTATGTTTGAAAAAAGTCATCCTTTTGGCCATTATGTTTGAAGTTATATAACTTATAGCAGTCAGCAAAAATTTCTATTCACTTATTCTTGCAACAACTATTCTTATGAGACACAAAAAAAGAGTCTTTTTCCCAATTGTGATTGTTTTTGATGGACAGAATTTTTGACATCACTTGAGCAGTTTTGAAAGTACTAAATTCAGTGTTTGAAAGTCTAGTATAGAGCGGGAAATATAACATTGCCCAACTGAATAGAGTAACCCTAATATTCTGGGTGCTGCCAGAAATTAGTGTCTTCGGTGTCCCAGTTTGAGGGCCAGGAGCAAGATAGAACTCAACATATGATTAGTAAAATGTCTAGTATATCCCAAAGGTGTCTGGCTCATTAAAAAAAATCTCTGACATGAGAGTCATTTAAATGTGTATTCCGAACCCTAGTGTTTCTTAACAATAATATTAGACTTTTGATCATGGTTTTGTTCAATTTTGCTGTCAGTTTTACTGTTCTGTGTAAAAATTCCTAATCTCCAATAACTCAGGTGTAATCGAAGTGATATTTGTTAGTTGCAGGGGTTATATGTCATTGGATAATGAGAGTGTGAACCTAGAGAAACCATTCTTTACTATTCGTTTGTTTCTTTACTGTAATTATTTTATGCTGCCTGATCCATTGAATGAGATGGGCGGTTTTGAGATCCAGAGAATAATAAAAAAGGAAAAAGCAAAAAATAAGAATATTGTGTCTTGGCTATCTTCCTCTTTCTCACTCTCATGTATTCTTCATTTTTACTGCTGAAGGGAGAGGACAACTTACAGAGTAAGAATGTGACAAATTAGGATTTCTGTGAAATTGGGGATGGGCAAGTGAATAAACACTTCTGCACAAAAGGTGGAGTGATCAAAACTGCATGTCAGAAACCGTGAACAAATGAAACTGATTCTTGTATGGGCAGATATGCAGATAACAACATAGCGCAAAACAAGGTTTTCTTGCATTTGGTGTAAATACCTTTCAATTCTCCAGTTTATTTCTAATTCACGTTGATAGACTTGGAGGATGGAATTAGTATCTTTTCCTAAGCATTTCAATCTATAATTCCTGGTGAGGATTTGTTTGAAGTTAAACCATCTTTTGACTGGAATAGGAATGAGGATCTGCGTATTAAAAGGGCTAAATACAGCTAGCTACCATTTTAAATTAATAGATCTCTTCAGAAATAAAAGTGACATTTTTTTGAAAAGTCAAGATAATTTTTTTTCAGTTTTCAATTTTTATTGCACGAAGACTAGAGATTATTGAACAGGATGTACTGCTGTAAAATTAGACTTCATAGGTGAGAAGAAAAGAATATAAAATCATACTTGAAAAAAACCCCACACTTGCTTTTCTCTATTCTGAATGTTCTCTTTTTTTATAATATGCAATCTGTTAAGCCCACATACTAGCTCAAGAGTGTTGATATCCAATCTCAGATTGAAAAAAAAGTATTTCCCCCTTTTTTCTTAAAGTTCACTTTGCAATTTTGCTATCATTTAGTGTTACCTGTGTATGTAACCTTTTGGTTGGTCGTCGGGTATAAAATTGTGGTTGAAATATATTCATGGGTTTTGCTGATCAGAAAGATTTGTCATTATAGAAATGGCTAGTTATATATTAATATGTAAAAGCAAAAAGTTGAGGATGGAGTATTTTTATCTTGTACTGTGCTAAGAGTCGAAAGTCAGTGCCTTTTTTTATTTTCTTTCTCCTTCCTTGTATCTCACACACCCCCTTTCCCTGCTCCTCTTCCTTCCCTTAAGTTCCTGTTTTCTTTTTTCTTTTTTTTATATTTTATATAATAAAAAAATTAAAATAAACATACTGTTGATGTTTGAAAAAGGTCAGTCTGCAGGCAGGCTTTTGCAGCTTCCCCAGAATTGCAGTGTGCTCAAGTTCATGTTTCTTATACTGTAAACAAGAGATACTTTCTCTCCTCTTTCTGTAACATAAAATTTGCTATTAATGTAAAGAACTCCAGGGGATTGTGGTGCTCTCTCTGGATTCTAGTTTCAAGGATACTCTCTGATCATATGCTGTACAGGTAGTCCTTGACCTACAACCACAATTGGGACCAGAATTTCCATCGCTAAGCGAAGTGGTTAAGGTGAAGTGTAGCCGATTTTACTACCTTTTTTTAAACAGTTGGTAAGCGAACCACTGCAGTTGTTAAATGAATTATGCAGTCATTACATGAATCTGGCTTCTCCCATTGACTTTACCTGTCACAAGACAGTGATCCCATAACCCTATGTTACTGCAATCATTGTAAATGCATGCCAAGCATCCAAATTTTGATCATATTGTTGTGGTTCACCGGCAGCTGGTGCAGACAGCAAAGGTATTAGACAGTGAGGATGAAAGGGGACCAGTCTGTGAGTCTGGAGAAGACTTAGAAGAGGGTCCTGCATCCAATGAAGGGATGCAGGGGCCAGGACCATCTGGGAGTGGGGTGCTGCCTTCGGAGCCTTCGGAGTCCGGCAGTAGCGAGGCAGAGGACCCAGGGGAGCTTGTTCCCAGTGCGCGTGTGCGCAGAGCTGTTAGAAGGTGAAAGAAGCTGAAGCAGAAGGGGCGACTCAGAGGGGTGATTGCCCCTTCCATAAGGGATAAAAGTCAGACCTCAATGATGAAAAGCTTTGCAGGAAGCAAAGTAATTCAGTAATTTTTGAGTCCTTCTTGAAGCTCTGTACTCTGGTCAGTTTTTTCTGGGGTTTTGGGTTGGTTTATGTTTAGCCTTAAGTGGGATTCTGTTTCTTGGCAGCATTCTACAGCACTGAAAAGCGTGCTCTTATCTGGAGGAACTGTGTATGATTAGTTTTGGCTGGGATTTGCAAGTAATTCCCAGCATTGCATTAAAATAGGTTTTATTGTTAAAATCAGTTTGTGTTTTATAAAATTTGATGAAGCCTGGGTCAAAACACATATGCCTGTGGGGAGGTTGAAAGGACTAATCATAAATCACTTTTTTCAATGCAGTCAAACTTATAGAACTTACAAAAAAGACTTTACCAGGGTAATAAAGTCTAGACCTAGAAGAAAGCAAAGTTGAGATAATAAATGTACTAACTTTATTCCTCTGTCATCCTCTCTCTATTGCCTTCCAGATGTAGAAGGCACATGGTAGCAGGACTGATTTTCTTATTATTATTATTTTAGGTGTTTTTTGTGTAAATTAGAAGCCTCGTTTTCAGGATTCTAAATCACAGGGCCCCTCAGCTGAATTTCCTTCAACATACAGAAAGGGACAACCCAAAAGCAGCCCATTTCCTCTGCATGAATAAGGAGAACATATATTTAGAATTCCTGATACGGTCTTCTAAGCACATCCACATTTTACTGTTAGTGTGAGATCTCTGATTTAATATATTTATTTTATTGCTTAATCAGTTATTGGAATGCTGAGAAACCAAATTGCATTTTGCAACTGGTAGAACATGGAAATGGCTGTTCAATTAGATGTATACATAACATGTGTAATTACTAGTTAACAACTCTAATGCATAGCCAACATTACAAAATTCACATGTGAATGAAAAACTGCTACGTTTAAGCATGGCTCTAATTTAAAACCGAGCCAACTTGTTTTGGAATGTGTTCCCTAAGGCTCCTGATAGGTTCTATACTTCAAACCAGAAGTGACATCTGGAATACTCAAGGAAGAAAGCAACAAATCTTATTTATTTAAGAAATTGCATCTTCTCTTTATGTTGATGTGGCTATTATCTTGCATGGAATATTTAAACATTCCTAAGCCATATGGTTTTTGAGATTTGGTTGAAAAACTTTTTCTCCATGACAGTATTCAAAACATGCACATACGTTGGTCTTATTTCTGACTTGATACATTTCTAGAATAGGCCAGTATTATAAATCCATAGTTCTGTGGCCCAATCAATAGGCCTAACGGGTCATCCTCAATTAACTACAGTTCATTTAGTGACTGTTCAAGGTTACAACATCACTGAAAAAACGTGATTTATGACCATTTATGAAAGTTGCAGCATCCCTGTGGTCCTGTGATCAAAATTCAGATAGTGGGGAACTGACTCATATTTATGACAATTGCAGTGTCCCAAGATCACATGATCCCCTTTTGCGATCTTCTGACAAGTAAAGCCGATGGGGAAACCAGATTCACCTAACAACCATGTTCCTAATTTAATAACTCCAGTGATATTGCAAGAAAGGTCGTAAAATGGGGCAAAATTCATTTAATGAATTTTTTTAGCAACATAAATTTTGGGCTCAGTTACGGTCTTACGTTGAGGACTACCTGTAAATGTACTGATTAAGATTGAGATCTCATATATCTGAATCCCATGAGGTTCTATAACAAAAGGAATTTCATAGCCAGAACCAGAAGTGAAATGCTGCTGGTTCAGCTGAACCGGTATTTCCAATGATCAGCTGTGTGATGATCAGCTGTGCTGTGCGAATTAGTTTAGCTAGAAAGCAGGAAATTGTCAGATTTCTTGCTAATCTAAATCCTGCGGCACAGCTGATTCCCCCCTTGCTGTTGTACTTACTTCAGAAAGCTTCAAAATGCTTATTTTTTCAGTTGCCAGGAGGGTTCCCTGAGGCCCAGGAGGCCAAAAATGGGGCGCGTGGGGGGGTGCTGTGAAAGAAAAAAAAGACTTTCGACCTCCTCAGTCACATGACCACCTGGCCATGCCCACCCAGTCACATGACCACCTGGCCACACCCACAGAACTGGTAGTAAAACATTTTGAATCCCACCACTGTCCAGAACCCTATGAATTATTTTATTTGGTGGGTAAGAAGGTGGATCTGCTTAAGAGTGCTGCATACTGACCCAGAGAATTGAGAAAAGGGAATTTCTTATCCAACCATTAAAGAAGGGTAGCACTGGAGTAAGACTAGAGCAAAATGTCACCTACCGTCCTGCAGTTTGCTTGGTAATAATGCAGATAGCAATCTAGCAATCCCTAGATTAAGAACCAGTTGTGTTCCTAACTCAGTATTTAACTCAAATGTATATGTAAGTTGGAACCCGTATTTACAAATGGGCTACCTATTACTAGAATGGTAGATGGCATTGTCCTGTCTCAAGCTTTCAGAAACTTCCAGGAATATAGGAAAACGCACTGTATATTCAGCGGTTCCTAAAAGCACCGCGCAGCTTCAGCTATTTGTCAGTTCAAGGAAGGAAAACCCCATCTGTTGTTTTTAGTAATTTGAAGCCTGGTTCATATTTAGGGATTATCCTTAAATTGGGAATTCTTAACCTGGGGAATGCCTATATTAGAATAAGTGAAATAAAATCAACGGGGAACTGTTCAGAAAATGACAGGTCTAAACAATTTGGCATTTTAAATTATAAAAGCTCCAAAGGGAGACTCTGACCAACATGGCTAAGTTAGATTTTATTAGTAAGTTGCAATTACTGTGTTAAAAGTTTATAGTTCAATTTTGCATATTAAGAAACTAGTACGTTTGCTACTACTTAGCCAAGAACTCAAATATGTGCACTGTGACAAGCTCACTTTTCTTTCATTTTATACTTCACTGTCTATAATACTAACATTTTTTCTGTGTATACATATCTGCCAACTAAGGCAAAATTTTGTCACCTGACAAATGTGGCTCTAGAACTCGATTTCATTGAGGGCCCACGGGCCTTGAGTTTGACACCCCTGCTCTAGCATATGGCTGTTCTCTTAAGTTCTTTACAGCTTTTTACAAATGATTACTGTGGCATTTTTTTTTCTGGAATCCATTTTTCTGGAATCCATTACCAAGGCAAAGGCAGCTATGTTTTAGAAAATGCGGATATATTGCTATTTTTATTTTGAAATTGAAGGATTAAAGCAGATTATAGCATTGGGAAAATATCCAATCCAATTTTGTGTTTCATTTAGTTCTATGGAGTCCTGGGAGGGAAAATGTTACGATGGTGATGTAGACTTTTACTGTGTTATGAAGAGATGACAATGAAAAACTTACCCATATAAGGTCATTTACAGTGAGAACTTCATTATGAAATGCTATGAATAGGATCCTTTTAATTAATCCTTCCGTGACTAATCCCTTAAATCGTAATGATCAAGCCAAGAAATACAATTACTGTATATTCAGATTGCAGTGAATATATACTTTCATGCCTATTGAGGAAAATAGTTTATATTGTCTTGAAAATATTAGGTAATAAAAACATATGATTTATCTTCTGTAGAAACACTCTTTTTTATTATGCATAGAGGTATGTACTTATTTAATATACACTGTAAACACCACAAAGTGTACGTGAAATACATTTGATAACATACAGGTAGTCCATGACTTAACTACCACAGCTGGGATTGGATCTTCCATCATTAAGCGAGGTGCTTGTTCAATCTGTAGCACTCTGTTTTACAACTTCTGTGCCATGTAAGTTAGGTAAATTGCTGTTGTCATTAAATGAATCACATGGTCATTAATTAATCCATCTTTCCCCATTGACTTGGCAATGCTAGAACTGGTAATTACATGACCCTGGGATTCCTCATGAATACATGTTGGTTGCCAAACTAAACTCCTGGATTTTTATCATGTGACTTTGGGGACACTGTAATGTATGTAAGTGTGAGAAACACACACACACACACACACACACACACACACACACCATACTCTTTATATATAATTTCCCTGGATTTTTAGCTATCCTCTCGGTTAACATACAGATTCACTATATTTACTGCTTTGAGAATGATACACACAAACTTCCTGCTTTCTTGCATTGATTCACCTTCTTTTTACATGTGGGTTGCGTGACAGTTAACGTAGCTAATTTTACAGCAATACTTTTGACTAAATGGTGCACTTCCAAGGAGGGTAGTGATCTGGCCTCTTTCATGGCAGGTAGGGCACTTGGAAGGATGAAAGCATTTTGGCACAGCCCCACCAGTGATCTGTAGAGGGTAAAGAGAATGACATTGGTGGAAAGAAGGAAGATCTGTTATCAAAGCAACAAGTAGCTGAACATTGCTTAAGCCCAAATGAGAAGGGGAAATTATGAAAATGTCAAAGATAGGTATACACACACACACACACACACACACACACACACGATTTATATTATTTAAAAGAGAAAAGAAGGGAAGCACAGTCATACTTGCAGGGTTCTGGTACTATAGCCAATGTTAATAAAAGTAGGCTCATGTGGAGCCTTTTGGTCTGATCTAACTTGTAGGGTTGTAACCTATCAGTCTAGACCAGAGGTCTCCAAACTTGGCAACTTTAAGACTTGTGGACTTCAACTCCCAAAATTCCTCAGCCAACATAGGGTGGCTGAGGAATTCTGGGAGTTGAAGTCCACAAGTTCTGGGAATTGAAGTCCACAAGTCTTAAAGTTGCCAAGTTTGGAGACCTCTGGTCTAGAAGAAAAAGTTGGGGATCACCTTCTACCATCTAAAAAGTCCAGTATCTCTGAGCATGTTGTTCCCGCCACTTCTGCTTCTTTCTGCTTGGCTTACCTGGTCAGAAATATTGCTTAGTGTAGGTTTCAACTTATGCAAAAATCAGCTGAGGTAATATATCTACCTGCTTAGACTTTAAGGAAATGCTTGAGGTGTCCTATTGACAACGCCTACTTTTTGTTTTCTTTTGTAGCACTTTTTATGTCACACAGGGGTTAACCATATTTATTCTGTGTCTCTAGCCTCTATAACCTGGCGTCACTGGAATTAAGGGAGAATCTATTAACATATTTACCTGAGTAAGTATTTTCTCTGTTTTTTTGTATGCATGGACAGCATGAGAATCTTTTGTTCCCTGAATATGGAAATGAAATTAAAGAGTAGAATAAATCTTCCAGCAGGAAATAGTTATTACTGGAGAATAATGTCTTTATTTCATCATGGAGAAAATCTATGTGGTTTATTAGGAGTCGAAAATGACTTGATGACCACAAAATCAATCACTCAATCAATGTTTTATTAACATTAATTGAAGTAATGCTCGGAAAAACTAGACAACCCATGACCTCTTTGGTCATTCTTTCAGAGATATTTCCTTATCAGATTCCTCAATGATTTCAGCAATGGCAGAGCTTCTAATGCACTTCAAAAGCCCTTAGAAATTCAGAGAGGTATTCAGAGATGTATCTGCCTTGAAAATAACCCACATTGATCTGCATAGCACAGTCAAGCACCCATCAGGAGTTGATCACAGGAAATGATATTTTTTTACATTTTTCATAAAATACTTTATGATAATTTTATGTCATAATATGTTTTATAAAATCCCCCAAATTTCAGTTCCATGAGAGTCATGGGTCCTAGATTTTGGACACATTCTGTAAGTTAGCCCATTTGATTGAAGTCCCTTGGTTCAAGAGGTTTTGCCTTATGATGTACCATTTCTCCCAATTGAAGGTTGAAGACACAAGTGTCTCAATAGTATTTAGATCATATTAAGAATGTTCTACTCTAATTTCAATGCTAAATTTTGTGTTTATGATCTTTTAAAATTATATTGTTCCTGATTTTCAGGTCAGTTGCCCAGCTGCAGAGACTAGAAGAACTAGATTTAGGAAATAATGAACTTTATAATTTGGTAAGCACTGTACATGTTGAAAATTCAGTATACAACTTCCTAAACTCTCAGTTGTAAGCTATCAAAAATAGGCTGCAGAGTTGACTTGATTGTGTGTAATTTGTTTTTTTCTAGCAGTTCTCAAAACTATCTGTTTCTTGGCTACCTTAACCATGTTAAGTTACAGCATGCAGTTTTCTGTGTGTATTTTTTGTTACTATTTTTTTAATTCAAAAGGAAAGGCTGAGGATTTTGTTGCTTTTTAAAATGTATTTAAATCTCAAAAAGATATACAAAATAACAAAAAGAAAAACTAGGAAGGAGAGGATAAAAGGGGGGAAAGGGTGAAAAATGAAAAAGGAGATTGACTTCTGACTTTCTTTAGCACAGTAAGCTCTTAATTGAAATTAAAACAAAAAAATATATAGATTAAACAGTCAAGATAAAATTAAAATTATTCAATGAAAAATTTCTTGCTCTAAATTTAAACATAAGCATAAAATATAAAGAACATATGTCTAATAATATGAATATAAAAATATGACATTTTTCTAATAACAAATCTAGTAATTGAGTCCTAAAATCAAAATTTCATTTTTATCTTTCTCAAGCAAGAAGTCCAAAAGTGGTCTCCAAGTGAAAAGAAAACTAGATAGGCTTTTATCTTTCATCAATTAGTCGGTTTTGCCATTTCTGCCAATTCCATGGATCTCACTTAGAGGTGTTATTCAGCAGGTTCTGACCAGTTCTAGAGAATTGGTAGCGGAAATTTTGAGTAGTTTGGAGAACCAGCAAATATCACCTCTGGAGATTTTACAGGATCCTTCCCCTGCCATGCCCACCAAGCCACTTCCACAGAACCGGTAGTAAAATTTTTTGAATCCCACCACTGATCTCACTCCCTTATTTTTCTCCAGGAAAGGCTGAGGATTTTGATCTAGATTGGGACTGCAACACATTATTCCTTCCACCATCAATCCAATTGTGTATTTTCCTTCTGTGGAATCAAAGTAATTAAATTTTTAAAAAGTTCCATTAATGTCCAGGGTAGAAAAATGACTTCTATTGAGCCATAGGACATGTCCAACATCCATCCATATGTCGAAGGGAAAGATTAAATCTCATGTTTCAACTTGATCTCTAGTCCATTTGGCATGCTTGCTTTTGAGTTAAAGGGGAAAAAATAAGGGATGATAATGTACTATGTATTTAAATGTGCCAAATAGCTGATTTGGGGTTACTTCGCTGGAAGAGCTGGCTGAGAGCTGACTGTGCTTCAGAAGAAGAGAAACCTCTTGAGGCAGGAGAAGGAGGATTTCCTTGGAACCACCTGGATCACATGGGTGTAGCTCTTTCTGCTGTTATTTGTAAAAAGCTCTGGTTCACTAGGCCATGAGTCAGCAGCTTTTATGAGTAAGGCAGAACAGGGCTTCTTTTTGGGAAAATATTTGCATTCTGCCTCTCTCTGAAGCAAGGAATGTCACCAGACATCTTCTCTAAATTGAGAAGAAAACTTCTCTTCTCTTCTCTTCTCTTCTCTTCTCTTCTCTTCTCTTCTCTTCTCTTCTCTTCTCTTCCCTCCCGTCCCCTCCCCCTCCCCATCTTCCTTTTCCTCTTCTTCCTCCTTTTCCCTTCCCTCCCCTCCTCCTCCTCCTCCTCCTCCTCTTCCTCCACCATTCTATGGTTGGCATTCTCAAAGCATGCATCCAGTTGCACTTGTTGCTTTAAAATTATACTCTGGAGCATTTGGGGGGGAAATTCTTTTACGTATTTTTCCCCTCATATGTATGATTCTTTATTTTCTTTGGAAAATAAAAAAAAGATAAACCCAATTTGAAAGAATGTGCAATTAACATTGCCTATACTGTTTTTGAAACTTGTTATACAGATAGGGTGTAATTGACCCAACTATGTAGAAACTCTGGAGGTATAATGGTTCATGTATTTTACTAAAATAGCCATTCTCGTAAATGTTTTTTATATAGTTTCTTCTTTATGAAGCCCTTTGTTCTTGTTCAGGCAATAAATTTCCATGTTCAGCCCAACGCAGGAATAGTAGTGAGATGCTTCTCCACACTGGTAATTCACACTGGTGTGAATGAAAAAAAATGTCTCCATACTTACAATGTGAGTGCAGCAGGAAGCATTCCTGTACCCATGTATGCTTCCATTGTCATTTCAGTTCATACTCAAAACAATTCCAGAAACCTGTTTGTGCTGGTGAGTTCTTGTTCTACAATTGCACAATAAAAGAGGTTTTGCTTATTTCACCAACAAAACTAGGAGAGTTGAAGAAAAGGTCATTGTTGCTGGTTTGTTAAATTGAATATTGGAAGACCAACTCAGGACAGATAGTCCTCAACTTACGACCACAATCGAGTTCAAAATTTCTGTTGCTAAGTAAGACAGTTGTTAAGTGAGTTTTGCCCCATTTTATGATCTATCTTGGCAGAATTGTTAAGTGAATCACTGCAGTTAAGTTAGTAACACAGTTGTTAAGTGAATCTGGTTTCCCCACTGACTTTGCTTGTCAAAAAAATCACAAAAGGTGATCACATGAGCCTAGGACACTGCAACCGTCATAAATATGAGTCAGCTGCCTAGTGTCCAAATTTTGATCCCGTGACTATGGGGATGCTACAGTGATTATAAGTGACAAAAACAGTCTAAGTCACATTTTTTCAGTGCTGTTTTAACTTCGAACAGTCATTAAACTATTGGTTATAAGTTGAGGACTACTGTTACACTTTTGAAAATGCCCTTCCCATATTTATTGAATTTTTGTTGCCCAATACTCTATTTCCACTTTTTCTGTTTCTGAACACTTGCAAAAAGTTCCTTTGACTTGTTCTTTGGTTTCTGGTCACAACTATACCTAGAAGTAACTATAGAGGGTTGGTTTTTTGGCAATGTTATGGAAGTTGTTTTGATTGACTTTTTTTTTACTTTCTAGTCTAGATCAGCCAAGATTGCTGGGTGTATCATATGTGATACTTCACTTTAAAATCAACATTAAACCACTTGCGCTTGGGAGTTTTTACTCCTTTTTACCTTCAGTGGTAAGAGAAAAGGAAGTGTGTACAAGAAAAATTCCTCCTGCAAATATTTACGGATACTAAACAGGGTCAGGCGTGGTTAATATTTGAAAGAGCCTCTGGGGTATTATCAGAGTTGTAGACTAGACCAGGAAATAAGAAAACATCCTGGAAGAATGCAGTGGTAAACTGCTTCTGCATTGCTGCCAAGA